>NW_023270807.1:26807088-27142928 GCF_011800145.1 Mirounga leonina | reverse complement strand
TTATTATTATTATTATTATTATTATTATTATTATTATTATTATTATTATCATGTAGTGACCCACCAGCAAACTTTTACTTCTTGTCTCCATGATCTTATGCTCTGCTGGCCAAGGGTCTTAGTTCCAAAAGGAAGAATGCTTCCACCAGTTGACAGAACCATTTCATTGAACCAGAAGTTAAAATGGCCACCCAACCACTTTGATTCCTCATGCCTTGGAATAGACAGGTAAAAAAGGGAGTTACTGTCCTGGCTGGGGTGATTGATCTTGACTACCAAGGGGAAATTAGACTACTACTTCACAATGGAAGTAAAGAAGAGTATCTCTGGAATACCAGAGATCCCTTAGGCTATGTCTTAGTATTACTATGCCTTGTGATAAAAGTTAATGGAGAACTACAACAGTCAATTCAGGTAGGACAACTAATGGTTCAGACACTTTAGTATTGAAGGTTTGAATCACCATACCAGCTAAAGAGCTACCACATGCAGAAGTACTTGCTGAGAGCAAAGAGAGATAGGTGATGGGTGGAATGGGGAGTAGAAGATAGTTATAAATATTATTTATGCACATATAACATTATGATTACTGAGCAGTTGCAGAAATGAGGTGTGTGAGTTATGAGTATTTCTTCTGTAATTTGCTGTGAATGTTTGTATATTGTATCAATCAGGTTTCCCCCAAGAAACAGAACCAGTAAGAGAGTAGGAGATATACATTGTGGGGGCTGACAAGTCTAAAATCTATTTGCAGGGCAGGCCTGTAGGCCGGAAACTCAGACATGATTTCTGTGTTATAGTCTTGTCTTTCTTCCCCTGGAAACTTCAATTTTATTTAATTAATTAATTTATTTATTTATTTATTTATTTATTTATTTATTGCCATTAAAGCCTTGAACTGGTTGAATGAAGCCCACTTATACTACTGAGAGTAATTTTTTTCACTTAAAGTCAACTGACTATAAATGTAGATCATAGCTATAAAATACACATATGTAATAAAATATCTTTAACTCCCTTTCATATCCCCTTATTTAACATAAGATAGGTTAATAATAGCTAAGTTAACAGTAAAGTGTTTACATTGTAGGATATCAAGGAGAAAAATGAAACATCACCCAGGGACTTTCATCTTCCTGTGCGGAAAGGACTGGTGTGGTTTTGGTTGTATACAGAACAGTTGTATCATGTTAAACTGAAGTATGACTTTAATGTTTTTATTTGGGAATTGAGTGTGTGTATATGTATGTGTGTGTTTTAAATAATCTCTATGCCCAATGTGGGGCTTGAATTTATGACCCCAAGATCAAGAGTTGTATGCTCTACTGACTGAGCCAGCCAGGAACACCTGAGTGTGGTTTAAAAGATGAATATAGGTACCAAGTTGACAAGGGGTTAACTGTGATGGTTGGTTTTACATATCAAATTAGCTAGGCCATAGTACCCAGTTATCAAACACTAACCTAGTGCCACTATTTACATCTATATCTTATCTCTATGGATCTGTAGATATAGATCTATCTATAGATATGTCTGTATATTTATATCTATAGATATCTGTAGGTATCTCTATAGATAGAAATAAGGATTGAGATAGCAATGTGTAGATAGATAGATGATTGATAGATAGATAGATAGATAGATAGATAGATAATTTTCTACTGGTTCTGTTTCTCTGGAGAACAGATTTTGATAAAGACTGAAGATTATGTGGAAGTATCCTAGACCACTTTGCAATCAAAGCAAAATGCAGCAAGTTCATCTGGGAGTCCTCATCAAGTGAAAGTTGGCCATCAGAAGAATGCTGTATCTCTCAGGAATGACCTTGCTTTAGCATTTCTGTAATGTTCAGCTCAACTAAGTTTTCTGTTTTGGAGGTCTGTGAGGTACATTCTCACAGCTGCCACCATACTGCATGTTGCACAGAAGCTATGACTTGAGTTACCACCTAGTTTTATTAAGGGATACCATCATTACTCCCCATGATCTAGCTGGTTTGTGGAAGGCCCAAGCAGGTGACTGGTTTGTGGATTTTATATGAACAACCAACAGTATTTTTCAGTTCTTCTGATTTCCCATCTTGGATGACAAGATAAAATGGTTTTTATTTGGACCTTCCTTCTGATATCAATAAGTCACAGTTCACTGGGGCTTGCATAAAATGTTTTGCCAAGTAATTAGTAAATCTATCCCAAGTTTATGCTTGGTAATGGTAGAGATAACCATAGATTTGGGTCTACAGATGCATTGGACTCTTCCAGTTTCTGATATTCTGAAATTTCATAATCTCCCCTTACATGAGAAAGCAAAATTCCATGGCAACCTCCCTAACCTTCAATACAGATGTTTCCTAAGAAAATAGCCACTACTGACCAGCTCAGAGTTTTAAGTATCTCTCTCAATGGGGCATTCTTTATTGCCTGAGTAAAGGTTATAATTTCTCTCTCAATAAAGAGTATATTTTCTGGACCTCTCTGGGAGCAAAATCACATGATCAGTTCTCATATCTCAGTTGCATATTAGATTCATTCTATAATTCCTTCTTTCATGAAACTTCAGTAATATACTAGGAAGTTCTGATATCTCCACTTAATTTCCCTTGGATCATTGTTGAATCTAGATCTCAGTGTTATCTTATTAGGACTGGCCACAATTGGCCTTGCCAAATTAAAGGAAATGCTTCTATGTTATTGAATGTCAAATATCTATCTTTATATTCCAACCTTCCACAATCTTCTACTTTTAAGATCCATTGTCATATTTGATTCCTATAGATACATAGTAGTGGATCCTGAAATTTGCTTGGTTTATAGGCTATTACTTTTTGAAGTAGGGCTTGAAATTCCCTGTTGGTGCAAATCTGTTATCTGACAGAGGTTGTCAGTCTAGAACAATCGGGTGAATGTGGAGCATGCATTGAAGAGAACAAACATCATTCTGAAAGATGAGATTAATGTATGATCCAGTAAGCAAAAGGAGACTTCTTTTTTTCTGGTCAGGAGTGAGGGACTTTTCCTTCTGTTTAGGAGACATCAGAGATATTTAAAGATGGCATCCATCCCTAGGATTGTCAATTCTTCAATCTCAGCTCCCAGTAATTCACTTTTTTTTCCTGTCAAGGCCATTACTTTATCATAGGACATCTGTTAAGATTATACTGTTAGTCTGTTTTGCAGTTTTGCCACTTTTACATTCTAAGCCAATTTTTAGCTCTGTGAATCTCTTTTAAAGTACCATAGGGCCATTCTGTATTTCAGATCATGCCTTAAGCTAACAAGTTGCTGCACTATATTTATTATTTCCCTTTTTCCAGGGCCTTTTTTTGCCACCAAGAGAATCCATCCTACTATAAAATCCTCAAAATGATCATTGTCCCTATCCTGATTAAGTATCACAGCTACATGATTAACCCAATGTGTTTCCTCTTAATTGCATCTCATCCCATTCCACTTAACTTGGGTGAAATTTTAACTAATTAGATGTCACTGCATAGCCTAGGGGTTATTTCCACCAGAATTTTTATCAACAGTATGATCTCTATTGATTTCCGGCAAGGAGGAAAACCTAATTCTAAATCCCAAACTAAGGGTCTGCTTACTAGGACAATTTATGTACCAACTTTTAGTTCAGATTCTTGAAAAGGATCTTGATGTAAGGCACATGCACTAGTAGTTTATTGGAAAGTGCAATCTCAGAAGGAACATAGAAACAAGATTACTTTCTTACTTAGGACATCACAAGACAGACCTCACAGCAAAACCTTGCCTTAATGGTCCCTTGATGGCAAATTCAGAGGAAATTTATCTCTTAGTTACATAAGGTATTCTGATTCCTTTGGTCAAAGTTTCCCCATGACACCTTTAATGCCACCAAATGCTCAAGTTGCACTCCCTTACCTATTTTGAAGTCACTTGAAAAGCCTGATTCTGTGCCTTGTAGCGTGGTACTTCATCTGAAACTAGAAGTGATAGGAAGAGCCAGATATTATGGACATTATCCTCGTGTGACAGAACTGCACAAAATGGGATGTCATCATAGTGGTTCATTTGAAGCAAGTAGCTGAATTTTGGAGAGACAGGTATAGCCAAGAGAATTTGGCTTGTTCAATAAGATACACCAATGTAATCACTTCAATTTTTAAACTCATTAATCTAGTAGGTGTTCCTATTATTAAAATGAAATTATAATACTTTTTTAAAAGATTTATTTATTTATTTGTTAGAGAGAGAGAGCATGGGGGGGAGGATCAGAGAGAGAAGCAGACTCCTTGCTGAGCAGGGAATCCTATGCATACTTGATCCTAGGACTCCAGGATCATGACCTGAGCCAAAGGCAGTCACTTAACCAACTGAGCCACCCAGGCACCCGAAATTATAAAAATTTAAGGGTTAAGTTGTCAGTGCCTAGCTTATAATAAACAGCTAAATTCCAGTCACAAATGAGTTTGTCTAGACAAATACATACTGTTTCCCAAGGTAGAATTCATGAGTAAGGTTTTTGCAAGAAAACTGGTGCATCATGCATCTATTCATTTATTCACTCAACAACAACCATTAATAGGCAAGATATAATAATTAGTTTGTGGGTTAAGAATAGATTATAGAAAGGCAGATCCTGCCCATAAAGTGTTTGCAGTCTTATAGTTACATTATATATTTATGAAATGCTTTAGTTTCTAAAAATGTTCACATTTTTTAATTAACTTTCCAATATCCTTTTGCATTAGATATAGGCTGTTATTGTCATATAGAAAAGGGAATACAAAGGAAATAAAGTTGTTAACTTCAGAGATCATTTCCATCCACTAGACAAGGAGATGACAAATGCCTCATCATAGGTACACAGAAAGTTTCCTAGTGGTATCCAGAAATCCAAAAGCTCGCATCACCAGAGAACTGGATGAATTATAGACAAAGACCATAGGTCAAAAGGTTTGTATTATGCTAGAGTTAGAAGACCCCTGGAAGTCACCAAGTTGAACTTAACACTCAGTGTTTTTATTTCTTTTATAACTTCCTTGAGAAATAATCACTCAGCCTCTTTTAGTAAACTTCTAATAATGGAAAACTTACTCTCTATTAATACAGACTATCCCTAATTTATCTATATAATTGCAACCCACCCGCCACCTAGAAATATATAAGCTGTATTAAAAAAAAGAATCGTATATAACAGTTTTATTCTTGGAATTTGATGTATCCTATGACATCAACAAGTATTTTTTTCCTGATGTTTTGAGGGTTCCATTTACATTTAGTTGTACACATAATTCCTAAGACATAATCAGCAATCAAACTAAATATTGAAATGATCTTGAATGTTAAAATGTTATATCCTAGATTTAACCTTGATTTTCATGTTTTGTTGTTTTCAGAAACATTATACTTAAATGTTATGCTAAATTTTTAGTAGCTAGAGAGGATCAAGTGGAAGGTAAAAAACAGAATTACTGATAGAATTGTAAAAAGTTCAGTTATCCAAAATTTCAGAATTCATTAGGTTTTATAGCACACCTGCACAAAAGTTGTTAAAAATATGTGAGAATACAAGGAAAGATAAAATTAAATTAAATACATATTCAGTAGTCTTACAGAGAAGATTGGATTATTTATATGGTATATGCAAATTGGATAATAAAAATTAGCATATATTTAGATGCAAAAATGGATAGAAATCTTAAAATATATATGCTTGCATGTGTTTTGAGAAATATATATGCATGTGTATTTCAAAACTTAAGAACAATCCCCACAAAATGTTTCAATATAGAATGGAAGAAACTATTTGCAAACCATATATCTGATAAGGGCTTTATCTACAAACTATATAAAGATCTTACACAACTCAGTAGCAAAAAAAAAGTAGACAATAAAAAAAACCCACAATAACATATTTTAAAAATCTGCTAATGACTAAATAGATATTTCTCCAAAGAAGGCATATATGTGGCCAATATAGGTATATTGAGAAAATGTTCAATCGTTATAGAAATGCAAGTCAGATAAAACCACAATGAGATATACCTTCACACCTGTAAGGATGGCTATTATATAAAAAAAGAAAAAGATAAGTGTTGGTGAAGATGTGGAAAAATTGAACCCTGACACACAGTTGGGAGGAATGCAAAATATTGTAGCTGCTCTGAAATGAGTATGGAGGCTCCTCAAAATATTAAAAATAGAATTATAATATAGTCCTGCAATCCATTTCTGGGTGTTTATTCATTGGAATTAAAATTAGGATCTTGAGAATATATTTGTACTCCCATGTTCATTACGGCACTATTCACAATAGCCAAGATGCGGAAACAACCTGAATCTATATCAAAAGATGAATGGATAAAAGAAGCATTATTAGTCTTAAAAAAAGAGGGAAATTCTTCAATAAACAACAATATGTATGAACCTTTGGATATTATGCCAAGTGAAATAAGCCAGTCACAGAGAAATAAATACTGCATGATTTTACTTATCTGAGGTATCCAAAAAGTCAAATTTATAAATTCAGACTGGAGTAATGGTTGTCAATGAATGGGGTGGAGGGAAGGAGGATATATGGAATTACTAATCAACAGGCATAAAGTTTCAGTTAAGCAAGATGAATAAACTTGAGAGCTCTGCCGTACATTATACCTATAGTAAATATATGTATTGTACTCTTACATTAAGTGTTCTTACCCCATTATAACAAATTAAGAGAAAAAGCAAATACATTTAAGATATTGTATGCATTTGAAAAGTTAATCCAATATGCACAGTAATATTCTTAAATTAACTCTTTAAGAGTAAAAATCCAAATGTGGTTAGAAGAGTGTTGATTTATTATAGAGTTATTACATATTTTGTGAGTGTTCTGAGTCATGTGGTCAAGTATAACTAGGAATTCCGGCTGGTAAGGACTGAAGAGTAACTGTGTTGTTTCAGAAAACATATTTTATTCATTCTCTCATTGATGATTTATTAAGTCATTCACTAACAAATATTTTTAAGCATCTACTTTTTGTCATGCATTGCTTTAGGTATTAAAATATATTTTTAAGGGTAAAATCATAACTCAAATATAAAATGAATACCCATTAAAGATGTTATTTAAATCACCATTTAATGAGGAAACCAAGATGTTAAAACTAACTCCAAGGAGAATGTAAGGCACAAACACACACATGACATTAGAGATATGAAATGAATTTATTACTAGATGCAAAACTGATAAATATTTCACAATGTGATAATCAGTTGTATTTCCAAGGGCCACAAATTATATTTCAACAGAGGATCTTTTGCATTCCTATCAGTATCCTAAAGTTTACAGAGTTGTAAAATAGCTCAAAAAGATGAAAAACAAAGATACCTCAGAAGTGCTAGACATGACACACAATAATCATTTTCCGTCATTCCAAAGTCTTCCACATTTTTTTTTTCTGAAGTGGCCTTTGTGTATATAGCATTGAACAAAAACCAGATAAAAACCCTCAACCTCACAGGGTTTAGATATTACAATTAAGATGTTTTCACAACTTTTCTCATGGCCTAAACAAACAAAAAAGAAACCCTACATTTCCCCATTAGGTAGTATATTCACTAAATTTGGAGCAAATAGCTTCTGAAACATCCATTTCCTTATTTAATGTGCATGGGACACCGATGTTTCAACAAAATATTGTTAAATGTTTACCATGTGTTTGCCAACTTGCTATATAGTGGTGAAACACACACAAAAAAGTTTCTTTCCTTTTAGGGAAGAGTTGAAGGTGGAAAATTGGAGGCAAAAAAATACAGTTTTCATAGCGTATGTTTAATTCTGCATATTTTTCATATGTTTCTTAATTTTGTTGAAATACATTTTTTTCAAGTTAGTCCAGTGATTTAAATGATTGACTGAAAGCCATGCACTCAAAGAAGAATGCTTGGAACTAGATTCAGACTGTGCCAAATACTAGCCGTGATACACGGGGGATATTATCTTTCTGGGACTCAGTTTCTTCATCTATCAAATGGAGATAATAGTTCTTTATTTTAGAAATGCTGTGGGGCGCCTGGGTGGCTCAGTCGTTAAGCGTCTGCCTTCGGCTCAGGTCATGATCCCAGGGTCCTGGGATCGAGCCCCGCATCGGGCTCCCTGCTCCGCGGGAAGCCTGCTTCTCCCTCTCCCACTCCCCCTGCTTGTGTTCCGTCTCTGGCTGTCTTTCTCTCTGTCAAAAAAAAAAAAAAAAAAAAAAATGCTGTGAGGCTTAGTTAATTCGTATATGTTAAGCACTTTAAAGAAAGATTGTCGGGGCACCTGGGTAACTCAGTTGGTTAAGCGTCTGCCTTCAGCTCAGGTCATGGTCCCGGGGTCCTGGGATCGAGCCCCACATCGGGCTCCCTGCTCGGCGGGAAGCCTGCTTCTCCCTCTCCCACTCCCCCTGCTTGTGTTCCCTCTCTGGCTGTGTCTCTGTCAAATAAATAAATAAAATCTTAAAAAAAAATAAAGAAAGATTGTCTATTATAAGCTAATAATTGTTAAAAAAAAAATAAAGAAAGATTGTCTATTATAAGCTAATAATTGTTAACTTTTTTTATTATCTTTTTTTTTTTTTTTTTTCTGCTACCTATCTAAATAGGAAGATGGTTGAATACAGTAACCATCATCTGGAAACTTTTTTTTTTTTTTTTAAGATTTTATTTATTTGACAGAGAGAGACACAGCGAGAGAGGGAACACAGCAGGGGGAGTGGGAGAGGGAGAAGCAGGCTTCCCACTGAGCAGGAGCCTGATGTGGGGCTCAATCCCAGGACCCTGGGATCATGACCTGAGCCGAAGGCAGACGCTTAACGACTGAGCCACCCAGGCGCCCCGTCATCTGGAAACTTTTAACATCAAATTATTTTAAGCTGAATTTTAACCGTCTTGCCTCAAACTTACACCATTTCAACTTGTATATTCTTGGAGAGAGATAGAATATAATAATAATATAATAACTATATTATATGTAATAATAAATAATATATATATAATAACATATAAATTATTCCCTTTTGTGATCAACTTCTATAATTTACAGCAATGATGGTAAACATCCATTGGGCTTTATGTATGATGTAATTATCTCTACTTGGTTGAAAGAATTAAACTTTAACTTCATGCCACTATATTTTAATTGTTAATTTGCAAATATAAAATTTATTTAAGCCCTTTCATTTTAACTTGTTAGTTTTCTTTAGCTTGAATGAACTCAGAAATACTAAAATGGCCTGCATATTGATAAGGAAGTAGAAGCATCATTTATAGTTTTATAGTTCCTTTACCCATTTATATGTTTACCTACATACTGTTTCAAATGTAACTTTATTAATATACATGTTAATCCAAATTAATTCATTGGTAATTGATAAATTTGTGTAGAGTAAGAAATACTGATTTTAGTGCTTTAAAAAAACAAGATTAAGTGCTTTTTGAGGGGAAAAAATAGGTTTAGAAAATTTTTTATTGGCATGGCTGGGTGACTCAGTTGGTTAAGTGTCTGTCTTAGGCTGGGGTCATAATCCTGGGGTCCTGGGATTGAGCCCCACATTGGGCTCCCTGCTCAGTGGGGAATCTGCTTCTCCCTCGCCCTCTGTCATTCCTCCTGCTTGTGGTCTCTGTCAAATAAATAAAATCTTTTTAAAAAAAGAAATTTTTTATTATTGATTATTATTATTGACCATGTCCCATGGAATGGAAACAAGCTATTAAAAATGCAAGGTATAAATTCTTAACTATTTCTTTTTTTTTTAAGAGTTTATTTATTTATTTGATGGGAGAGAGACACAGTGAGAGAGGGAACACAAGCAGGGGAAGTGGGAGAGGGAGAAGCAGGCTTCCTGTGGAGCAGGGAGCCCGATGTGGGACTCGATCCCAGGACCCTGGGACCATGACCTGAGCCGAACGCAGACGCTTAATGACTAAGCCACCCAGGTGCTCAAATTCTTAACTATTTCAAAATGGAAGAGAAAATAATAAAATATGTTACATATATAGCACTTCCAAATATGGTTTTCCTTTGGTTCATAAGCCAGTTTGTATGTTCTAAGAGTAAGAATTTTGCATTAGTGGCATGTTCTACTTAAGCAAACTAAAGTTTGGAATAATTTCTAAATGAATGAAGAAATCAATTCATATAATAGATATAGAGAACCCTAAATATGGAGTTGTTTTTCACATAATCCAAATATTATCAGGAATAATAGTTTATTAGGGTTTTCCAGAGAAACAAAACCAGTAGGTGATGGAAGTAATTATCTATCTATCTATCTATCTATCTATCTATCTATCTATCTATCATCTATCTATCATCTATCTATCATCATCTATCTTCTATTTATCTACTTATCTATTACCTATTCATCTATTTATTTATAAAAATATGAAGATATTTACCATGAGAGAAATTGGTTCACATGATTATGGGGGCTGAGGAGTCTTATGATTTGCTGTCTACAAACTGGAAGCCTAGGAAAGCTGGTGGTATCTTTTAGTCTCAGTCTGAAGGCCTGGGATTGTATGGTGTAATTACCAGTCCACGAGTAGAACACCAGTGTTCCAACTCATGCAGTTATTCAGAGAGAATTCAACCTTACTCTGCCTTTTTGTTCTATTCAGGCCTCCAGGAGAGTGGGTGACAACCACCCTCACCCTTGAGAAGTGCTATCTGCTTTACTTATCTTTTCTAGATACAATTTCTCCTTACAATCTTTCAAATACTAATCTTTTCTAGAAACGCCCTCACAGTCAAACCCAGAAGTAATGTTTAACCAGATATCTGGGTATCCCATGGTCCATTGAAGTTGGTAAATAAAATTAACCATTATAAACAGTATATTTTATTATTTTAAAGAAAGTACAACAGCATACAGTGTTAGAATTGAAAGGTATATGAAAGATTGTTTAATCAAACTCTATTTTTTTTTTCCCCAATGAGAAAATGAGTTCTCTACTGCTATTGTAAGTAGACGCTCTGACTAGTAAGTAGCAGTGTCTGGACCATAATCTAGTTCCACTGTTTCTTCATAAACTCTTCTTTCTTTTATACTATATTGCCTTCAAGAAAAATATTTTTAATGGGGAGAATTTTAAGAGAATTTATGGTGAGAGAGGAGTTTGTAACAATATGCATCTTTGTACATTTTCATGCCTCAGTTATAAAATGGAGGTAAATATTTGTGCTAATTTCCAAGGTAGAAAGTTAAAAGTATATAACATTTAGCATAGAGCCTGATGGATGTTAAGCCCTCAATAAAATGTTAACTCTTATTCTGACATCTTGAAGAAATTGTTTTACTCTATCACGTAATTTCTGTTTTTCTATTTCTTTACATTTTCTCTGGAATCAAATTACCATTCATACTTCCAGTATACTTTTTTTTAATCAATCCTAACCCTAAATGAGACTTCTGAAGAGTTGCTTACATGCCATAATTCCTCTCTTCATTGTTAAGATCACATTCCTAAGGACTTTAAACTCACCATACTTAAAAGTGCTTTAATATCCGTAGAGATTAGCAATGACCTTGTCTAACCACAGGCCTATTGCTTAGAAGTAGATACAGTTACATGAGAAATATGTATTTTTGCATATAGACTATGTAGGCCTATAAATAGAAGATTTCCTCATATTTGTAGCCAGAGTACACAATCTTAGAAAATCTGTTACATCTTACAGAATTTAACTGGGAACATAGTATATGCCAAAATTGTGCTTGAAGTTTTCATATATATCACCTATTTTTTCTTAAGATTTTTATTTATTTATTTGAGAAAGAGAGAACAAGTCGTAGGGGGGGCAAAGGGAGAGAGAGAGAGAAAGAGAGAGAGAGAAGGAGACTCCCTGCCGAGCAGGAAGCCTGATGCAGGGTTCAATCCCAGGTCCTGGAGATCATGACATGAGCAGAAAGCAGCCACTTAACCAATTGAGCCACCCAGGTGCCCCAATATATCACTTTATTTAATGGCTCCAGCATCCTTATGACTTGAACTTTTTAATTTCCCTTTCTTTTTCCTCCCCCTTTCTTTCTTTCCTTCCTTTCTTCTTTTTTTTCTTCTTCTTCCTTCTTTTCCTGTAGTCATCATTCTGGAAATACGTTTCAGCCTTAATATGTATGTGTTAGGGGATGTATTATATGTATATATCTTCCAAGAGAGTTTTAGAATATTGAATAGATTTCTACAATTAAAATTACTTTGCAATATATTTTTTTCCTCATATTTGTATCTGTAAATGTATCTGTAAGGCATAATGAATAACTATAGGTAGTAATGTCTAAGGGTGCCAGGGGACGTTAAGGAGAAATTTCACAAAAATAGTGGTAACCGGTGTATGAGAGTGGTTTTGGATCCTCAGGTTATCACCTACAAACTATATGATCTTAGATGAGTTATTTGATCTTTCTGAGACCAATTTTACTCATTTTTAAATCAGAAAAAAATAATACCTGGGAAGACTGGAATAACAATTAAAAATAATTTGGCTAATCTAGTTTAGGGCATATGGTTTCCTCAGTGCATAGCAAAATATAAGAAGTTTGGCTAAGAAATTGTACGATAAAGCACATGGAGAAGTTTAAGTTGTTAATTCTAGGTCATAGAATGATGAAGATTTAAGTCTGATTTTCTGTACTCTAAGAGTAATATTCTTTCCATCCCACCAGAGTACCCCTATTTGTAAAGAGCACTGGTCAGTTTTGTCTTATTAAATTATTAAATTACTCTTATATATAGCACAACTGCAACTATCACACACACACATGCAATAAGCATGCATTAAGATGTTAATAATTTTAGTTAATAGTTTTCTCTGGTTTAAAATAGAATTATCTACATGGTAGTTAGAGGAAAATGTTTCTCTAGTAGATAAAAATAACATATACCATTAGTAGGAAAACAAGCAGGTGTGTTATTTTCTTACAGCTCTTTTAAGTAATGGCATGCATAATGTATTTTTCTTGCAAAAATAAAAATAAAAACAAAAGAAGCATAGTTTTGTTACTGTTTGTCAATTTCCATGCATGACTGCCAGAATGCAACTGTAATCTTTAGGTAAGAAGTTAAAAACATATCCTCAAGGAATTGGTAAGAAAGTGTCTCTTATTTACAAATAAAAGCATTAAAGTATTTTAAGTATAAAGAATATTCTGAAGTTCAGCCTCAAAAAGAACAACTAGCAAATGGAGAATATCATGGATGTCATCAAATATTGTTTGCACCATACTTCTCAGTGGAATAAAGAAACCACTAAGTAAAATAATTGCCTTGAGGAATACTATTTTACAGTTAAAGGACAAAGGTTTCTAAATTAACAACACTAACAATACACGCACACACACACACACACACACCTTATTTTGATACACCTAAATGAATGACAGATGACATTCAAGTCTTAATCATGAAAATTTTAGGACATCATAGATAAAGGTTTGTGAGAGAAAAACCAAGAGAAATGTCATCTACAAAGGATGAAAAATAAGAATTTTATTGTACTTTTCATTAAAAAAAGAAGGAAATGAAGTAATGCCTTTCCTTAAGGAAAATTATCCTCAATCCAGCACTCTACACTCAGTCAAAAACAAAAAAGAAGAAGAAGAAGAAGAAAGGTGAATCTAATAGGATGCCACTTATACTTAGATATTTTTAGGAGTGGCTCCAATTATATTTTCTGATATTTGAGGTTTTAAACTGTGTCTTCCATTCACTCTTGATGAGAGGCCTATTGGAAAATGATCTCCACCAAAAGGAGGACTCATATAGAGAACTAATATGTGTGGTCCAGGAAACAAGGATCCAACTGAGAAGTGAGGCAAAATGAATAGGCAGGATGATATGTGTAGGAAGTTCCAGCAAGACAGTTGGGTGTCCATCTGGAAAGAAGTCAGTCCAGATTGCAGAGATTGAAGATGGAAGTCTACAGGGGGGAAGTAAACAAGCAAAAAAAAAACAAAAATAAAAACAAAGCCAAAATGATTACTTGTTGTATTTCACCATATTGATAGGGGTTTTATATTTAGTTACAGAGCTTTGAGTAAAATTGATAATTTGGGCATCATCAACTAAGATCTGTTTTATAAAAGATACTCTTGAGAGAATGAAAATTTAAGCTACAGACTGAGAGAAAATACTTGCACATCATATATCTGGCAGAGGATTTGTATGTCAAGAATGTAAACCATTCCCAAAATTCAATTATAAACAAACAAACAGCCCTATTAAGAGTAAGCAAAAAATTTAAACAAATACTTTAAATAATATATGCAGATGGCAAATAAGCCTGAAAGAGATGCTCAAAATCATTAGTAATTACATTAAACCATAATGAGATATGTGTTAGAACTACTAAAATTAAAGACTATCATACCAAATGTTGGAGATGGTTTGGAGTAACTGGAACCTCAAAAACTGCTGATGAAAAGGTATGATGGTAAAACAATTTTGGAAAACATTTGGGAGTTTCTTAAGAAGTTAAACAGGCACCAACTATATGAATCATCCATTTCACTCCTAGGTATTCAGATATGATCAGTAAAAATGTATTTCCACACAAAGACTTGTACTTTTATGTTTAATGTAGCTTTATTTGTAATAGACAGTACCTGGAAACAACACCAATGCTCATCAACAGCTGAATGGATAACCAAATTGTGCTATATCCATATAATGTTGGAAGTATACAAAACCCTTTCCTTAGATGGTAGATAATCACTAGCATATCTGAAAATTCAGTAAAAAAAAAAAAAAAGCAGTAAAATTCAATGTAGACTTCAGATTATAGCCCTGGCATATAAAGTAAAGCTGAGCAAAATGAAAATCAATGACTTTTTTGGACCTATCAATAAACAGGTTGCAGTGGAAACTGCCACCCTGAAATCTGGAGAGATGGGTAAATAAGGAGAGTCATAACAGAATCCTCTAACTTATAGCCCCAGCCACTGGAGGCATACACTGTTAGGAACTTTAAATGGCAATTTTAATGAATTGCTAAAGGCTAAGTGTGGACTAGTATGAGAAGAAACTCCTGGAAGCCACAGCCTTAGGTAGGCCCCCACAATTTCATGGGTTTTACCTTCAACATATGTACCAAGTTCTTACTATAAATATCTGAGAATGATCCCTTGAGACCCAGGTAATGGGAGGGGAAGAGTAATCCTTTTGAAATAAACCCAAACCTTCTTTATGGCCAAAGCCTAGTTTCCAGGCGGAAAGTTTTACCATAGTCTTGTTTCACAGCTATGGATAAAGACATCCCTCACATTCCAGCCCCCTCTAGCTTTCCTTTCTCACTTAAGAGGGGCAAGTTATATAAGGAGAATCATTTATCAAGGCTAAAGATTAAGTCACAGACTCAATAAAATATTGAGATTTAACTTGAAGATTATAGAATGCTTGCCCTCCCTTACACACTAACACCAAACCAACAGGCCTTCAGTATAAAGACCAGGTTACATCTGGAATAGCTGCAAGAATCAGATGTTCTCTGTAAGGAGTACTTACAAAAGTCCAAAGTCAAGAGAGAAGACAAAAAGTCACTAAAGGAATTTGAAGCTATTGACACCTATAGGTTTATCAAACACTAAATAAAGCCCAAGTGCTAGTCAGATATATGAAGACTGTCACACTGAAGGCCCATTTACGTCAGTTCTTATTATCCAATAACAATATGTTTGGGTTTCAACAAAAATTGCAAGGCCTTCCAAAAGGCAAGAAAAAAAACACAGTCTGAAGAGACAAAGCAAGCATCAGATCCAAACTCTGATATGACACAGATGTTAAAATTATACAGATAATTTAAAATAGCTATGAATAATATGTTAAAAGATTTAATGGAAAAGAAAGAAATAATGCAAGAACATGTGGGTAATGTGAACAGAGAGATGGAAACTCTAAGAAAGAATTAAAAAGAAATGCTAGAAATTACAAAACAAAACAACACAAAACACTAACAGAAATAAAGAAGACTTTGATGGATTCCTTAGTAGACTGGACACAGCTGAAAAACTGAGGAAAGATCAGTGAGCTTGAAAACATAGCAATAGAAACTTCCCATATTAAAACTGAAAGAGGAACATGATGGGGAGAAAAAGCAGCATATCAAGGAAGTGTAGGATCATTTTAAAAGTGTAACATGTTTTGGAACATCAGAAGGTGAAGAAAGAGAGACTAAGACTGAAGAAATATTTGAGGAAATAATGGCTGAGAACTTTCCAAAATTAATAACAGACAACAAAAAAGATCCAGGGATCTCAGAGAACACTAAGCAAAATAAATACAGAAAAACAAACAAACAAAGAAAACCTCTTGGCATTGTCATATTCAAACTGCAGAAAATGACAAGGAGAATCTTGAATGAAGTAAAGAGGGAAAAAATCACCTCACAAGGTGAACAATGATAAAAATTAGTTTCTTAACAGAAACTATGCAAATAAGAAGAGATGCAGTGATATAAAGATTTAAAAGAAAAATCCTGCAGCAGTTAAAATGGTGGGGTAGTAGAAGGACCCTATGCTTGCTTCATCCCTTGAACACAGCTAGATAAATATTAAATCATTTTGAACACCCAATAAATCTGAGGACTGAGAGAACAAGCTTCAAAAATAGAAGGAGAAAAGAGGCCACATCATGGAAGGAAGGAGGTAAGGAGATGTGATTTGGGGGAGAGAAGAACTGCAGGTGCTGCAGAGGGGAGGGAATTCTGATCACAAAGAGAGGAGAGAAAGAGAGAGACTGAACAGCATATAAAGGATTGTGCAAGAAAAAACACTTCCCCAAAACCATTGACTGGGAAAATGAGAGGGACTGATTATTGCAAGTTTTTATAAGCAGTGGTGTTCAAAGACTGAAGGTTTAGAAGTCCATGCCATCACCTGAAGGAGCTGACAAGTGTGTAGTGGTACTCCTATGAAGAAGGAGGGCAGAAGCCTGGGAAAAGACAGTGTGGTCTGAGGATCCCCAGGATTGCTCTGAGAGAGATAGTTTCCCTTCTTGGAGTGCATTTGGGAGAGGTGGCACTATCTCTCCAGGGACAAAAGGCCAGTGGGTACCATTTTGCTGCCCTGCTCATTAGCATAGGAGCAGATGCAGCTGCTGAGGACAGCTAACCTGGAGGTGGGCTTTTTGCTGTGCTTCACCATAAACTTCAAGCCACTGTGTGTTCCTGAAACTGCCCTTCTGGGACAAACCTGCTCCAGCAACAGCCTGGCAAGACTTTCCCCCAGAGGATCAGCATGGGTCCATGCTGCACTGAGTCCCTAAAATTTGGAGTTTTGAAAACCAGCCAGCACATCGGAGGTAAAACACAAGAGCACTGTGCCACCAGGTGGGCAGATGGCTTGGACACAGACAGGGTAAAGGCAAGGATCTAACGGTTGCCTGGGACACATGAGGGCTTGCTCTTCTGTGAGAGCAAGCTCTTCTTCTTCATGAACTCCACTCTCCACAGAGGAGGGAGCAAGCTGACACCATTTTTACCCCCACCCATCAGCACAGATTGACTTTAGGAAGCAGCAGAGTGCCCACAGTGGATGCCTGAGCTGATTACACCAAGCCTTGCCACCTTGTGCTCTGCATGTGCTTCTTTACTAGGGCGAGTTGCCTGAGAGTCAGAGCAGCAGTGGGCCGCTTCCCCAGAAGACCAGCACAACCCCCCCGCATGCACCAAGTATGCTGATCAAATAGGGCTGTAAAGCTTTACCTCTAGTGGAAACAGGATCTAGCTTCTTTTAACAAGCCAACCAAAACACACCTAGTGAAAAACTCACCACACAATGAACAAGGTCCAAACACTCCCCACCACAGGCAAGGAGAAACTCTGCAGAAGACTGACTGGAGGGAAAAAATAGCCAAAATACATCAGAGTGCACACAGCATACACCAGAAACACTTTCTGAAGCGCCAGGCCCTGGACAGTATACGACCTCTTCTTAATATAGCTATTACTCTCAGAAGCAGGAAACATGACATGCTTTCCTAACAAATGGAAGGCAGAGACCAAGATAAAAATGCCAAGATGGAAGAATTCATCCCAAAAGAAAGAACAAGAAAAGGTCATGGCCAGAGATCTAATTGAAATAGATATAAGTAATATGCCTGAACAAGAATTTAAAACAACAATCATAGGAATACTAGCTGGGTTTGAGAAAAGGATAGAAGACACCAGGGAGTCCTTTACTGCAGAGATTAAAGACCTAAAAACTAGTCAGGCTGAAATAAAGTGTTATAACCAAGATGCTAAACTGACTGGATGTAATGACCATAAGGATGGAAGAATCAGAGGAACAAATAAATGATATAGAAGATAAAATTATGGGAAAAAATTAAGCTGAAAAGAAGAGGGAAAGAAAAATACTGGATCACAAAATTAGACTTAGAGAACTCAGTGACTTCATAAAGTGTAATAACATTTATATCATAGGAGTCCCAGAAGAATAAGAGAGGGAAAAGGAGTTACAAGGTTTATTTGAGAAAATTATAGCTGAAAATTTCCCTAATTTGGGGAGGAAAACAGACATCCAAATCCAAGAGGTACAGAGAACTCCCACCAAAATCAACAAAAGCAGGGAAACACCAAGACATATTGTAGTAAAATTTGCAAAATACAGAGATAAGGAAAAAATCTTAAAAGCAACAAGGGAAAAGAAATCCTTAACTTACAAGGGAAGACCAATAAAATTAGCAGCAGACTTATCCACATAAACTTGGCAGGCCAGAAGAAAGTGGTATAATGTATTCAATGTGCTGAATGGGAATATTTATGCAACTAAGGATACTTTATCCAGCTAGGCTGTCATTCAGAATAGAAGGAGAGATAAAGAGTTTCCCAGACAAACAAAAACTAAAGTAGTTTGTGACTACTAAACCAGTCCTGCAAGAAATATTAAAAGGGACTCTTTGAATGGGAAAGAAAAATGAAAAGCAAAGAAGACTAGAAAGGAACAGAAAATATCTATAGAAACAACATCTTTACAGCTAATACTATGACATTAACTTCTTATCTATGAATAATCACTCAATGTAAATTAACTAAAAGCTCCAATCAAAAGTCATAGGGTATTAGAATGGATAAAAAAAAAAAAAGACCCATTTTTATGTTGCCTACAAGAAACTCACTTTAGACCTAAAGACACCAACAGAGTGAAAATGAGCAGATGGAGAATTATTTATTATGGTAATGGACATCAAAAGAAAGCTGGAGTAGCCATTATAATATCAGACAAACCAGATTTTAAACCAAAGACTGTAACAAGAGATGATGAAAGGCACTATAACATAATAAAGGGTCTATCCAACAAGAAGATCTAACGATTGTAAATATTTATGCCCCCGATGTGAAAGCACCCAAATATATAAAACAATTAATAACAAACATAAAGAAACTCATTAATAATAATGCAATAATAGTAGGGAAATTTAACACCCCATTCATAGTAATGGACAGATCATCTAAGTAGAAGATCCAAAAGGAAACAATGGCTTTGAATGACATACTGGACCAGAAGGACTTAACAGATCTATTTAGAACATTTCATCCTAAAGCAGCAGCAGAGCACACATTCTTTTCAAGTGCACATGGGACATTCTCCAGAATAGATCACATACTGGTCATAAATCCACCCTCAACAAGTACAAAAAGATCGAGATCATACCATGCATATTTTCAGACCACAAGGCTATGAAATTTGAAGTCAACCAGAAGAAAAAAATTGGAAAAGCCACTAATACATCAAGATTAAAGAACATCCTACTCAAGAATGAATGGGTTAACCAGGAAATTAAGGAAGAACTTTAAAAAAATACATTGAAACAAATAAAAATGAGAACGTGACAGCCCAAAACCTTTGGGATGCAGCAAAAGTGGTCCTAAGAAGGAAGTGTATACCAATACTGGGCCTTCCTTACTCAGCAGGAAGGTCTCAAATATACAACCTAACCTTAAACCTAAAGGTGCTTGAAAAAAAAAAAAAAAAAAAAACTGCAAATAAAGCCTAAAGCCAGGAGAAGAAGGGAAATAATAAAGATTAGAGTAGAAATAAGTGATATAGAAACGAAAAACCCAGTAGAACAGATCAATGAAACCAGGAGCTGGTTTTCTGAAAAAAATAATTAAATTGATTAATCCCTAGCCAGACTTATCAAAAAGAAGTGTTAGGACCCAAATAAATAAAATTACCAATGAAAGAAGAAAGATCACAACCAAAACCATAGAAATACAAACAATTATAATAGAATATGATGAAAAACTATAAACTATATGCCAACAAGTTGAGGAAACTGGAAGAAATGAATAAATTCCTAGAAACATATAAACTACCAAAACTGACACAAGAAGAAATAGAAAATTTGAACAGATCCATAACCAGCAAAGAAATTGAATAAATAATCAAAAAAATACCCAAACAAACCAAAGTCCAGGGCCAGATAGCTCCCC
This sequence comes from Mirounga leonina, assembly GCF_011800145.1. Taxonomy (NCBI): domain Eukaryota; kingdom Metazoa; phylum Chordata; class Mammalia; order Carnivora; family Phocidae; genus Mirounga; species Mirounga leonina. The sequence goes on along the minus strand of NW_023270807.1, from coordinate 27,122,498 downwards.
AAGAGAATTCTACCAGATATTTAAAGAGTTAGTACCTATTCTTCTCAACTGTTCCAAAAAATAGAAATGGGAGGAAAACTGCCAAACTCATTCTATGAGACCAGCATACATTGATTTTAAAACCAGACAAAGACCCCACTAAAAAGGAGAATTGCAGGTCAGTATTTCTGATGCAAAAATTCTCAACAAGATACTAGCAAATCAAACTCAATAGTACATTAAAAGAATTATTCACCATGATCAAGTGGGATTTATTCCTGGGCTGCAAGGGTATTTCAATACTCACAAGTCAATCAATGTGATCCACCACATTAATAAAAGAAAGGATAAAAACCATATGATCCTCTCAATAGATGCAGAAAAAAAAAAAAAATTGACGAAGTATAGCATTCATTCATGAACCATCAACAAAGTAGGGATAGAGGGAACGTACCTCAACATCATAAAGGCCATATATGAAATACCCACAGCTAGTATCATCCTCAATGAGGAAAAACTGAGAGCTTTTCCTCTATGGTCAGGAACAAGACAGGGATGTCCACTCTCACCATTGTTATTTAACAAAGTGCTGGAAGTCCTACCCTCAGCAAGCAGACAACAACAACAAAATAAATAAAAGTCATCCAAATCAGCAAGGAAGAAGTAAAACTTCCACTATTTGCAGATAACATGATACTCTATGTAGAAAACCCAAAAGACTCCACCCCAAAACTGCTAGAACTGATACAAAAATTCAGTAGTCACAGAATACAAAATTAATGAACAGAAATCCAGGACATTTTTATATACTAATAATGAAGCAACAGAAAGAGAAATTAAGAAAACGATCCCATTTACAATTACACCAAAAATAAGAAGATACCTAGGAATAAAAATTTAAAAAAGAAAAAGAATAGTCTTGCTAACCTAGAATTCTATACTAAATAAAATTATACTTAAAGAGTGAAAGATAAAGACTTTCTCAGACCAACAAAAACTGGGGAAATTCATTGCAGACAAATGCATCATTCAAAAAATGCTAAAAAGAAGTTTGTTAAGGAGAGTGAAATGATACAGGTCAGAAACTCAGATCCACAAAGAAAGGAAGAGAATCGGAGAAGGAATAAATAAAGATAAAATGCAGTCTCTTATTTTTTCTTATTTTTAATTGATTTAAGAATAACATTCAAAGCAATAATAGCACTGTATGGGGTAATTAACAACATATGGATAATGAATGACAACATTATCACAAGGGACAGAGGGAGAAATGGAGTATATTCTCACAGAAGGTGCAGGTGCTACACATAAAAAGAATACCTTTTTTTAAAGATGGCATTGATTAGCTAAAAATATAAACTTTATGTCAAGCAATAAACTCTAGGGCAAGCAATAAAAATGTATTATAAGAAGTATAATTTATGTTCTAAAAAATGAGATAAAAATAATTATATTAATACTCAAAATCAGAGCATACAGAAAAAGAGTCCTCTGGCAATGAATGTAATACAGTGACAAAAAAAGACAGAGCTTACTAGAATGGAGAAACACAAAACAAGACTTGTTCATATGTTGTCTACAAGAAACTCATTTAAATATAAAGACTCCGATAGGTTAAAGTAAAGTGACGGGTAGAGATATACCACATTACTACAAATCAAAAGAAAGCTGGAGTAGCTAGATTAATTACAGATAAAGCAGTCTTTATAACAAGGGAAATTATGGAGATAATGAGGTATGCTAGATAATAACATAGGGGTCAATTCTCCAAGAAGACGTAACAGTCTTTAATGTGCCTAATAAGTGTTTCAAATATTTTAGGCAATAGCTGATAGAACTGACAGGAGAAAGAGAAAACATACTCCTGTCAGTAATCCATAAGTCAAACATGGAAAAATCTAATAAAGTTATGGCTGACCACTTCAAAACTATCAATAAACTTGATCTAATTGCCATTTACAGAATATCTCATCCAACAATAGGAGAAGGCACATTCTTCTTGAGTACACATGGAGAGTTCAGCAAGATAGATCACATTCTAGGCTTTAAAACACACCTAAACAAATTTTAAGGAATGAAATTGTACAAAGTATATTCTCAGGCCACAATAGAATAGAACTAGAATTCAATACCAGAAAGCTGAAAAATGTGCAAATATTTATAAATTTAGCAATTCACTTTTAACAAACACATTGGTCAAAGAAGTCTCAAGAAAAATTGAAAATATTTTGAACTAAATGAAAATGAAAATGCAGCTTATCAGACGTGGTGAGATGCATCAAAAGCAGTGCACAGAGGAAAATGTATAACATCAAATTCATATATTAGAAAAATAAGAAAGATCTATAATCAGTAAGTTTCCACCTTAAGATATTTGATAAAGAAGAACAAATTTAACCTAAGTGAACATAAGAAAAATAGTAAAAATTAGAGCAGACATCAATACAATTAAAAATAAGAAAACATTAAAGAAAATCAAAAGCAGAAATTCATTCTTTGAAAGGCCAATATAATTGGTAGACACCAGCCAAGGAAAAAAGAGAGAAGACACAAATTAGTAACATTATAGATAAAATAGAGGTCATCATTATTATTCTTATGAACATTAAGAGGATTATAAAGCAAACAAGTTTATGCTGCAATATTTGATGTTAGATAAAATGAAAAATATATGTATAAAATATATATATAACATGTATAAAATATAAAATATATGAAATATTATACATATAATTTGGTATCATAGAAGTAATTTCTTGAAAAAATAGATTAAAGAATTGATTGTACATTCTACTGGGAGTTGGATAGAACAAGTAATAGTTTTTAGAGTTGAGAGCTGTGTTTACTTCATAACGTCCTCATGAAATATCATTTTAATGACTTAAATTATTCTTTTTTAAACTTTAGTAATAATAAAACAAAATCTTAATAAGGAATAATAAATTTTAACATGTTCAGGAAAATATTCTACATGTTTGTTACTTTTAATAGAGAGCACTGTCTTGTATATGTTAGGGTCACATAATAGTTTGCTGTCTGAATTATTTTATCTTTTCTATGTCTGTATTTTAATTCTTTTTCACTTTCACAATATCTTTTTTTTTTAAGATTTTATTTATTTATTTGAGAGAGAGAGAATGAGAGCGAGCACATGAGAGGGGGGAGGGGCACAGGGAGAAGCAGACTCCCCGCCGAGCAGGGACACCCCCCCCCCCCCCGCCATGCGGGACTCGATCCAGGGACTCCAGGATCATGACCTGAGCCGAAGGCAGTCGCTTAACCAACTGAGCCACCCAGGTGCCCCACTTTCACAATATCTTTTCAGTTTAGGGTTCCTTTTTTCAAGCACCTTCATTATGGCTTCTAATTTTCCTCTTTCTTGACTGGACTTTACCTTTCCTTTAATTTCCTTAAACCATTTAGAAATATAAATCATCTTGTTTTAGCTCTATGACTTTTTTTTCAAGTAAATTATATTGTAAATAGAACCACTTTGTTAGTTGAGAGTAAATATCCTAAATTCTGTAGTTCTGGTTTGTCTTTCAAAAACTGTAATTTACAAGTTTTATTTTAACAGAAGGTGGGAATGTTACAAACAGTATTACAACCTAATGGTAGGGCCGTGTCCAGGTCAGTCATGTCCACTACAGCTACTATTTCCTTGTTTTGACATTTAGTTCCTCAAAGAATGTGGGCCTCCAACAGGATACCAGGATACATAAAAATCGTTTATCCAAGACCTCAGCAAGGGATAATTATAACTCTAGCACATACTAAAAGATGTAGGAAAGTCTACCACTTCTATGGTATTTAACATTTTCAAGGAATAAATTTTAGAAAGCAAGGATTGATACCTAAAAGGGGAAAAATAGTTTCAGCTCTCAAAACGTGTTTTGACTATGAGCTACATATAGCGTCTGGGTTTTCATGTATTTTACAGAGAGAGACACAGTGAGAGAGGGAACACAAGCAGGGGATGTGGGAGAGGGAGAAGCAGGCTTCCCGCGGAGCAGGGAGCCTGATGCGGGGCTCGATCCCTGGACCCCAGGATCATGACCTGAGCTGAAGGCAGATGCTTAACGACTGAGCCACCCAGGGGCCCCTGGATTTTCATATATTTTAATCATGTAAATTTCAATAAAAAAGGTGACTGATTTTTTTTTTTTTTAGATTATTTATTTATTTGAGAGAGAGAGAATGAGAGAGAGAGCACGAGAGGAAAGAGGGTCAGAGGGAGAAGCAGACTCCCTGCCGAGCAGGGAGCCCGATGTGGGACTCGATCCTGGGACTCCAGGATCATGACCTGAGCCGAAGGCAGTCGCTTAACCAACTGAGCCACCCAGGTGCCCAAGGTGACTATTTTAAAACAACAAAAAGCATTTCTTTAAAAATTTTTATGGAAGCTCAAATGTATAGACAATAGAAAGGAAGTTTCACCTAATTTGAAAAAGGAAAAGAGATTGAATCTATAAAATAATATTCTGAATTAAATAAGGTGAGAAAGGAAGTCTAAAATAAAGCATGATCTGGGTTGTGGGAGTGGCTCAGTTGGTTAAGCATGTGCCTTTGGCTCAGGTCATGATCCCAGGACCTTGGGATCTAGTGCCACATCCAGCTCTCTGCTCAGTGGGGAGCCTGCTTCTGCCTGCAGCTCTGCCAGCTTGTGCTCTCTCTCTCTCTCTTTCTCAGATAAATAAATAAAATATTTTAAAAAATAATAAGGCATGATTTATCCAAATTTTGATTTTATAAAACCATTTCTGTTTCCTAAAAGCAAATAATCATATTGGTGAAGGTAGGATGCTATTATTATCACCATTTTCTGCTTAACATTAATATTTTTAATTTCTAGATAATGATAATCTTGCTGAGAATATATTAAAAACTTGGAGTATTACTAGATAGCTTCTGATTCATTAGAATATATTCTGATGTGTCAACAACAATCTGTACCTTTCACAATATCATATATGAAATGAAATGTTTTGATACAATTTAACTACAAGATATAGCAAAGTTAATACAGAATTCATAATACTAATTAAAATGATCATCCTTAAAAGTGATAACTCCTTTATATTATATATTAAGTTAGTTACCAAACATTATTCATTCTTCACTTGAGTTACAACACATTTCTTTCCATTTCCATTACCACTTTGGATACTGATGTTATACACTAAGTAGATTATGACAAGTATAATTTAGATGGTCCCCTGAAATGTATTTTTTCTTCATTGAACTAGAAAGCATTCTAGCAAAATATATGATCTTAGCCATGAGATAGGACTTATGATCTTGAATGAGGTAAATAATGAACCTTGATGTGATCATTTAAATTTTTGTTTTAATCATCTACAAAACGAGAATAAAATAGTGATGCTATTATGTTCTGATTACTTAGGTTGTACTGAAAGCTACACACACACAGGCACACACACAGACATGGTGAGGCTATTGAAAAATATTTTCTAGTCTAGGTTACTTAGAGAAAACCTATTTTAATTCACAGAAGACAAACTCTATTTCTTTTAAGTACTCTTCAGTAATAACCACTTACAAATGCTGAAATGTATTCTTTGAGCATGTGGAATAAAAAGGAAAATAGTTTTAAAATAATGACAGACAATTTAATTCCTGGCCATTTCAGCATGATAAAAATAGTTTCATAAAATTATACATTTATACCTAAATGAAAATGAGCAGGAAAAAAGTTCTGACCTTACTTCATCCCCAAACCTAATCCTTTATCATTCTTCATTCCTAAATTCATCCTTGAGATGCACGGTCTTATGGCTCGTTCCACCTTCTAACATCACTGACCCCTACACATTCCTGATATTTATTGCATTCTTGACTTTCTTTAGTTTAAAATAATATAAAGGTGAAGGATAGAAGTAAAATGATTTTTAGGGAATAGAATGAAAATGCATTTTTGCACACTATTTCCTGTGAATAGGTACTTGATGAATACATATCACAATATGAAGACACATGTGAAGGGGTACCCAACATAAAGTTTTGAGTCCAAACAAAGCTTTTTTTAGGAACTGAAGTCTAAAATGAGATTTTTAACTCCCCTTTGGTGACTTCTTTATTCACTCTTCTTTCTTTCATATACTTTTTTTTTCCCCCAAGGAGTTTTCACCATTGGATTTTTCTCTTACTCCTGTAAACCCACCATCTCACTCTAATCTTTCTGTTCCTATCACATCAATTAAACTGCATCTTAATGATCAAATTTAGTAAAATCACTTCCTAATTTAAATAAGTACTCTAACTCTAAAAATTCTTGAAACCTTTCCCTCCTTTGTTTTCCTTAACAAAATGCAGTTATTTTGAAATATCTTCTGTCACTTTGAACATCACTGTTCTTCAGGATCTGTCATTTCTCACCTAAATCCCTTTGCTTAATTTCATGTCCTCTTGGAAATCATGTCCCGAATATTCTTCTTCCTAAATTGGTTATCTCTTCTCCATTGATTTTCCCTCAGATTTAATTTTAAAATTTACCATTTTCCCCTTTCTGGACTCCCTGCTAGAATTTTCATCTTCCATGATGCTGATAGTTATATTGACCTTTCTAAAACACATATTTTGCCCTCCTCCCACAATTTCAGTCCAATATGTGGTGTCCAAAATGTGCTGTGTCACTCTCTAGAGGTCAGGAACAAAACATTAGAATTTTTATATCTGTTCATTCTATCTCCTACATTCCTAATTTTCAATTTGCGTATGTTTCATCAGTTATAATATTTAATTTATAAAAATAAAGCTCTTTATTTTGGAAACCATACTCATAATGGGGTAAAAATGAAAAGGATCACTGTTTTGTGGAATTCATTAAAGTTTACACAGTTCATGATATTATGTATTGAGCACAATGCAAATAGGCACATTATATTCAGATTGTTCTTTGTTTATATAAAATGGATTTGTTTGAATCTCTTTCCTTATTTTTTAAAGGAGGTCATTTAGGGGCGCCTGGGTGGCTCAGTTGGTTAAGCGACTGCCTTCAGCTCAGGTCATGATCCTGGAGTCCCAGGATCAAGTCCCACATCGGGCTCCCTGCTCGGCAGGGAGTCTGCTTCTCCCTCTGACCCTCCCCCCTCTCCTGCTCTCTCTCTCTCATTCTCTCTCTCAAATAAATAAATAAAAAAAAAATCTTAAAAAAATAAAAAATAAAAAAAAATAAAGGAGGTCATTTAAGATGATTTCTAAATGTGAATGGAAGAAAAGTTACCTATGTTTTATTAACTATTGAATATGTTGAGCTTTATATTTAAAGTAACTGGACTACAAAAGTAGTACAGCTCAGTGGATTTTCCTGTGATCCCGGTAGCATTGCTGCAAAGTAATATTATGGTTGTAATTATGTTATGAATGGCTCCATCATAGTCCCTGGATTTCTAGACTTCTTGAATCATGAATTTAAAAGGTGACAATATCACATGGAATGATCATGATTCCTGATTTCAAATCTTAAACACATGTGAAAATATATGTGTGCATGTATGTGTGTGTTTGTGTGTTTAGAAGTGAACAGAATGTCCTTTGACTTGCTACTTTGGACAGAATTTTAACAGTGTCTTTATAAGTGAAAAACTGCATCCATACCATTGCCTTTTGAGTCTAAATTATAGCTCCTTATTTAAATTTATCCATATGTGATGTTTATATTAATCATTATCCTAATAAAATCCAAAGTATTTTGTATTCAACATATATAGAAGCAAATTGACCTCATAGAGATTTTTTTAGCTTCTATTTTTATTTATTTAAATTTTCTGGAGACAGAAATGCAACTATCAAGTGATTTTCTCTTACAAAATATAAATGCACAATAATTAGGGACCCAGAGAATTCTGAGAAGCACGGGATTAGCCATGCAGTAATGCGAGCTCACATCTGCAGCTAGTCTAAAAATGTCACACAGACCTAATTCTGCTTCAATGCAAATGAAATTTGTTTCTGAGCATCTCAGTGTGGAAATAAATTGGTGACTGTGTTTGTTTAAACCCATTTACTACTTAATTTTTTATTTTATATTTTTCAACTAGGCTACTGGGGAAATAATGCACCTGTGCAGATTTATACTGCTATAAATTTGTGATTTACAGCTATTTCAATATTGCCTAGTGATCCTTCTATTTTTTCCTAATGAACATTCTCTCACATTTTCCTCACTGTTCACTTCAAGTCTTGTCCATTCTTTTCTTTCTTTCAAACTCACCATTTCCCTAATTATCCCCTATTTTACAAAGAAAATAGAAGATCCCACAAGGTAAAATCCTCAGATTTCTTCCACCACAGTCACAACCTTAATAATCTACAATAAACTTCTTTCTTTTCTCCTACTTGAACTGTATTCATTGACATATATTTTCTTCCATACTGCTTTATTATCTCCCTATGTATACTTTCCTCATGATTTAAACAAGATCAAGTCTTTTTCATTTAAAACAATTTTCCAACAACTTCACATACATATTGAAATATTAAAAAAATGTGATTAATGTAATCAGATTTAGAACTCCAGCCCAGTTTTCTCTCCTATGCTTTCATCTGTATATACCAGAAATCTGAATACTTCTACAAAGATGTCACTCCAGTACACTTCAAATTTGGTGTATGTTTAAGTGATTGTGACATATCCTTACCCCTTGCCATCTTGTTTCTGTATCTGGTCCTCCTGGATTTCTTTCCCTCTCCTTAGTTAGGTCAGCAGCCTTAAAGTCCTTATAATTATATAAGGTATACTATTATATATAATAGTATAATTCTACTATTTCAATATTTCTGGATTCCACCAGTGTTGTTATATTTCTACAGCCTCTGTATTAATCAAGCCATCACTGTTCTTTCTCTAGATTAGTATGACTGACTCCACAAATGTCTTGACTCCCCAGTTGTGTCCACCAAGCCATCACCCACCCTTCCAATAAACTGTCATTAAAATAAAATTTGCTGTTACTAATCCCTACATAAAACTTTAAGGTTTTATTTTATAAAAATAAATAAAATAAAATAAAATAATAAAATAAAATAAAATAAAATAAAATAAAACCAAGAGTTTCCAAGAGGTTCTCCACTGCCCTCAGATAAAATGTGAGCCCTTGTTGATAATGCCTTCCCCTTCTTAATATAATCTCTCTCTAAACAAGAGCTTATATTTTATCATGATTTATTTTTCCTCTACACTTAGAAGCTCAACTTCTCTTACTTATTCAGAAGTATCCAATGTCATGCTCATCTCAAATCTTTAGATAGATATTTTCTCCTAGAATACTCTTCCCTTGACAGTTTTCCCAGGTGATTTCCTTTTACTGTTCAAGCTTTCTCTTGTGTCCTATTAATGTCCCTGATACATATTCTCATACTTCTCTAGACTATTATTTTCATAATTAATGATGTTGCTTGCCTAATAATTCTGTTTCCTTCATTAAGTTCTTAGTTTTTCACGTTGATACCCATTTCACTTGGTCACTGATGAATTCCTTAGCATATTACTTTGCACATAGATTGGGATCACATATATTTGTTTAAAGTATTCTTAAATTTTAGCAAGATTATTCATTTATATTCAGAAGTTATGACTAACATATTTGAAATGAACATGATCATTCATAACTTTTAATTCTAGGAAAGTTATAATTTTACCTTTTCCGTATGCATATTTTAAGGTAATATATTACTTATATGAATTTATATTTTATAGATTTATAATACTTACAACTGAATTTTAAAAGAGGAAATTTACAACTCAAATTTAATTTCTTTTTTTTAAAAGATTTTATTTATCCAGAGAGAGAGAGAGAGCACAAGCAGGGGGAGCGGCAGAGGAAGAAGCAGGCTCCCCGCTGATCAGCGAGTCAGATGTGGGGCTCTATCCCAGGACCCTGGGATCATGACCTGTGTCAAAACCAAGAGTCAGACCCTAAACCAACTGTGCCACCCAGGCACCCCCAAATTTAATTTCTACATGATCTAGAATGGTCATTAAGAAATTGGACTTGGGGGCACCTGGGTGGCTCAGATGGTTAAGCGTCTGCCTTCGGCTCAGGTCATGATCCCAGGGTCCTGGGATCGAGTCCCACATCAGGCTCCCTGCTCCTTGGGAGCCGGCTTCTCCCTCTGCCTCTCTCTCTCTCTCTCTCGTCTCTCATGAATAAATAAATAAAATCTTTAAAAAAAAAAAAAAAAGAAAGAAAGAAATTGGACTTGGGACACCTGGGTGGCACAGTTGTTTAAGGGTCTGACTCTTGATTTTGGTTCAGGTTGTGATCTAGGGTCCTGAGCTCAACACCCCTCCTCCACTCTGTGCTCAGCGTGAAGTCTGCTTAAGTTTTTCTCTCCCTCTCCTTCTGCCCCCCCCACTGTGCTCTCTCTCTCTAAAATAAATAAATCTCAAAAAAAATCAGATTTAACATAAATATTTTATACGAATTAACAAATTAATTACATCATATAATGACATAGATCATTTAACAATATTTAATTGACAGTCAAGGTATAGTTAAAAACGGTGGGTTTTTGAATCTGACAAACCTGGATTTTAATCCAAGACATGACACTTACTTGCTGAGTGAAATTGGACAATAACAAAACAAAAAGCTATCATTTATTGAATGGCTTGTATATTCTTATATAGTCTAACTCAATCTTCAATACTACTGTGTTAATTTAATACTTCTATATTAATTTCTTTAAATGAACATATTTAATATAATATATTCTTCTCTATATGAGTCTGAAGGGAATTAAAACCCATGTGGCCTTAAACTGTGATGATTACAGGGTTTTTTTTTAAGATTTTATTTATTTATTTTGAGAGAAAGAGTGCATGCATAAGTGGAGAGGTTGGGAGAAGGGTAGAGACACAGGGCGAGAGAGAATCTCAAGCAAATCCCATGCTGAGAGGGACTCAGGGCTTGATCTCACAACCGAGATCATGACCTGAGTGGAAATCAAGACTTGGAGGCTTAACCAACTAAGCCACCCAAGCACTCTTATGGTTTTTATTATTAATCAAGTACTGGAGTGATTTACACCGAGAAAACCCTCAATGAGTTGTAGTTACTTTTTTTTTTTTTTTAATTGGGTCAATATTAAATCTCAAAAATCTCTTGTTTTGTTTTGTTTTGTTGTTGTTTTGTTTTTAGTGGTTTTTTTGTTTGTTTTGTTTTGTTTTGCCTCTGGGAGTAATGATGCCTTCCAGACAGAATTAATCCCACCCACCCACCCCCCCACACACACCAGTGGTGTGTGATGAAAGAGAAGTCAGTACCATACAACTTCTATTTATCATCCTTGCATTATTCCATTTTACACTTCCTTTTCCTTCTTTGCCTACTATACTCCCACATTTCTGCAGAAGTTGGGTGAAGTGTCATTCCGAGTTTAATCGTTTACATGACAAAATTTTCTAGAATATCTTGTATATCTGGGAGTTCCCACCTCCTGGATTAGAGGAACATGATTTGTCACCAACAGGTACATTATAGCTTATATTTATATGAAAATATTACATGAACATTATATTTAAATCATTTTTGTTCTTATTTTATGGATGGTGTTTTTAAAGTGTTCTAAACCTAATCAAGAGGAATACTTATAAATGAAGAAAATTAAAGCCACCCATAAAAGAAGGATCTTGATTATTCCTGTATTTCAGTTTTGTTGAAGCTTGGTGTAAAGAGAACATACAAAATACTGCAGTAAATTGCTGGTTTAATTATGTAACAAAACCAAAACATTTCAGAAGCACATAACTCTATAGACAAGGATGAGATGCAGCATATCTTCACCACATTTTTTCTGGCCTTGTTTCACAAACAAGTTACCTAGATGGTGGCGGCACAGTCCTTACAGAAACCAGCTTAGAATTGTCTATATCTTTAAGTAACTTAGGAAAAACATTACTAATAGTGTATATTTCTATGTTTAAAGGGATATTTAAACCAGGTGAACTCCACTGTTGATCAAAATCCACTGTCACCAATCCATTTGTATTTTGGGATTAGAAGAAAAGCCAGTTCCCGGGATCGTTGAACAAAATCTCTGCTTGGAAATTTTCAGCAATGCTAAAATCCATTTTGCAGCAATTTTTTATGACACTTTCATGACAATAAAATACGATTGCCCAAAATGATTAACAAGTCAATTATGCTTCTGAGCCTAGTGGTTCTTCATAGCACATTTATAAATGGAAAAACAACATGTAAATGGAAATTTGTGCAAGAATGGCATATACAGCCATTATCATATGTGGTGAATTGGACACTAACAGAAAACATCTGCATGGACTTCTATGGAGATTGCTGGTTTGGGGATGTAAATACTAAAATGAATACTTCAGGCAATCAAGTTGTTTCCCAGATTCGCCCTTTACAAATTCAATTGGGAGACATCCTTGTAATTTCTTCTGAACCATCTCTTCAGTCTCCAGAAATAAATTTGATGAATGTTTCTGAAGCATCATTCATTGACTGTCTGCAGAACACCACAACTGAAGATCAGTTACTTTTTGGTTGCAAACTAAAAGGAATGCATACTGTTAATTCTCGGTGGTTGAGTATTGGGGCACATTATTTTATCACAGTAACAGCAAGTGGTCCATCGCTTTGTCACCTGGGGCTACGACTAAATGTGACAGTGAAAGAGCAGTTCTGCCAGAAATCTCTGAGTTCAGAATTTTGCTCTGGGCACGGTAAATGTCTTACTGAAGTTTGGAGCAAGACATACAGCTGCCATTGCCAGCCTCCATTTTCTGGAAAATGTTGCCAGGAACTTGATGCGTGCTCTTATAAGCCATGTGAAAATAATAGCATTTGCATTAATAAAAGAGGAAAATGGAATGAGCAAGGATATGAATGCATCTGTCACAGACCATTTAAAGGTAAGATTATTTTTTTAAAAAAATAACATAATTCGGGATGCCTGGGTGGCTCAGTTGGTTAAGCATCTGCCTTCGGCTCAGGTCATGATCCCAGGGTCCTGGGATAGAGTCCCCATTCTGCTCCTTGCTCAGCGGGGAGCCTGCTTCTCCCCCTGTCTGCCGCTCCCCCTGCTTGTGCTCTCTCTCTCTCTCTGACAAATAAGTAAATAAAATCTTAACAAAAATAATAACATAATTCTATTAAAATAAGAAAATAAACTGAGTTCACAAACTGTTACTTTCCAAAAAACAAACTACATTTCTAAAAAATTTGTAGATTTTTTAGAATGGGCTAAATTTGGAATCTGGACATAAAATTCCTATCAGGCATTCTCTAAAATAATTTTTTTGCTTATTTAAATAACAGGGATTTTTAAAAATGTATATTTGACCCTGAAATACCTATTTTAACATCTTTCTCAACATTCACTCTTAATGTTTCATATATTTAAAAAAAACACTATCAGAATAGTATTAGTCATAGAATGAAATTTCCAAGCTTATGGTATTTAGTTTAAACAGTTCTGGGTGATAATGTAGGAATTAAGTGTGAATCTGAGCAGAGGAAGATAAAGAGGTGTGTGGTTGTGGGGAAGGCATGAAGTTGCTTGGAAGAATTGGAAAAGAAAAGATAATTGTGAGCCAAGAGCAATGTTCTTTTTTTTTTTTTTTTTTTTTTTTGAGAGAGAGAGAGAGAGAGCACACATGCATGAGACCTGTTGGGGGAGGGCCAGGGGAGATAGAGAGAGAGAGAGAGAGAGAGAATCTTAAGCAGGTTCCATGCCTGGTGCAGAGCCCAATGTAGGACTCAATCTCATGACCCTGAGGTCATGACCTGAGCCAAAACCAAGAGTAGGTCACTTAACAGACTGAGCCACCCAGCTGCCCAAGAGCAATGTTTTTAATGGATATTGATGTGGCCCTATAAAGTGATTAATAAATAAGAGTGGAAAGGAAGGAAAGAACTTGATATAATTGATAAACTTGGTTATAATAAACTAAATGAGAGGCAATGATGAGGGAAGGTTGTAAAAAAAAGGACATTTGGTTAGTAGATGAAGCCAGCAATCTAAAAACAATGTAAACTATACTATCTGAGACTGAAGTGAGGATTTAAGGGAAAATCAACTATCACTACTTGAAAGTTTACTAGGGAATTTGGGTCATCAGAGGGAAATGAAGAGAAATGTAGGGAAAAATTTAATCTATAGGAACTTATGAAAGAGTTTTTTTTACTGGGAATTTAGAGACCTGGCATAGAGAGTTACAAAGGTAATGGGTAAAACAAGGAAGACCTAGAAAAGGGAATTGCTTGATGCATTTTGTAATGATAGTATGGGAAAACAAATAACAGATTGGTAGTACATTTTGGTCAAGAGAGAGGAAAGAGGGTGAGCAGTTGATATGATAGAAAGATGAGGCTCAGAGATACAACTGTAAATTTTTTTCAGGCAGGCTTTAGGGGACTTCAGAAGGTTTTTCTTCTGTGTGCCTGGGAAGACTATACTGGATCCAAGCTTGAGAAGACTGTATAATAAAATATCCCAATAAACCCTTGTAGGTTCTAAAATTCACCTAAACCAATCTTTCAGAGTAATTTTAGACTCTGTGGTAGGGAAGTAAGTACTAAGACCATTTCAGAAGTTAATTACAGCAATATCCACTGAACATCCTCTGCCTCTAATTGGGATCAAATTCTCATTTTATTCTTACTGGCATTGGTGAACAAAAATGTAAGTAACCCCAAGTCTTCCTGGAGGTTTTCAGATAATTAAAATTAAGACAGGTCATGGGGTACCTGAGAGGCTCAGTTGGTTAAGCATCTGCTTTCTGCTCAGGTCATGATCCCAGGACCCAGGGATCTAGCCCTGTGGCAGGCTCCCTGCTCTGCGTGGAGTCTGCTTCTCCCTCTGCCCCTCCCCCTGCTCATGCTCTCTCTCTCACTCTTTCTCTCAAATAAATAAATGAATAAAATCTTTTAAAAAAATAAAATTAAATTAAGGCAGGTCAGCAAAAAAGTGAAAGCAGTCAAATTGCTGATTTGGGGTGAATGAAAAAGCAATTTAATTGAGAGATCCTAAAGCATACATTTTAGTTTGTCCAAAGTATTTTAAACAATGTTTAGTTAGAAAATTTCTACCATCTATCGGAATATTAATTGGCATATATGTCATATGTCATATGTCATAGAATGCTATTTCAATGATTTTATCTTAGTTGTATACTAAGGTGGTTTGTTTTTACCCAATGTTTGTTTGTTTATTTATTAGAAACACAGCCATAGATAATTTAAATCATTAAATGTTAAATACCATAATACTGAGCATATAGCATAATACCACTTTATAATAATTGTTTCAATTTTAAGTCTCAGATGATACAGAGATATGTAGAATTACCAAAGAAATTGAGAATATTAACTGTATTAATTTGCTAGTGATGCCGTAACAAAGAACCGTAGTTTGAGTGGCTTCAACAACAGAAATTTATTTTCTCGCATTCTAGAGGTTAAATGTTGGAGATCAAAGTATCATGTAAGCAAGAATGGTTTCTTCTGAGGCCTCACTCCTTGGTCTGTAGATAGCCGTATTCTCCCTGTGTCTTCCCTCTGTATGTGTCTGTATGACCAAAATTTTTCTTCTTATGAGGACATCAGTCACATTAGATTAGGACCCACCTTAATGACCTCATTTAATCTTTATTACCTCTCTAAAGATCCTGTTTCCAAATACAGTCACACTATGAGGTCTGGAAGTTAGGATTTTAAATATGAATTTTGAGGGCTCACAACTTAGCCCATTACACTAAGATTGAAATAGGATATGTCCTATTGAACATTCTCTTGTTAATTTAGTTTTTGTACATGGAAATATTTGGCACATAAATATATTTACCTAAATTTTTATTGTGTCAGGGTTGTTTGGAGGTAAATGAAGGAAGAAGAGTTCTGTATTATTGTGGCAGGGCTGTCAGTCTATAAAGAATTTGAAAGGAATCAATGATAATGGCAAAAACTGCTTACAAATTAAATTAAGGATTCAGTTAAAATGGAGGGGTGGCTGGCCTATTGCTAAATTATGGGCAACTGTTTTATAGTAACATGTGTCCATTTGCCATGCCCTGGAATTTTCTAGGCACATTCCTCTACAAAGGATATTATGAGCTGATTAACTGCATAGAAAAGTATGCTATGAAAGGTTATGGTATGTGATATTGTAGGACCACAATAGTTTATATTAGTGAGATTTGGAAACCTGATAGAACAGATAGGGCAAAAAAATGTAGAGTTTAGAAGTTGGTGCATAATTTCTGAGAATCCAAGTAGCCTTTTCTCTTTTTCTCCCCCATAATTTCAGATTTTCTTTTATTATTTTATTTTATTATATTGTGGAAAGAACACTTAATATGACATCTACCCTCTTAATAAATTTTTAACTGTACAATAAAGAATTGTTCACAGTACACACAATGTTGTATAACATATCTCTAGAGTTTATTCATCTTGCTTGACTAAAACTTTATGACCAGGTTTCTCTTCGAATGGTGTCAATTTTTTACATTTTTCTCTTTTGAATTATCACTTTGGCCAGGTGATAGGGCTAAGACACAATATACTTTTGAATATGTCACTTTGTAAATTCCACTGCAGGACTACCACTGTATGTTGAAGAACTGATATGTACATATATTAATATTATCTAATGTCAAAACATGATTAACAAATTAAAATTATCATGAAAATCATCTAAAGCTCAAATATCAACAATCAGAAAAATATTTGAATACTGTAGTGTGGGTCAGAAGATGGAAAAAGCTTATTGAAGATGTCAAGCTGATTGAAATTAATTTTTATTTCAATTTAAATACATCATCATGAAGTTTTATTTGTTTATTATTTTATTTATTTATTTATTTATTTAGAGCACTGGAGTAGGGGGAAGGGCAGAGGGGATGGAAGGGAATTTCAAGCAGACTGTGCTGAGCACAAGCCCGATGCAGACCTCAATTCCATGACCCTGACCTGAGCTGAAATCAAGAGTGGGTCATTTAACAGACTGAACAACCCAGATGCCCCTTATTTCTTAATTAGAGTTACATTTGACAAAATTTTGATCATCATTATTAAAGGAATTTGGGGAAAATTAGTGACCATAGTTAACTATATACAGTGTAAATATTTTTAATCTAATTGAAAAATTAATTTCTTTCATTTGAATAGGCATAAATTGTTCAGAAGTTATTGGCCAATGTCAGTCGCATATCTGTTCCATGGGAATTGTGGCAATATTACTATAAATAATTTCATCTGTGAATGTGGTGAACCATTTTCAGGTAAAAAATGCACATGTGTATGTATGTATATATGCATGCATACAAATCATTTTAATTTTTGTCTTATTTGCTTCAAATTAAATTTGAAATGTTTCATTAATTATTGAAAAATGAAATTTTAGAGGTTCTACACTCTGAATACGTTTTAGGGATATGTTTAATCAGTTTGGTTAACAATTAAATGATCCTGCTAAATATTCCATATAAGACAAGTTTTGGACACCAGTTGACAAGTTTTTCACCATGATAAAATATATTTTGTTCTTAAGTTCTAAAATATTTTTAGACATAGTGCACATAATTTGCATAATTTTGCAAATTTTGCACACACTTTGCATAATTATATCTAACTTATTTCCTTATGTAATGTCATTACAGACAAATCCCATTTTATGAAGAGTAAAAATTTTTTTATTTCTTCTCAAATGAATTTAAAGATGTGGAATGAAATCACCATTTAAATCAATACTTTCCTAACTATTGATTAAATGTTTAAATAATGAAAATATGTTTAAAACATTCTAGTCTCATCTTTAAACTCTTCTACAGTTTCACATTTTCTGGGAAATATAACTAATTATCAGTGTATCTGACCCTCTTCAAAATGCCTTTAAGCAGTGGTGTCTCCAGCCACAATTAGAAGACACCTACAGACTCCTTTTGTGAGAGTACAACAAAAAGATGCATGTCTTCCAAATTACAGAGAATGGTAATATCTCTTAGTGTTTCTCTTGCAGGTCCTTCCACCTAACTCCATTGAGGGAGATTTGAAATTTTGGTAGAATACATTAACCACTGTCCCATAGTTAACAAGTGTTGGTAGTAATGCAGGCAATAAAGATTCTAATAACTATCTTTAAAAAAAAATCTTTTCAGGTCTTTTATCCCTCAAGTCTTCTTGTTCCTTGAAAAAGGTTATGAGTTGAAAGATTTATACAGTATTTTACTGTATCCTGCATATGTATGAAAACCATATAATTTATCTTTCCAGACCATGACATTTTTGAGCAAAAGAGGTAGCTAAAAACAGTTGCAATTATATAATATTTGAAATATTTATCTATTGACCTGCAAATTGGTTTAATTAAATAGGCAGACACATAAAGTAGTCCTATTCAAAAATTATTTTTAATAAAATTATTTTCAAAGAAGATAATTATAACTTGATCTTCAGTCTCTGCAGATCAAAGGAAATTTTAAAACATACTTTTTATTGATTATCTGAACATTACAAAACAATATAAGCAGAAACTGTGTTTAGCCATATTTATCTCTAAATAATATGTTGCTAATACTTTTATGAAGAATAAATATTTGTAATGTGGTCTTATTATTTTATTTTTTATAAAGTTATACCCTCATCAAAGTTGCATTTATGATTAATAAATTTGAAATTGTTAATGCCTTCAGTTGACTCCTAACTATGCCATTCTTAATTGAGGATATTTTCACTGAACTGTTGAGGTTCCTGTTAATCTCAAAAGAAATCTGCTAAGTGGAATGTAGTCTCAATTCAATTTTGTGTATAAAATACAAAAATCAGTTTTTTAATAGGAGCCATATTTTTATTCTGTTCAGTATTATTTTCTTTGACAAACATTACTTTAAAAGAAAAAAACCTTGTGAAATAAATGATCTTCACATATCATTCCTTTGAATGTTTGACTAATCTTAGTTGCTGCAAAGTTGTAAGGCTTCTCAATTTATTTTCATTATGTTCTGGTACATAAATTTATCCATAAAATATAGGATCCTCCTCAAACATTGCTTCCCACAAGTCCAGTTATTCCAGAGCACAGATATAGTGTTTATAATATTATACACTTCTAACTTATTGAATATGTTCAGTATCTCTGTTGAGTTATGCAGGAATACATTTTAATCACTCTTTAAAAATAAGGACTATTCACTAAAACTTTCAAAAACTGATTTTTTGTGTGCTTAATTTATTAAGTTGTTTGATTACATGCTTGTATGGTTCTGAGCAAAATGGACCAAAATTTAGATGATTCTTTCAACTATACATTCTGTTTCAATTATGTGAATATCACTAGTTTGGATTAAAATGTGAATTATGTGTGCACTATAATAAATTCCAAGTGTATTTCTTTCTCATCCTTTTTTCAACCTAATTCCATCTTTTTCTCAACTTAATCAAAACAATGTATACATCATGATAAACTTAACGAAATTTTTATTTATAATTTTAACACAAGAACCAATAACTTTATCTTTGAACAACTTACTGAATTTTCAGAAGCGTTCCTAATATCATATTTTGCATTCAACAGAATAAACATGAAAAGCTTTATTATAATTCAATTAATTGGATGGAAAAATCAAACCATTGTTGAAATTAACTGCTAATTTATTTAAGCCTCTAATTTTACTAATATCAAGCAGCTGGCATCTTTTAACTGTGTGCGAAGTTATTGTGTTAATTCAGCTGACACGTTTATATAACTGTCATTTTACTCATATATGTACAGAGAAACTTGCAATAGAAAATGAGAGAAATCATTTTGGGACGGTCACTTGATGTAAATGAAAAGACATTCTTCACAGAGTAATATTTAAGAATACCTTCGGCTTCTGCACCTGATTCATCATTGGAAGGCAGTCTTATAAGATAATTACTAACCTTTAAGATACATGCTGATGGTTCTTCAACTAATGTGTATCTTCTGATTTTCATATAGTCAATGATACCAGTAATAGTCTGTGATGAATCATTAATAGTGACATAGTATAGGGGCAAACTGCATATTCATTATCAACTTTCCGGGTAAACATAAATTTGAAACTTTTAAATTAAAAATATAAATTGCTTTTTTGGTTCTTTGAAAGAATTAATAAGATCAATAAGCCACTGGCCAGACTTTCCAAAAGAAAAGAGAAAGGACCTAAATTAATAAAATTATGAATGAAAAAGGAGAGATCACGACTAACAACAAGGAAATAGAAACAATTATTAGAAATTATTATCAACAACTATATGCCAATAAGTTGAGCAACCTGGAGGAAATGGATGCCTTCCTGGAAACCTATAAACTCCCAAAACTGAAATGGGAAGAAATTGACAACCTGAATAGGCCAATAACCAGTAATGAGATTGAAGCAGTGATCAAAAACCTCCTAAAAAACAAGAGTCCAGAACCTGGTGGATTCCCTGGGGAATTCTACCAAACATTCAAAGAAGAAATAATACCTCTCCTCCTGAAGCTGTTTGAAAAAATAGAAACAGAAGGAAAGCTTCCAGACTCATTCTATGAGGCCAGCAGTACCTTAACCCCAAACCAGGCAAAGACCCCCCAAAAAGGAGAATTTCACTGATATACCTGATGAATATGGATTCCAAAATCCTCAACAAAATCCTAGCTAATAGGATCCAGCAATACATTAAAAGGATCATCCACTACGACCAAGTGGGATTTATCCCCAGGATACAAAGGTGGTTCAACATTTGCAAATCAATCAATGTGATAGAACACATTAATAAGAGGAGAGAGAAGAACCATATGGTCCTCTCAACTGATGCAGAAAAAGAATTTGAAAAAATACAGCATCCTTTCTTGATTAAAACTCTTCAGAGTATAGGGATAGAGGGAACATTCTTCAAGTTCATAAAATCCATCTATGAAAAGCCCACAGCAAATATCAGCCTTAATGGGGAAAAGCTGAGAGCCTTTCCCTTAAGATCAGGAACACATCAAGGATGCCCACTCTCACCACTATTGTTCAACGTAGTACTAGAAGTCCTAGCAACAGCAATCAGACAACAAAAAGAAATAAAAGGTATTTAAATTGGCAAATAAGAAGTCAAACTCTCTCTCTTCACAGATGAATGATACTTTATGTGGAAAACCCAAAGACTCCACCCCCAAATTACTAGAACTCATACAGCAATTCAGTAATGTGGCAGGATACAAAATCAATGCACAGAAATCTAGTGCTTTCTTATAAACTAACAATGCAACTGTAGAAAGAGAAATTAGAGAAATGATTCCATTTACAATAACACCAAAAACCATAAGGTACCTCGGAATAAACCTAATCAAAGAAGTAAAAGATCTATACTCTAGGAACTACAGAACACTCATGAAAGAAATTGAAGAGGACACAAAAAGATGGAAAAGCATTCCATGCTCATGGATCAGAAGAATAAACATTGTTAAAATGTCTATGCTACCCAGAGCAATCTATACCTTTAATGCCATCCCGATCAAAATTCCAATGACATTTTTCAAAGTGCTGGAACAAACAATCCTAAATTTTGTATGGAATCAGAAAAGACCCCAAATCACCAAGGAAATGTTGAAAAATAAAAACAAAGCTGGGGGCTTCACATTGCCCGATTTCAAGCTATATTACAAAGCTGTGATCACCCAGACAGCATGGTACTGGCACAAAAACAGACATATAGACCAATGGAACAGAATAGAGAGCCCAGATATGGACCCTCAACTCTATGGAAAAATAATCTTTGACAAAGCAGGAAAAAAATATGCAATGGAAAAAAAACAGTCTCTTCAATAAATAGTGCTGGGAAAATTGGACAGCCACGTGCAGAAGACTGAAACTCGACCATTCTCTAACACCATCCACAAAGATAAACTCAAAATGGATGAAAAACCTCAATGTGAGACAGGAATCCATCAAAATCCTAGAGGAGAACATAAGCGGTAACCTCTTTGACATCTCTCACAGCAACTTCTTTCAAGATACATCTCCAAAAGCTAGTGAAACAAAAGCAAAAATGAACTTTTGGGACTTCATCAAGATAAAAAGCTTCTGCACAGCAAAGGAAATGGTCAACAAAACAAAGAGGCAACCCACAGAATGGGAGAAGGTATTTGCAAATGACACTACAGATAAAGGGCTGGTACCCAAGATCTATAAAGAACTTCTCAAACTCAACACCCAAAAAACAAATAATCAAGTCAAAAAATGGGCAGAAGACTTGAACAGACACTTCTCCAGAGAAGACATACAAATGGCTAACAGACACATGAAAAAATGTTCATCATCATTAGCCATTAGGGAAATTCAAGTCAAAACCACATTGAGATACCACCTTACACCAGTTAGAATGGCCAAAATGGACAGGGCAAGAAACAACAAATATTGGAGAGGTTGTGGAGAAAGGGGAACCCTTTTACACTATTGGTGGGAATACAAGTTGTACGGTACAGCCACTTTGGAAAACAGTGTGGAGGTGCCTCAAAAAATTAAAAATAGAGCTACCCTATGACCCTGCAATTACACTACTGGGTGTTTACCCCAAAGACACAGATGTAGTGACAAGAAGAGCCATATGCACCCCAATGTTCATAGCAGCAATGTCTGCAATAGCCAAACTGTGGAAAGAGCTGAGATGCCCTTCAACAGATGAATGGATAAAGAAGATATGGTCCATATATACAATGGAATATTACTCAGCCATCAGAAAGGATGAATACCCAACTGTAACATCAACATGGATGGGACCAGAGGAGATTATGCCAAGTGAAATAAATCAAGCAGAGAAAGTCAATTATCAGATGGTTTCACTTATTTGTGGAACATAAGGAAGAGCATGGAGGACGTTAGGAGAAGGAAGGGAAAAATGAAGGGGGGAAATTGGAGGGAGAGATGAACCATGAGAGACTATGGACTCTGAAAAACAAACTGAGGGTTTTAGGGGGATGGGAGGTGGCAGGATGGGTTAGCCTGGTGATAGGTATCAAGGAGGGCACATATTGCATGGAGCACTGGGTGTTATATGAAAACAATGAATCGTGGATCACTACATCAAAAATTAATGATGTATGGTGACTAACATAATAAAATTAAATTAAAAGAATAAAAATATAAATTGCTTTTTATCTTTTTACATTTTAAGTATTTATTATAAAATAAGAATTAAACAGCACAAAACAAAATATGTAAGTAATAGTATATTTATGTCAGGGACTTGTAAACTTCTTTTCTGTAAAGGATCAGATAGTAAATATTTTAGACTTTCTGAGCCGTATGATCTCCATTGCAATAACTCAACTCTGCTATTGTAGTGTGAAAGAAGCCATAGACAATATGTAAATGAGTGAATTTCATTTGTTCCAATAAAACTTTATTTACAAAAATAGGTGGAAGGTCATATTTGGCTTAGAGTTATACTTTATCAACCCCCAATTTATACCATACCTGTGATCAACGGTATGAACAAACATCTATACCAAGAACATATAGAGATAACTCTCTATACACTTTATGACAGCACTGCTTGGCCTCTGTTTGTCTCTCATATAAAACACAGACATAACTCATAATTTCCTGTGATTCCCACTGACCCAGCTTACTTGCAATCAGGAAGCTTTGTGTTCATGGGCAGCATTATCAGATCCTTCTCCTATCTACTGAAACAGGAAAGAGTCAGTTATTTGTGGCTTTTTGGGTCTTCAAAATCCTTCAAGCTATCCTTAAGTGAGAGATATAATATTCTTTGCATCTGGAAAGGACTAGAAAAAAGAGAAGTGGGTTATCATTGGCTAACTTGCTAATTTATCCTCATGTTACATAATATATTGCCTATATATTTCTAATACTCTTAGAAAAGACCATGGCAGAATTTAAAATACAAAGTGGAAATCTATCAAACACACCCCTGTTTATTTTAATGAAAGTATGAATAATGGTAATTAGAAATCCAGGACAAGTGGTAGTTTGGTAATTGGGGAGAACTGATATCTTAGCATATACTGTCTCACACTCCATGAGCATAAACTGCTGTTATCATGGGCAAACTAGGATGATAACTCTATTAGAAGATACAGTAACTATTATAGATTGGGTTATTTTTTGGAACCTGTTTATTGCAGTATTCTGTGACTTAAAGCCATAACCAAAAATATATAAGAAACATCACATTTTTAAAGCTTATAAAGTACATATGTATGTGTGTATATATATATGTATGTATGTATCTGTCTTCAATCAATTTAAATCATGTCTGCAAAGAAATAAGGTATAGAGTACACCAATCCTATTTTAATATTAGTTATCCTTTAGAAAAACACATATTCCTAAATTTTAAGACACCAAGAGTATGAATAAGAATAATTAACTGTGAGGTCAAACTGCAATATCAGACATTATAAAAGTAGACTTAATAAAGGTCTAATAAAAAACAATGAAATTATATTCTTCATTGTAATTCTAAATTTGAGATGTTATATAAGATTTATGTATCTATTATAAAGCGATTTGCTCTAACTTTATAACTTTGTAAGGTTTATTGAAAAAAAAATTTAGTGTATCTTTTTGAGCAATTTCAACCATTAAAATTCTCATTCTATAGATGGTCACTTCCTGACTTACTTTCACACTTTTAAAATATGAGTTTTATATAAGAAAAAGTGATTGTCAGAAAATAAACTCTTCAGTCTTAGTTTAGGACTAATTTATAGCTAGAAAAAAATAATTTTAGTTTCGAGATTCAAAAAAGTTTGTTTGCAAGGCAAGCTGGGATCTCTGTATCCAAGATGAATGACTTCAAGAAACCATGATATGGCATTGGAGGAATAATCTATCTTTTAAGATGTGATAACCTCAGATAACAGGAGGTCTAATCTGTGTAGTGACAGATACTGTTAGGACATTTTGTTAGTAGTTTAAATCAGAAGGTGTGCAGAATATTTTCCAATACAAAGTAGGTTTCTCCATTTTCAAAGCCCCTACCTACCAGGAGGTAGAATTTGTGGAAAAAAGTATTTTGTTCATGGAAAGGAAAGCTAGGAGGAGCTAAATCAAATATAACTTTTTTCATTTTTAATAATTGAACTTTAATCCTATTTGAAACTCAATTCTGATAAAGGTTGGAAAATTAATCTGTCAGTTTGACCTTCGTTCTAACCCCCTGCCATGGAGAGAATCAATCTAGTCCTTATTCTCATAAGCGTAATTTGTTAAATATTGTGAATAATCATATTACATGAGCTAATTGGCACTCTACCTGTACACTCAACTCTGAGGCTTAGCATTCATAAAGTTTGGAATTAAAATTATGGCAAATATTTACACAAGTTAATCTAACACATTTAATGACATACATAATTGTTTAGGTGTTGACTAGGAAAGAGTTAATGTACTTTACTTTGGATAATTATTATTTTTACAATGTAAAACTTCATTCCATGGTATTTTCTTGATTCTCTGGTCACTGTGATCATTATCAGCATTGATGGTGACCTGTAGTTCTTTTTTTTTTTTTTTTTAAAGACTTTATTTATTTATTTGAGAGAGAGAATGAGAGAGAGAGCACATGAGAGGGGGGAGGGTCAGAGGGAGAAGCAGACTCCCTGCCAAGCAAGGAGCCCGATGCGGGACTCGATCCCGGGACTCCAGGATCATGACCTGAGCCGAAGGCAGTCGCTTAACCAACTGAGCCACCCAGGCACCCCGGTGACCTGTAGTTCTAAACACAGCATAATCCACAGTAATATAACACTGAAAAACAAAAGTTCTGTATCTAATTACTAACATGAATGATTTCCTTTGCTACTTACCCTACTCATCTTGATAAATAACTGAAGCTCACTTTGCACCTTTTGATAGTCTTCCTTCTATTGTGATAATCCTCCTTTGATTGACAGAACAATGAATCCAAGTGTTGCCCATTCCACTGTAAATTGTCTGGAGACAATTTATGTGTCCACGCAACATCTAGTATATATTATTCACTTTATAAATAGTAATTATTGATAATTACAGGATCTCAGGATGATCATGAATTTTTTTATTGTATTAATAAATGAGAGAATTAATTGATTACAAATGAAAGGACTTGAATGCTGAATAAAGTATATAATGTAGTTAAAGTTATAAAACATATATGTTGTGACACTTTGAATGCCTTTTCATTACTATTGAATAAATAGAACAGTTATTTACTATTTATCACGTGCTTTTCTTTTTACCAGAAAACAAGTCCACAAAATAATTAATCTCATCTCTACTTAACCTTTTGAGAAAATGGTGGAAATAGAATTATAATTTGGATGGTTTTACTCCATTGATATTATTGTCTTAAGCCAGAATGTAATGTTGCTTCTCTGGTCTGTTCAGAGTTCTTGACTGTACCCTGCATAGTAGTGATTTTCTTTGTATCTATCCTACCTAGAGATGATCAGACTTCTTGAATTTGTAAGCTAATGTTTTTCACTATGTTTGGAAAGTTTTAGACCATTATTTTAAATTATTTTTTACCACCAAAATCTCTCTCTCCTTTTCATCTACAATTACACATATGATAGACACATTATTATTTTCCTACTTGTCACTCTGGCACTAGTTATTGTAGTGCAATCATTTTTCTCCCCATATCTTTTCTTCAAATTAATTTCTGTTGATTTTTTTGGTTTTGTTTTGTTTACTGATGCTTTCTAATTCTGGCTGGTTTTGTTCACTCTTCAAGGACTTGGCGTAGTTTATGTGTGTGTGTGTAACATTTTTAAATCAAGATATAATTGACATATAACATTATATTAGTTTCAGGTATACAACATAATGATTTGATATTTGTAAATACTGTTAAATGATCACCACAATAAGTCTAGTTAACTTCCCTCACCATACATGGGTACAATTTTTTTCTTGTAAAGAGAATTTGTGTGTTTTAATACAGTTCTATAGTTTTCTGTGAGAAAGTTCATCTGAAAAAAAGCTATTCACAGTAGTGCAAAGTAACACAATCACCAATGTCAGTATTGCTCTTGTTCTTTTTTTGGGGGGGGGGGGGTTTGTTTTGTTTTTTTTAATCTCTAGAACTTTTCTCTATGTTTTTTTTTTTTTTTTTAAGATTTTATTTATCTATTTGACAGAGAGAGACACAGCGAGAGAGGGAACAAAGCAGGGGGAGAAGGGAGAAGCAGGCTTCCCGCTGAGCAGGGAGCCTGATGCGGGGCTCAATCCCAGGACCCTGGGATCATGACCTGAGCTGAAAGCAGATGCTTAAAGACTGAGCCACCCAGGCGCCCCTCTATTTATGTCTAAACAGGTAACTATGCAGGGACCCTAAACAGAGAACTCCAGGTAGATATGTGTCATTTTAGGCATCAAGTATATATAATGAGGCATAAAGATCAATTTTTGACAAAATGATACTGAATTCACTTGACATATAATGGTAAAATTTTTTTGAAGATTTTATTTATTTATTTGAGAAAGAGAGCATAGGCGAGGGGAAGGGCAGAGGGTGAAGCAGACCCCCACTAAGCAGGGAGCCCAATGTGGGACTCAGTCCCAGACCTGAGCCAAAGGCAGACACTTAACCAACTGAGCCACCCAAGCACCTGTTGGTAAGTATTTTTAAATTAAATTCACAACTATAGATGAGGCAGCTTTGATAAATGGAGTGCTGTCAAGAAGTTAAACTTCTAAAGAAAGATAATTGAGTAGCTATGATAAATATATTATGTCCTGCCCAAATAATTGTACCTAGTACAACCAACTTAATTTTCTAAATATATCTTTTTAAATGATTTTAAAAGATTCTAATCACCTTCCCTTTGCATATATTACATGGTAGAAAGATGGAATTGAGAGTTAAATAAGTTTGGCTATTGGATTCCATAACAATGATATATAAATTTTAGTCATGTAATTTTTTATTACTTCATGTATGATATGAAGGAAATGTAATATTCCTTCTGCACTCACTGTGTAGAATAAATGAGATAGGAAACACAGCATAGATCTGGTTAATATAGATTGCCATTGGAGTTAGGCAGACTTGTGTTCCAAGACCAAGAATCTACAATTCCCTAGATTTCTGATCTTTAGAATATTATTTAAGCCTTCTAAATTTTAAATTTCTGATCTGTAAAATTATGAGAATTGAAATACTCATCTCTTGTTGTGTTTTTTTGTTTGTTTGTTTGTTTTTTGTTTTCCTGAGGACTAATGAAACAATTCATGTAAAGTACTTGGTAAAGTGACAGACACACAGTAGGTATTCAATTAATTTTAGCTGTTGCTACTTTTGCCATTGTTTGACACAACTCTTCATTCAATGCTTATTTCTTCTATTTTACTAATACAGTCAAACCTGGTCTCCTTTTTTACCCCTAGCATTTGAATATTTATACAATTGTCTTCTATTTACTTTTATCAACCTACTTCCAAACCAATCTTCTATAATCAAATAGTTCTAGTGATTTTCTATGGATAATTCATAAACATTCACATTTTCCCTGTCGTTGCTCATATTTTTTACCTTCTCTAGAATGAAGTTCCCTTTCTTTTCCTTTTCTTCTCCAAAATTCACTACCTTTATTCCTTCTACTGATTTACAAAGTCCTTGACAGCAAGGCCTACAATCTAGTCAAATTGACAGCCCCAGCTTGTAGTGCATATAAGGTACTGAATAAATATTTCATAATCAAGAAAGTAAGAGGAGGCTATTCTTAATCTTAAAGGGATTCAAAGTACTATGACTCTCTTCTGACAGACATACTTCAGAATACATATGAAGCAAACTTTTTTTTCAATTTGAAGTCACAGGGTTATATTTGAGTATTATACACTCTTGTTGTCATATATGGAAAGAAAAGGATCACAGTTTTTGCTATGTATTTTCTTAGGACACCGGAAAGAATATTAAAACAAATATACCATCTCTTGAAAATGAAAGATATGGTCTTGCTATGCATGGCCATGTGGATAATGTGAATATCTGCTTATCTTTGATTCATAATGTGTTCAGTTTTCATACCAACTATGAAAATTGTGAAATTGCATTGTTGTTAAAGTGAAAAAAAGTATAAAAGCCACTTTTAGCCTTGTAATATTGAATGTACCAGTGCCTCCCCTTGTAGGATGTTGAATTGGCCCTTATTAATGACAGATGTTCTATACATTGCAATACTGCCTATATAATTGTGATAATTTTTCACTTCTGATTTGTCAGTTCCAGTGATTTAAAAATCACTTGATGACTGCTTGAAAATGACTGATGCTTTTTTCTGTATTAAGTATTTTCTGCTGGTGCAGTGTAAGTCTTTTAATGAGTTCTTGAATTCTGTTGAAGTCTGCATGTTTTAATTCTTTGTTCAAGTAAGCAGGTGTGACAGTTTATAGAATCCCATGCAGAAACTCTCTAATTACTCCATCTTGGGACTTTGAAATGTGTTTTATGGGGAAAAGCCATAAACTTATTTTTTAGATACAGAACAATTTTTAACATATGGTTTCAACTTTTATTTAGTGAAAAAAACCTTTAAAATAAAAATCTAGAAAGTTGAACTTACAGAATGTTTTATTCTATAGGTAATTTTGTTATTCTATTTTCTCTCTTGATACTCAATGGCATTACCTTTTTAGATGCTAGCTATGAAATTCCATACAAGAATTACTAACGTATCATTATAAACATCCCTTTCAGTACATACGATCATGCTTGTTTTTTTTGAATTTGTCGATTTGATTACAGTAATCAAAAATTCCAATTTTTTACAACCTTCTTCATTATGATCAGGCTTACCTTAAGAACTTTATTAACTGCATACATATTCAGGAACATTTTTAGAAATGGTCCCCAAAATGAGCATTTCCTGATTCAAGACAAATATTTGCAAATGATTAATATGTTTTGATACCAAATTGTGCTGCAATTCAGTGGAATTCTTTATCAAGCTAAAGAGTAAATTTAAAACTAATATAAGAAACTAAGAGGTACATTTTGATGAGACATCAATTGAGTAAGTTGGAAAGACAGTAATTTATTTTTCTGTCACTTATGCATTAGATTTTATTCCATTGGTACCTGTGTCTACCTATGACAGATCCATTTTGATGGCCGTACCTGATATGATGGTGTTGGGGAGAAAAACTTTTCTCAACCTTTCAATATTCTTCTAGCTGATTTAAGAATTAATTTGACATGAGAAAGATCAACAGAAGAAAGAGAAAAATGTTTAATTGTATGGAGGAGGCCCAATAATGAAATTGAGATTTGAAGAAATGATCAAGGCAGGCAGTTTTTATACTTTTGAGACAAAGAGACATTAAGTATGTGAGAAATTGGCAGAAAAAAGAAAACTTATGTTTGGGAGCTTCAATTAGTAAAGAATTCTAAACAGAATTTGGTCTGAGGTGGTAAATTAGCAAGGGTAGTTTAACAAAGGTTGTTTATACAGCCTTTTTGGCTCTGAATTTCTTATCTCTGGTGGTAAGATTGTCTCATTACATCCTGGTAGAGGGATGGTACATTTCACATGGGAGATTTATTTCCTCCCTATTGGAGATAAAGGGAGATCAGAGTGTTTTTCTTGCACTAGCTCTTTCTTAAGTAACTTTTTAACTCAAAATGCTCAATATGCCCAAATGGTACATTTTTAGGAGATCTGTCCTTGGCTCCTACACTGGATATTCCTGAACTTAGATCTGTTAAGGGGCATTTTTCATAGAGTTTATTCTGTTTTCTAACAGAATCTAATTAGTATGCATCATGGCAGATGAGCCCAATAATTGGCATTTAAGGACTGAGGTTTCACTTCAGCTGCAGTGTTACAAGGAACTGATTTCTCTAATGCCATCATGACTGCTTTTGTGAACCAAGTGCTCTTACAAGATAGCACTTGCAATATCTTTCCTCTGAAAATTGTTCCTTAATCATTATTACTCATGTAATAGGCATTATATTTGTATAATGAAGAATTTCATTTGATGTGGTGAGAACTACAGAGCAAATAACAATTTTAGCTTACTGAATTCATATAATCATTTCTATGATATTCTTTAATTATTATCTTCTGAGTCTAGAGCACAATATTTGAATAAATTAAATTACTTTATGAAAGATGATAACTGGAAGGTGTGTTGTGGCAGGGAGGACTGAAATTTATAAATGAGTCTAAACTTTAGGTAAGGTAAAACGACATACATCATGTACATTTATTTTTACACACCAGTAAAATTCTGATTAAATCTGAGGTGTTACTCTCAAAATAGTGCCTTATTCTTTTCAGCATTTGCTTATAGAAAATTCAATGTCTGACTACATATCATTAATTAAATGTAAAATTGTTTTCAAATGAACATCTTTTACTTCCCAAAGCATTTTGACACAATATATATAAATTTAACCCCCCTCTAATCTTGAGTTTTCAAGGGTTGGTTTTAGAACTCTGAAACATCTTTAATAAGTAAACTCATTGCTCCAATGTGTATATTTGAAGACCAATGGTAGAAAGATTGAATATGACTATTATTTACTAATTGGTAGTTTGTTTTTGTGAACAAAACCCAAGAACTTCTAACTACATTTGCTTGGTGTTTTGAAGTTTGTACAGTATTTCCCTATGCAGATGATATTTAATGGTGGTATCTACCCTATGAGGAAAGAAATACAATAATAATTAAGTACTTGATATATATCAGACTGTTGGTAGACAGTCCCTGACTGGGAGGTGGTTACTTTTTCCAAGATAGATATGGTTACTTCTCAGCAACATTTTGTTCTCTTTTATCAGCATTTCAGTCTGGGAAAAAAAAAAAAAAATCTGACTTTTATCAACAACTTTAACTTACTGGTTTTATAGTCTATAATCACAAGCATATTTCCTTCTGTAAACCTTAGGTAATGTTCTCAGCTTCAGCCAAAAAAACAAGTCTCTTCCTGTTTTTTGTTTTTGTTTTTTTTTTTTGTTTTGCTTTGTTTTTTTTGTGTAGACTCTCAGGATCCCTTTCTTCATTTTTCCTCCTTTACTGCTCACTTCAAACCCTTTCAGCACTTTTAATTCTTATGCTCTTACATCTTCAACTACCTCACAGAGCTTTTACTGGTTATTTATTGTTGTGTAACAGACTAACCCTAAACTTAGTGGCTTAAACTAATGACAACATTATTTTTGCTCATAAATCAGCAATTTGCTTTTATCATGCTTTGATAATCGCTGTTAGGAGCGGCTCAAAGGCTGGGTACTAGAATCATCTGAAAATTGTTTATAATATTCACCTAGAACTTCACAGTTCTAGCAGATGACTGGCTCTTGACAGAAATGTTAGCTGGTGCTATGGGATGGAATACTTACATATACCCTCTGTGCATGATATTAGCTTTCACAACATGGTACCAGAATTCCATAACCAGCCTCTGGAGAGAAGAATGAGCTGTATCACCTTTTATGACCTAGCCTCAGAAGTGACATAAAATAATTCTTTCTACATTCTTTTTGTTGAAGATCTTATAAAAGTTCTCTCAGGTTAAAGGGTAGAGCAAATGTTCTGGAAGACCATATTTAGTTGGAAATATTGCTGCAGCCATATGTGATAGTCTACCATAGAACACTTCCTTTTTTTCTTTTTCATATTGTGAAACCTAAGTGATTCTCTGGCTTCTTCTTCTTCTGTAGCTTATCTTAGCAAAATTTACTCATTCTTCCATGTCATTCGCACATGCTGTGTGGCCATTATTGCTTCCTCTTAGCTAACAATTGCACTTACCAAACTATTCTTTTAGCCATATCTTTCAAAATCTTCTTTGAGCTTCATGTCACCTCATATCAGATTTGTTACTTCTTTCAACATTGTCATTTATTATCTTCTTGTTTCCTCACCATTAACTGATGGATCCAACACCTGGCTTATAATCCTTTCTTTTCCCCATTGCAAATTCTATCATAACTATTTTAAAATCTCACTTCAAATTCTCTGATTATCTCAACTCCTATGAATATCACAGTCATTTTACTATAGCAACACACACCCACAAAGATGTCAAGAACCTCATCACCATCTTGAAATACGAGTTTTCCTTCTAATTCTCTCACTTTCAAATCAATCTACGTTTCATTTTTGAAGCCCAAATCAATTTTTTTTTCTCCTGAGGAGACAGTTTGTTTTGTTAGGAAAATAGGTTTTTTGAGCTCAAGGACTTGGATATGATTCCATATCTGCTGTTTATTGATCTTTACCAAGACAATTAACTTTTCTGAAGCTAAGTTTTTTCACATGCAGTAGTTGAGGGGGAAAAAAGAGGATTATTTTGAAGTGTGACTTAGATCTTGCATATAAAATACAAATACTATTTTACACTGTTTGAGATGCACTAGATTATTGTTAGTTTCTTCTTGCAAAAAGTTTTTGCCTTTTTATAACTAATCAAAACTTAGTTGTCACACTTCTATCATACCCTATGATGCATATAGTTATGTTTGGATTATTCAGATCATGTGTTTTCTCTGTTCTTTTTACAGTTACTGACCATGGGTGGTGGAAATCCCAACATTTTTTATGGCTTTACAAATATATCTCTAGTCTTCACACTCAGCAGTACCCTCAACTTTGATCTGCCATCTGCTTTGGGTGCTTAAATAGGAACTTCTCTGATTGTCTACTGCTACTTTTCCAAAATCTCAAACTTTTGTTGTTGTTCAACCACTTTTTCCTAAAGTTTCCCCTCATCCCATCTCCATGCGATAGATACTTTTTATCTGCCACACAGAAAGGACGTATTAAGTATGACGCCCATCAACTTTTATCTATTATTTATCAATTTATTTTAACCATATAATCCCTCACCTCCTTTCCTTTAGTTTCATTTATTTTTATGAGAATAACATTCTGACCTGAATCCCCCCCTTGCCCACAATATAATATAATATATGCATTTAGCCTAATTGAGCTTATTATTTGATATATATTTTAATTTCTAAGGAAATTGCCTTAATTCAATTATCTTACTTGATGAGATAGACTACTCATGAGGAGGAATTGTTTTATTTGCTTTCCTTGCTAGTGCTTATCAGAACATAGCCTAAGGCCCTTAGTAGTTTGGATACAGGGAAATTTATTTTAATTTTTAGGCACATAGGAGAAGAAATACCAGATAAAAGCACATTAGTGAGGAAGTATAAAGACTAGGAGAGAGATGCTGTTATGAAAAATAGTGTTTGCAAACACTGATCTTGGAATTAAGTAGAAGTAATAAATTTTGAGTGAAAAATGACTAAGTCAATCAGTTAATGAAATGGAGTGCTTATTCACAAGGGCACTAAAATAAAGTCCTTAGTGTTTGACTCATTCTCATTTGAACTGCATCCTTTCTGTCAATTTTACCTGTAACTGAAATCACATTCTTATACAAATAATATATTTCTATATATGTGCCACATGATTAAAGTGCTCTAATGAATTTTAAATAATTTGTGAATGAGTCATGATCAGTGAAGACTTCAAAACATTAAGGCATATTATTCAAAAACATTAAAATATGTAAGAGCTTTTAGTAAAACATTTTTATATCAGATATGTTTCACAAATTTTCCTGTAAGAATATGTTTCTGAAATTTTGATGATAGCACTTGTTCTTCTTAGATATAGAATACATAATTTATAAAATATTTATAAAATCTCTCCCTTTTGTGATCACAACAGCACCCTGTCTTTCAAGAGAAAATTTGGATCTTCCAAACATGTCTAGATTCATCCAGGGAAGTTATGTTTACTAGACGTTGATTACATTCTGACTTAGAAAAAAAATTGCATCCCATTTCCATATTAGTACACCACTTCCTTTTAAGGATCTTTCAACTCTGAGATTTTGTTTTAGAAGAATAATAAAGCAAATATATATTCTAGTGTATCTTTTTTTTTTTCTTTTTTATTCAACAGAGAGAGACACAGCAAGAGAGGGAACACAAACAGGGGTAGCGGGAAAGGGAGAAGCAGGCCTCCCACCGAGCAGGGAGCCCAATGCGGAGCTCAATCCCAGGACCCTGGGATCATGACCCAAGCCCAAGGCAGGTGCCTAACGACTGAACCACCCAGGCATCCCTAGTGTATCTTTAAAAAAAAAAAAAAGATTTTATTTATTTAAGAGAGAGTGAGAGAGCATGCACATAAGCAGGGGGAGAGCCACCCAGGTGCCCCTATTCTGGTGTATCTTATGATTGCCTTCAAAGTGCATGAAAATTGGCAATATCATGTTAGGTTGTATACAAAGAAAGTACTATTTATTTAGTAATTGAATAATGTGAATTAATACAAGATATATGGTGAATACATATAATCTTCTACATTTAAACTATATATAAAAGAGATTAACAGAATAAAACAGAATAATCCAATCAAACCTCTCCTATCCCATTTAAGTCATATATTTTGTTCCTGATTATGTTTCATTTAGAACGAAAATGATAAGGAAATTTTTAGGAAATACAGAGTTTAAAGCACATATTCTAAGATACTTAAGGGACATGACTCTACCACTATAGTTTGCATTAAAAATACCCTAAAATATTTTATTAGAAATAGAATAGTAATTTTCATAACCACATGATTCCCATTAAGAGCAAAATACAAAACAAAACAAACAACAACAACAAAACAAACCCCTGTAATTCAAAGTAGAGGGAAAGAATTCATCAAATTCTATTTTCCAAAGCATTTTATTTTATGGTCAGGAATATATTTCTTTCTAATTGCTCTCTAGCTTCAATGATAATGGGACCATATCTGGAATTTTAAAATTTTGGATGAAATGTTCTTTCTGAATCACAGTAGATTTCAACATAAATTACAATGATATCAAAGCAAGTGAAGTGCTGGTTGTGATATGCTAAGCTAAGATCTGAAAACCACTAATTTTCCCCCTTCTCTCAATTCAATTTACAACCCTGTTTCTAACATTCATCTACATTCATCTTCATTTTATTTTTAGCTCCGGCAAACTTTCTATACCATAATTTTTACGTCGCCACTTTTACTTACAATACTGCACACTATATCCACATCCATCCTTCTACATGAAATTAGCATCTAGGTAACAATTTCCCTTTTTGACAGCACACTTAATAACTTTTACATTCATGTGGATGACACTTCCAATACTAGAGTTTTATGATTCACTCTCTTTGATTATGCTAAATATAACTTCGGTCTATATCAGCTCAGTTGCTGCCAATTCCAAATTATCTCTGTGTCTCCAAACTGGCTAACACAATGTTAACCACGGCATCTGATATTTAAATGAATATTGTTTTTAATGCAAAGAAATATTGGAATGCATATGAAGGTTGAACAGATCATATTGAGGACATCAAGCTTCATCACTTTTAAAACCAATCTAATATATTAAACTCATGTGGATTAAATAATAATAAAAATGTCAGCTGTCATTTATTATTTACTAAATGTTGGGTATAGTGGCCACTATATCTTATGTATTATTTACATGTAATCCTCAAAACAATGCTATATAATAATTGCCATTATACTTCTATTTACATTTATTAGAGAAGAGGAAACTCAGAAAGCTTTGATGTTTAAAATTTTTCAGAATCACAGCTGTTAGTGGTAGAAGGAAGGTTTTTATAAGATTAATGATATTAGCAAATTGTTTTCTTTATTAATACTTGTTGAAGATAGCATTTAAGTCATTGGCATAGACCCTTCTGTTGCTTGTTACTAGTTCTTTAAAGCATGTACCTTTAAAAGATGATCGTTTTACCACAAATCTTCTAGAAACAACCGTTTCCTGAGAACGTGTTATGTTATATCCAATCTCTAATATATGCAATTTTAAAAATCCATAAGTAAATTTTTAAATGCCACATGGAAGAAGCTTGTGCATTTTTCTTTGATATGATTTTAAGTCACAGTGCAATCTGGCAATTTCTAAACTTAGTCTAGAGCTAGGGATTTAAAATCTTTGGAAATTTACTTACATCATTTCCTCAACAGATGCTTGGCAGAAGAGATGGCTATGTATAGCTGAGGAAGAAAGTTCTTTGAGGATAGTTAGAGATTTGTTGAGGCTTAAATTCCTCAGGCTTATTTCAACTATTTTTTTTCCTTCTTATGCTTACTGGTATTCACAAGTGTTAATGGAAAAGTACCCCCCCAATTGAGAAATAGAAGGCCAATGTTTTAAAGAAATAAAACAGAAAAAAAGAGGAATGCTTTTAAAAGGAAAATAACAAATCTAATTTCCCAGGAAGTTTATGTGACTCTGAAAAATTTGAAAAAGTATACATTTTTCATACTTTGATTTTTTTTATTTTTAGACTTACCTAAAATATTTTCTAGTAACAAGATACACAGAGATATTATGTCCTTGAACAGTTCAATGAAAAATAAATCTATATCTATTTACATTTACCATATTGGAAATTTTTAATATTTTATGAAGAATTAAAATGTGTACCTGAAAGGATTTCACTGAAACAAAAATGCTTTCTTAGACTTTCCATGTCAAAACTTCCTACAATATTAATGCCATTTTTATGCAATTTACTTGGGAGATCAAAAGATTGGTGATACACTGTTGCTTGCAATATAATGCTTAATGTAGTTCATGGACTTTTAGAATTTGAAGTATAATATTAGGGTTGCCAGATTTAGCAAATAAAAATACAAAAAGTTTGATTAAATTTGAATTTCAGATAAATAATGGATTTCCGTATATTGGATAGGACATAGACTTCTCCCTTAGTGTACAGAATTACCCTTAATCTGTCAGCTAGCCCAACTGGTGATAACAATGGG
This sequence comes from Mirounga leonina, assembly GCF_011800145.1. NCBI lineage: Eukaryota > Metazoa > Chordata > Mammalia > Carnivora > Phocidae > Mirounga > Mirounga leonina. The sequence goes on along the minus strand of NW_023270807.1, from coordinate 27,084,727 downwards.
GAAATACAAAGGGTAAGTAATAGAAAATCTCCCTACTTCTTGCCCAAGAAAGTATGAGGAGATTTGGAAAAGAGAGAGAAAAGAAAAAAACAGTCAGATGTATGTCAGTTTCCCTCTTCCTACCATTGGCTCTATGAGGGAAGGGTGTGTTTCATTAAATAAGGAAGGAAGCACCAGGAGAAGAGGTCTCTTGCCAAGACTCCCTGTTTAAGTTTCTAGACACATACACTGGCTGCCCTTATATGGGTAAATTGTCACAGGAAAATTCATTGGTTTAACTTTCCTGATCTATCCTTAGTTCCTCTCTGATGTAAATCTAAAAGAGAAGTCACTGAGATTCTGGCTGGATACAATGGGGAGAAGAGTGGACAAGCCACTGGGGTTCTCAAAGTATTAGTATTGTGACTTGTTTATTTTCAAGAGTGACATTTGCATGGTGGTTTTTAATTCCTTCTAACTTGTAGATATTGTAAATATATCTCTTGATCTATTAACTTTGCCCATGGTGCCTTCATGAAAAATAATTTGTAATTAAATCCATCAGTTTTTATTAATATAGTTTTTGTATTGTTTTAGATTTGTTGGATAATTATTCCTATACATTATTATTATTTTCTAATGGTAACTTACTCATTCATGGCTCTTTATACTTCTGTATATATGTTAGAATAATTTTGTCATTTCACTAAAGATGCGATTTCATATTACGTAAATTTAGAGCAATTTGAAGAGAACAGACATCTTCATGTTACTTTATGGCATGTGATAAAGTGAAATATTTCATTATTTTTCATATTTCTTAATTATTTTATAGATTTCCTCATAAAGGCCTTGTATGTGTATGTTCCTCTCTATGTATGTGAGTGTGTCTGTGTCCTTTTATATGTACTTAAACGAATCATGTGTAACAGTTTTTGTTACTCTAGTGAATATCTTATTTCTGATTATATTTTGTAATTATTTTTAGAAGATAATCACACTGAATGTTGTGCATTAATTTTGTATCTTTGTGGAACCTTGTGGAACTCATATTTAGTATTTTATCTGTTCATTCTATGCATTTTCTCAATAGATAACTTAATTTTTTTATAAATAGTTATATTAATAATATTCCCCTTATAATTCTTGTATCTTGTTTTATAAATAAGGCAAAGATGTCTCTGGGTATTGATTCTAGTTTGTTTATTTCTTTATTACAGGGTGAGACCTGTTATCTCAAAAGCCTGTTGTTGCCAAAGTAAAATTTTTACATATCCAGTTATTTTTAAAATAGCTGGAACCAGCAGAGATTTAGCCATTTAGATCCTGTTTGTTCTGCATAACCGGTGAAACTATACCCAGCATCTCCTGGCCATTAATATGATGGAGCCATATGGTGATAAAAAGTCACTACTGCCTTTCAGAGCTCTCGAACCCGGAGACTCCATGGTACCGTTGGGTGAAATCACTTAGAAAAGCAAGCCCATTCTCTCATTCCTCTCCGGGAATTCCTTGCCTTCCTTCTCTTCTTGATGGTGACTTTCTGTTAAGTCTCTGGATGGTGTCATGCTTCTGCTCTCAAGCAACCCTGTCCAGTCAACTTTCAGTGAAGTTTGTTGTGTGCTACTTACTGCCTCTTGTAGTAATATCATTTTCTATATTTGGTCCCTGGACTTCTCAAACCCCTATATGTTTCTTATTTCCTTTTAATATTTGTTCTTATTGAATTGACCAAGACTTCCAGGACTGTAATAAATAGTTGCGGTAATGGTGGAAATTTTAACCATGTTCCTGATATTAAAGGGAAAATCTAAGATTTTCCATTCTATATAATATTTGCTTTGGCCAATGTATTTTTCCCTGTTTTTATTTGCGACTATTCTTTTTTTTTTTTCTTTTAAGATTTTTATTTATTTGCGAGAGAGAGAATGAGAGACAGAGAGCATGAGAGGGAGGAGCAGGGAGCCCGATGCGGGACTCGATCCCGGGACTCCAGGATCATGACCCGAGCCGAAGGCAGTCGCTTAACCAACTGAGCCACCCAGGCGCCCGCAACTATTCTAATGAGTTTTTTCCACACAATGGTGTATATTATGTTTTGTTTTATGGGTTTTCTCTCAACCCATTTACGTTATTGACATAGTTTATATTCTTGGTCACAATTCTTTCTCCTTTTTTCTATTTATGTCTATTTTCTTTGTTTTTTGTTTTGTTTTGGGTTTTTTTGGTCTTTATTTCATGACACATTTTGGAAAATAATTAATCCATACTTAATCCTACCACTAATTTCTTTGTTTTTTAAAATACATTCTTTAAGTTCTATTTATGTCTTACTGTCAACAATTGGAGGATCATTCTGGCTGCTGTGGTGAGAGTGGAATACAGCATATTTCACTATAGCATATAGCAAATATACGACTGGGGGCAATGATAGAAGCAGAGAAACCAGTTAAAACTCTCCTTCAGTAATCTAGATGAGAAAAAAAAAAAAGTCTTCGTGAAGGAGTATTGTTTTGAATGTTTGTAAATCAAGAGAAAACAGCTTAATTATTGAATCATAGAATGGAAACTTGGAGCAAAACAAACTGTAACTATAATGAGATTGGAAATTGTGCATATGTCAAAAATTTGACATACTGACAACACATAATAATCATAAGAAGTAAACCTGTTTTAAAAGGTAATTCATGTAACACAATTTAATATATCTATTGTGGGATAATAAATAGTTTTAAATTCAGTGAAAGATTCTATTAAATTATAAACATAAAAGCTATTGCAAAACTTAAGAATCTTGGTGTGAAATCAAAATACAGTGATATAATAATGGGATATTTCAAAAGTTGTTTCTATGTGCTAATAGACAAATACACAATTGAAGGAGAAAAGATAAATATAATTTTAATAATGCTAATTTCCATCCTATTTATCCAAATAATTTTTAGTTTTTATTTTTAAAGTAGCATAGAGTAAAATTGATTTTCTATGCATTTTGAAGTTCTATAAATTTTAACATGTGTAGGTTTGTATAATTGCCATTACAATTAGGATACAGGACAGTTCCATCACCCCAAAGCCTTCTTCATGCTATTCCTTTTATAGTCACATTTCCCCCATCCCAGAAACAGACAACCACTGACCTATTCTTTATCATTATAGTTTGTGTTTTCAAGAATGTCATATAAAAGATTCATACATGACATAAGCTTTTGAGACTGAATTTTTACCAGCATATCTTCGAAATTCATTCAACTATTGCATGTTGTCATAGTTCATTCCTTTTTATTGCTGAGTAGTATCCAATTATGTACATGTACCAGACTTTGCTTACATAGTCACTCATTTAAAGACATTTGAGTTATTTCCATTTTTTATGATTATGGATAAAACTGCTATTAGCATTCATGTATAGGATTTATGTTTCATTCTCTAGGGTAGTAAGATTTCATTTTATATGGCAAATACCCAAGAATAACATTGCTAAGTCATATGGTAAGTACTTTTTAATTTTATAAGAAACTGCCAAACTGTTTACCAGAGTGCTGTACCATAGTCCTACTTTTCATCAATAATGTATGAGTACTTGTTACTTGGCATTTCACTAACACTGGTGTTGTAAGATTTCTTTTTTTTTTTCTTTTAGCCATCATAATAAATGTACAGTGGTAGTTTATTGTGGTACAAGATTGAAAAATCACATTTAAAATTTATTGAATACAGTTGAAATTTGAGAGGGTCTAGTGAGTTCAAAGATTTCAGGGCTGATGAAGGAAATAGCCATATAGGTGACAGTAGCCCACAGAGGGCTTTATTTGGGTTTGGACTGGTATTACAAGTAAGATGCTCACATCAGGAGACTTTCAAAAACAGGAGCTCAGAACCATCACCCAGAAGGCAAAGAGGGCAAAAGAACTCCAAGGGAAGAGGGGAAGTGAGGAGAGGTCTCACGTATGGAGGTGATGTTGCTCAGCAGTACAGCTGGGAGTTGCCAGGTCAGAGACTTTTGAAGGGCAGCTGCTTGGGGTCTTTTGTAGTTCCAGGGTATGTTTTATCTATAGCTAGTAAATGTCAGTTGCAGTTTTGCTATATGTATAATGCAGGTAGGCTCTAATTTGCTAAAAATAATGCTTATTGGGCTATATATAAAACAATTGGATGTGTAAAAATCCAAGTTTGTCACTGATGGGCTTTTGAGTTTAATGGACCCAGCTTTCTGTAAAGTGGTAAACAACTTAGGGGCCAATACACAGGAGCCATCTTTGGCTGACTCATAACAGAAAGAAGTAGATCTGTAGAGTCCTATAGCTGATTTCATTCAATTAATCTGATGAATTACATAATACACTTTCTGTAGAAAATCATAATATTTTACTAATATTTGGAGAAACTAAACTTGGAAAATATTTTAAAAACTGAAAATACATTTTTTGGTAACTTATCTCCTAATATTTGATATAGAAACAGAATTTGACCTTCATATGTGAAAATAGTATTATTGACCGTTTAGTAAATGTTTTTATTTAGAAGTGGAAATGAGAGTTTGCTAAGAATTCCATATAATCCAAATCTTTAGAAGGAATGCATCATGTTAATGGAATAGTTTGTCACTTTAATAAGATAGCTAAGGTTGTGAAAGTCTGTGTGTGTACGTACAGTTAATTGATACATACTACAAATTAATTTATTATACAGTTATAAATTAACTGTTGTGTCATTTGTAGTAATCCATTTATCTACTCAGGCCAAAATACCACTAAATAACACCAGAACAAACCTTCGTGTATTTAATTGAGGAAGTAGCTAGTGGAATATCTGGGTTACACTGGAACCAGCTTCTGGTTCTGGGTCAGTGTAAATCTGAATAAACAAAACAAATATTTATTTAATCTCTTTTTCCCTATTATTGATAATGTAATTATTTCCAACTGGCCTAGTGATAATGCACAAATTTTCAGGTCTAATGAGACAGGTTAAACAGTGCCACAATTGTGGAGAGTTTTTGTTTTTTACTTTCTTTACCATATAGAACCCAAACAGAGAAAAATATAATAATCAAGATGGAAGACCTGGAACACTTTAATATCTGTAGGTATGATGATATAAGTCACATTTTATTCTGCATTTTTTAAAAATGTAAATATTTGTGTTAGGCATGTATAAATTTATATTTTGTCTACAGGAGACAAAAGACTTTGTCTTTTTATTTCTTTACTTTTTGGATTTACTTTACTTTACTTTTTGGAGTTAGATGTAAATATAAAAAGATGTGATTATCTCTAGGGAGATAACATTTGATGGGAATGAAGTTTAGTAGGCTCCATAACTCATTCCTTTTTCTTTTCTCTTTTCCAGTCTCTGGATGTTTTCTTCTTTCTTTTCCCATTCCTTTTTTACTCTGAAGGAATATATAAATGGGAGAAATATATGTGTGTGTGGGGGGGGGAGAGGGCATGCGAACATACATATATGTATATATATATATACACACACAATTTTGGACTGTCACTAACTAAGAATTAACCATAATATAATATAATGACCACTCCTCAGGAAAGAGAAGTTATTATACTGTTGTTATTGTTGTTACCCCATAACTGTAGATATTTTCTTTTTTTTTTTTAAGATTTTGTTTATTTGAGAGAGAGAGAGAGAGAGGATGGGGAGAACACAAAGGGAGAATGGAAGAGAGAAGCAGACTTCCCGCTGAGCAGAGAGCCTGACATGGGGCTCAATCCCAGGACCCCAAGATCATGACCTGAGCTGAAGTCAGACGCTTAACCAGCTGAGCCACTCAGGCACCCCTTCTTTTTTTAAGATTTATTTATTTAGGGGAGCCTGGATGACTCAGTCAGTTAAGCATCTGCCTTCAGCTCAGGTCGTGATCTCAGGGTCCTGGGATGGAGCCTGCCATGGGGCTCCCTGCTCAGCAGGGAATCTGCTTCTCCCTTTCCTTGTCTGCCGCTCCCCTGCTTGTGCTCTCTCTCTCTCTCTCTCAAATAAATAAATAAAATATTAAAGAAAAAAAGATGTATTTATTTATTTGAGAGGGTAGGGAGGCGCAGAGAGTCTTAAGCAGACTCCACACTGAGTGCGGAGCACAAAGACCAACAGTAGCTCAATCTCCTGATGCTGAGATCATGACCTGAGCCAAAACCAAGAGTCAGAAGCTCAACCAACTGCACCACCCAGGCACCCCTGTAAAGATACTTTCAACTATTTCAGTCTCTTTGAATGTTTGCTAAGTCTTTTTGTTTGCTTTTTACTAAGCTCTATGTATACAGATATTTAAGATCTTTGCAAGAGTATAACATGAACATCTTTTGTTCACTGATTTATTTAACAAATGTTTATTAAGCACCTATCTTGTATCAGGCATTTCTTGCTGTATTACCTTTGGGAAAAAAACTACACAAGAATATTCATTTTATTCTTCCTTTTCATTAAATTGGAAGATTTAAATGTCTCCTTATCTTCAATATTATATACAACCTTATTATCTTATTTGTACATCCTTAATATTGATGCTGAAAACTACTATGGTTGATTCTTTAGTCATTTTATTTCACATTTAAATTATTAAAGTCTCTGAATTCAACAGGCTTACCTATGCAAAATAATGTTCAGAATGAGAACAATTATTTCAAATTAATATCACTGGCATTTAAAACATCACTATGAATATCAACTGTTTGGTATTTTCTAATAAGTGAGAATATTAATTAAATATCCCCAGTTTCTGTGACATATACATTCAGCACATCTTCTCTCTCTCCCTGTGATATACTAGTACAGATGGCTTTTCAAACCAGTAGGTGTGTCTTGTTCAATTAATTTAGGTAAAGTTCACATAGCAGGAGTCATCTTATCAGCTCTTGACAACTATGTACATAATTCTATCATAGCAGAAGTTTTTCTCTCTGATTTTCTTAAATCAAAGAAAATATGAGGACAAATTTAAGAGTAAATTCTCTCAAACATTAACCCTATTAAAATTCTGCATTTCCTTTATTTATTTATTTTTTTGGTCAGATCATTTTGCAAGTACGTTTTACTCATTACAGAGATACGACTTAACAAATTATCTCTATTATTGCAATTTGAATAATATTTAAACAAATATGAGTAAGTGTACCTTTTTAGATGCTATTTTGGCTTAAAATAGCCTTGATAATGGTTTTAACTTGGAACGGCAATATCTCCCCAGTGCCTGGCAAATTACATTATTCCTAGTGGGTAATAAAAAAATAATATTCTTTGTTTCATTTTTCAAGAATCAAATAAAATAAGTGCATCTATGCTTTGTGGACAAGCACAAAATATTGCTTATACTAGGTATACCCTAAATTCCAAATGTTTCATGCTTTGCCTGTGCTGAATTAGATAATGTAAATCCTGAATTAAACAATAGAAACGTCATTTCTGAGCAGTTCTATTAACAAAAATGTGACTTATCTTAAGCATTGAAGTGATAAATGACATTTGGAAAATTAATCAAAAAGTTCTGAAACTATTATTGAGGATGCCTTATTCAGATTTCTATTAATAATACTGTCTTTAAGTGTTCTTACCTTTCACCTTCATCTGCCAGCCAGGATTCCCATGGAATGTTCCTTGAGATTAGGCTGGGAACCAAGTAGGAGAGAAGGGTGGGAGATGGGGATGGGAGTAAGTTGAGAACTGAATCTGAAAAGATGACTCCATGGTCTCCCCTTGAGCAAGTCACAGGTTAGGGGAAAAAGAAGACAAAAAATGTGTACAATGAAATCCCAGTGGAAGATGTGAAATTCAGTAGTAGAAAAGTTCATGGATGCTATAACAAGTATTCATTAAAGTACTTTATGCATGATCAGTTTTGAATTTTAGCATAGTATCTTAATTAACAAGGATAGAAGATAATTTGGAGTTTGGGAGGTTGCAGTAAATCTAATTATTATAATCCAAAGATTCAGGCCTGAACTAAGTGTCACCAATGATACAAATACATGTTAAGAGTCAATATGATTTGCTGTGTAATTGATTATGTGTGGTGGTATGGAGGGTTAAGAAATAGGATTGCTGGGGTGCCTGGGTGGCTCAGTCGTTAAGCGTCAGCCTTCGGCTCAGGTCATGATCCCAGGGTCCTGGGATCGAGCCCCGCATTGGGCTCCCTGCTCCGTGGGAAGCCTGCTTCTCCCTCTCCCATTCCCCTGCTTGTATTCCCTCTCTCGCTGTGTCTCTCTCTGTCAAATAAATAAATAAAATATTAAAAAAAAAAAAAGAAATAGGATTGCTTCCAGGTTCCCCACTGAGATGATTTTATGTTCAATGGATAACACAGGTTTTGAGGGTAGAGTGAAATGAAAAGCTAACTTTGTACTTGATGAGCTTGAGATACCGTGGACCATCATGCAAAGAAATTGACTGATATTTGAGGATTTTTCTCAAACTTGTACAGGCTTCATTAGGGTTAGAAATAGGTAAGTATGTTTAAGTATGATTTGTAGGTAAAAATGTTAATTTTCTAGAATAATTTTCAATTTGGTTCACTGACATTATAAAATACTGGAGTAAGCTTGAATTTGTTTTTATGTATCTGAATATGATGCTATGCCAGGGCAGCTAACCAACAAGCCAAACAAACAATGCTAGCAGTGACTTAGAACAAGAAAGATTTATTTCTCACTAATACAGGCACAACTGCAAGGTTAGCTGACATTCCAAGGCAACTATCAAGCAAAGGACATTCAGTCCTCTACTTCCGCGTCAACCAGGATTGCTGTTGCAATGAAAGACAGCCCTGGAGAAGCTTTTACCAGCAAAATTGCTTTCATCCTTAAGTAACATATGCCCCATCTACACAAATTTCTCTGGCTAAATTCAATCACAAGCCATACCTAAGCTCAAGAAAGTAGAGAGGTTCTATATCCTCACATGTTCAGAAGGAGAACCAGAAATATTAGCAAACAGCACTAGCATTTTCAACAGTTTTGAAGTCAGAAAAACTTTGGTTTCAAAACCAGTTTTGCCAAAGTTTCTTCATCCATAAAATGAAAAAAAATATATATATGAATGAACAAATCAATCCCAGTTTGTGCATCTGTAAAGATTTCTCTGGGTTTTGCAGGTGAATTTGTTTTTAAAGACCTTGTGGACCTTGTTTGTGATTTAATGCCCAAGAAATTCTTCTTTAAGTGAAGGTGCCCTTTTGGATTACCCATTATTAGACTGATTGCTTATTAGAATTTGTTGGTTTTTAATGGATGGTTGCTCATATTTGGACCCAAAATAATTAGATTGTCTCTAATTACTGATGGGAGGTCAAGTATATGATATATGCAAGTATAATGATTTATTGCATGACCATGTATAAGACCAGTATCTTAGGCCTGAATGATATTTGTCAACGCATAATTCCCTTAGGTTGGAATAATGCACATAAGGCTTTCTCTCTGTAATACTCTGTCTCAGAGTTTACATAGGGGCAATGTCCATTGACTCCACTAGTAAATAGTCTGCAAATTTTCCAAATGACATTTGACTGTAGACACATGCCAGTTTCAGTGATGCACTTTTTATTAAATTAGGGATACAGATTGAAAATGCCCAGTGAATTCAACTCATTACATGTTATTATCATGAGTGATGTAATACATTATAAGCTATAATACAATTAATCTTATTTTAATGCTTTCTATAAATATGTCTGATAAACACTAAGAAACTTAATTATTTCAAGCAGATAAATCTGACTCAATATTAGAACATCTCATTTAATTTAGGGAAATTTAATTTAGTAAAAGTCATCTTTCTACATTCTTATTTCTGTTCTTTAAAATGTTTTCTGTTTAAAATTACAAATAGTGTTTTTTTGTCAGAATGATACAAATATTCCTTAAATTTTAGAACTTGACAGTTTTGTTATTGGAAAGATTTATCATATTCTATTTAGCTACTTGTTTACTTAGTCGCTGTTAGTAAGAGTTAACATTCATTTTACACTTACAAGATGCAAAGAATTGTTATAAAAGGGGCATATATTATCTCATTTAATTAAATTATTATTACTAAATATTATAAAAATTACATATAGATATATAAAAAAATCAGACTAGTGAAGCTTCCCTAATTTCCTGTGAATAATTTTCAAATTAAGAAAAAATATTTATTTTTCTTTAAACATTTAACAAAACAAAATATGTAAAATTATTTATTTTAAATGTATTGATATAAATAAGTTGTTCATTGATAATATACTTTTGAGTTAAGTTTTAAAATAATATGAAATAATAATTTTGGAATCATTAATCTTTATAAAGATAAAATGTTAAAATATGCATTTAAATTAAAAACAAAAAGGTAGAGATCAGTACCTATATTTAAGAAACAGTACAATGGTATGAGAACTTTCTCACTGTAGAGGCAGCAACTGAAAAATTCACAGCAGGTTTAGCATTCAAATGACTACAGATTTTAAATGTTACTATTTATTGTATATGAACAAACTTTAAGCTAATGACAAAACTAGGATTTCTGAGGTTAAAAATATGACAAAACTGTATATGCCAATAATTCTAAAGACTGATAAATTATCATTCAAATATTTATTTATTGAGCATTTACAATGTAAAAGGAATTATTAGATACTGCTGAAGAGGCATCTGAGTTATTACCTAAGTGTCAGTTAATCCATTTAGGTTAAAGTAATAAGTACATAAATTCCTTGAATTAACATGTAATTAAAACATGGTCAAGCTGACGGGCGCCTGGGTGGCTCAGTTGGTTGGGCGACTGCCTTCGGCTCAGGTCATGATCCCGGAGTCCCTGGATCGAGTCCCGCATCGGGCTCCCTGCTCGGTGGGGAGCCTGCTTCTGCCTCTGACACTCCCCCCTCTCATGTGCTCTCTCTCTCGTTCTCTCTGTCTCAAAAAAAAAAAAAAAAAAAAAAAAAACGGTCAAGCTGTGTTTCTATGTGTGTTGTATATAAACAAATTAAAGGTATTCTCTCATTTATCCTCAAATGTTTAAATAGTACTACTAATAAACACCATAAACATGAATCTTTATTATCTTCTTCTACTTTGTGCCAGATTTAAAGGCACTATTATTCCCCATGCTTAGAGTTGACTACACCCATTTATCTGGAAGCTTCCTTTTTTCAGATTAATGTAGAAAATGTCCAGGAAAAGTAAAGAATGAAAAATAGCAATAATTTTGCTAGTAGTTATATTTATAAGTACTCCCAAAGGGAGAAAAAATAAAGAAAAATCAAAGAAATGTGTCAATGAAAACTGACAAATCTTACCTACATTTAAAAGTTAATGTGAAGCTGATGTGTATTTGAATAAAATGAGTAATATCCAAGAAGTGAGTTTCTTTTTTTTTTTTTTTTTTGTAAAGATTTTATTTATTTATTTGAGAGAGAGAATGAGAGACAGAGAGCATGAGAGGGAGGAAGGTCAGAGGGAGAAGCAGACTCCCTGCCGAGCAGGGAGCCCGATGCGGGACTCGATCCCGGGACTCCAGGATCATGACCTGAGCGGAAGGCAGTCGCTTAACCAACTGAGCCACCCAGGCGCCCCAAGAAGTGAGTTTCAAGTACATCAAAAACTCCCATTACAAAGATAAGCTAAGAAGATGTTGTGTTTTACAACAAAATTAATCATCAAAAATCCAAAGATGTGAACTATTTCTTAGGTGTTGGATGTAGAGATATATCATCCACACCCATTAAGGAGACTTATTGCCCTAGCTGCTGGGAGTGCTTATGGTAGGAAGTCTTCAGTGGGCAGTTACCTCAGAGATTTCCTGAGCAGAAGAGTTACCTCTTTCAAGGTCAAACTCTTCTCAGAGCAGTGTACATCCACACTGTCGGATGAAGAAGTACAAAGTATAAAGTACTTTGGATGAAGAAGTACAAAGTATAAAGGCCCAGCCATTTCCCACTCTGATCAGCCATTTTTAGTTCCACACTAGTCCTGATCACCAGAGGCTCTGGTTACTGTATGGCTCTCCACTTTACCTCTCTCCAGGATACTTCCTTCCTGCCTCCCTTCTATACACTAAACTTTGTCTCAACATCTGATTTTCAGAAAATCCAACCTCTAACATCTAATAAATACAATTTAACTAAAAAAAAAAAAAAAATGGCATTGAAATTGGACTCCCTACGAAGGATCTCTTTTTCTCTTATACCTGGGATTGTTGTTCTATTTATTCATATTTTCTTTTCTGTGAGAAACTGTGAAACAGACTTAGGGGAATCTGGAGTGAATATTGTAAAATCTGTGATATCTATGGTGCCTTGGAAGGAGCTAATAGGCCAGGATTTTGATGGCAATAATCACACAAGCCAGAAACCAATAAAAGCCTGGTTTGTTTTCAAACTGTGTAAGAATGACAGAATTAGACATGCACTGTGAAAATAAGTGTAAAGTTTAGACACATATTCTGTTTTTCACACTGTCTTTAAAAGACAGCAGAGGCCTTATCATCTTCTATTTTACACATGAAACTATTTTGAAATCTGCCTATGATCACAGTATTTTGTGATGTGCTAAAGTGTTTATAATACTCAGCTTTTAAAATTTCAATTAGCAAGTGCTAATTAGCATCTAAAATGAAGAAGTCTCAAAGAGGTTGTACGAAGAACAAGAAAGATAAAAAGGTGAGAAGCCTAAGTAAAGAAAGAAAATTACTTCAAAGCAGAAAACAGAAGAATGAAGGAACAGAAGGTGGGAGAAGAGAGGACCAAAGAAAAAACTAAATATTCTGAGGAAAGTAAAGGAAGGAAATGCACAAAATTCTTTCTTTGAAAGGCTTATTTTTCTTGTCTTTGCTTTCAAACAAGATTCTGAAAACGTTTTCTGTTTATCTGATTGAATTTTCTTTCTTGTTTTATTTTACCTCACAGTTGACTATGAACACAGTGAAATCCAAATCAGCTACTAGTAGTTTTCTGTTTTCAGTAGTTAATAATTATAGACAGCACGATGTACCAACTTTACTCTCAGTTTTGTTCTTTTATTTGTTTTAAATTATACACATTCTGATACAAAAGTACAATTTGAGAAAGTTGTTAACAACTCAGTGTGTTTTTATGATTATAAAAATTTCAGAAAAATCCCGTAAGAATTTATTTTTTTATGATTTGACAACTCAAAGATTTTAATTAAAAATATCTTTCACATATCCCATATGTACCCAATAAGGCTAAAGTTGTATAATTGGCTATCTAAGCTGTAGGCAGCTGGAGATAATTCACAAATTCCTTACAGGAAGAAAGCCAAAACAAACAGGAGGAAAACAATACGTCATTGAGTACATCACCCAAGTCATGCTTTAGTAAAGGATAACAACAGAAGTCTCATAAGGCAAAGTGGAGCAGATGGTTCCAAGAATCTTTTGGACTAGGTTATTTTTGTTCTTAGGCCAGAGCTTATGATGGAAAGCAAATACGCTGAGAACAAATTAACTGGTGCATACGGATGTGGGCGTTAGTTCCCTAAGGTGAGAATCAAATTCACAAACCTAACATTTAATCAGAACTGTTGTTTCTAACTAACATGTCATGCACTATTGCTTCCAGATAATACACCATATGATTTCCAGTCAAATGCTAATGATGAATAGAAATGATAGAATGGAGAGAACGGCACTGAGTTGAACCTACTTTTCTCCAGATTGTTGAGGGTGGCGGGGGTGGGGAACGACAAGCCTTCGCACCAGGATATTGAAGAAAACTGAAGTGTGTGTCTTTTAACTTGATCACATAATACATTCATAGCCCCATCACTGGTAACACACCTTAAAAATCATACACAAATTCACATGTCCCAGTGTGGAATATATAAACATAATGAACATTGAGCAAATTGTGTAATAATATTGAAGAGAATCATGTGTGTGGACACAGCTTTATTGAATGAAATAATTTGGCTGAAACATTGAGTTTATTTTGACCATTATTTTCATCAGGACTTAAGTGGTTACTTGTTTTCACAATGTAGTTATTAAAAACATTGCATTTACAATTGCCAAATTGTTAAGAAAATTGACCAAAAAAATCACTTCAAAGAAATCAGAATTTTTCAAAACTATATTTGTGAGAGCTTTATAAAGCAATGTGTGTCTCAGTGAGTATGTGAGTGTATATGTAAATATGTATGTAGATGAATAAAATATCTTGTCATGTTTATCTTTGAAGACCATAAAGAACTGTTAAAAAACAAACAGATATGACCTCGTGCAGTTTCATGTCTGTGAAGCAGTAACAAGTGTTGAGCTGTCATACCCTAAAAATTAGTACATTTTATAACTGGATTCTCAAAGAATCTTAAAACTTTTCACACTTTAAGGAGGATTCCTGTCATTCTCTTACAATTTGAATAGCTTATAACAAATGATTTATGCCTTCAATTTTATAAAATGCGATACAATCATGCAGGGTGATGTCAGAGTATGATGTCATATGTGATCATGTTGGTCATCTAACATCATTTTATCCTTATCTTCCACTGAATATTGTCCAAATTCCTCAATACTCAATAGTGCCCCTTAGTACCATGGGGCAGGTATGCGTGTGGCATTACAGTTCTCATACAAGGCATCTGAGAAAGTAGTGGGTAGGGTGAGCAAGGTTTGACCTTGTCACAAGGACTAGTGAGTGGTCTGCCAGGCTGTAGACAAGGACTAGTGAGTGGTACTGGAATTTAGTAGATGGGGGCCAATGATGTTAAACATCCCCCAAAGAATTGTTATGAAGAACAAAGAATTGTCCAATATACCAGTAGTGCCTCTGCTAAAGAACGCTTAATCAAAAATCTGACCTGAGCATATCTCTTAGATTCAGCCATTCTAATTCACATACTCTGTTTAAATGGTCTTGGTATGCCATTTCCCCTTCCTGAAATGCTTTTCACTTTTTCCACTCCTTGTCATCATGAAGCTAGACACCTAACTCATTTTTCCAATCTCAGCCCACATATTGCTTCCTTAGCAAAGTGTTCCCTAACTCCCTCATGTTTCATTACTTATTGCTCTCTCTGCATCCACAAAACCCAGAACATCCTACAAATGGTACCTGTGCACCTGTTTGTCTGATTTTACATGTTTGCATGCTGCTGCACTTAGACAAGTTATCATTTTGTATTCATCTGTGCATATGGACCCTCCAATATATTGAAATACATGTATTCATTATGTGCTCAATGAATGTTGAATGAAATACAATAGAAAATAATAGAAAGAGCAAATGAATGAGTAAATAAATACATGCAAAAAAAGAGCAAATGGAATTTTCTGAAAGACATGTTACAATGTTACTTGAAAGAAATAGCACATACATGCCTGAGAACCATACAGAAGAATATAAAATGTTTACAATATGGTATACTGAATGTCATATTTTAAATGTGTAGATAATTCTTTGTGCTTCAAATGAAAGAGTGTGAAAATTTTAACGGTAGAGTTATAAAATATATTTTGTTTGACAAAATATAGAACCCAAGTAGATTATTAATATTATTAGGTGACAATATGTTTAATTTTTCCTAAGTTGTTCAGGTTAACTCATGTTGTTATTCAGTCCTTTGGACTGAAATGCTTTTTATAGTCTTACAAAAGTAGTATCAAAATAATTTGTTACTATTTAAAAGAAATAACTAACATTGCAAAATGAGAGAAACAGATTTCAAGTTAGTTTATTAAATGCCTATTTAATTTTTATATGAGTTAGGTTCTTTTCACATTTTATGCATATTTAATAGTAAAAAAGATAGTCATGGTATCTACCTTCACAAATATTACACTACTAGGGAAGATGTATGATTTAAGCAAGTGAATAAGACAAAGTTTAATTAATGATTTTGAACTGTGAGTAAATACTTTTGTACAACCTTAAAAAATAATTTTCTGAATTTCAGGTTACAAAATTTATGAAATTTATAAAATGTTTACAAAAATAAAGCAAACATTTATCTAGTGAGATGCTGTGAGGATAAATATTTCAGGAACATGGACAGTGCTTAATAACTGGTAACTAATGTTATATGAGAGCTATTTATACACATTATAATTAGCATGTCTTTGTTTTGTCTGGCCTTTTCTCCTAAAATTCTAACTTTAAAAACCTTTAAATTTTGTAAGAATTAGAAGTTCTTATACTTTTCTGTATTCAAAATCATAGAAAACTTGTTTACTATGTTTCATCTATTTCTTAATTTTTGCTATATTGATGTATTAGTTCCTTGTTCTATTTCATAGACAAGTTTGGATTTATATCACATAAACACTATTTTTAAAATGCCTTTTGACAGTTTAGCATGGATTCAGGAATATATCAAAATACCATCAGGAGCCATGTCTTGTTTTTTCATTGCCTTTTGTTAGTGTGACTTATTATTTCCCTCTGGCTTTTTTAGCTTTCTCCCAAGTTAATAGTTTCTCAACTCTTAGATGCCTGATATCTTGTCTTGCCATTAATCACTGTGAAGTTAACAGCTTGCACACCTCTCAGTATTATCTTGAGTTTAACTCTATCTACACAACAATGAATCAAAGTCATGAAAACAGAAGATGGTACCTCTTCAAATCAAAGCATTTGAAAAATACTATATCATTTACACTTCCAGATTTAGAAAATCCATTTGTTTCTCTTTGAAGTGGATATACTTTAAACATACTACCTGGTGAAATTTTACTTGATGAAAAAGTATTAATTAGGCGTAACTTTTGAAGATTATTTTGCTAAAGAAAAATTCATATCTTGACTAAAGTTTTATTTTTATTGTTTTTATAAAATGCTGCTATAAGTGTTATCTGTCAATATTGATATGCTATCTCTTGTATCTTAACACAATTTAATGAAAGAAGAACTATAAATTTCATAAATCAGGTGATAAATCAGGTCAGTTAACTGAAATTAAGCAAAATGACTTTGGAGCAACAAGAAACAGAGTCATAACAGATTCAAAATCCTTGGGGATTAAACCTATATTATTTATACTACTTAAAAATTTTCAAACTTTACAGCTTTGGTCCCACATTTTTATTTCTCCTAAATTATGAGCAGTAATCATACATCTTATTGATATTATAAACTAAATGGGAGATTTTTATGTGAAAAATTTTGTTCTATTATATCACAAAATTGTTAACCAATAGTTTAGGGCTTTAAACAATCAAAGATAAGTTAACTTTTTAAAAATATCTTTTAAAAATAAATTTCACAGGGTGCCTGGGTGGCTCAGATGGTTAAGCGTCTACCTTCGGCTCAGGTCATGATCTCAGGTCCTGCATCGGGCTCCCTGCTCCTTGGGAGCCTGCTTCTCCCTCTGCCTTTCTCTCTCGCTCTGTCTCTCATGAATTAAAAAAAAAAAAAAAATCTTTAAAAAATAAATTTCACAGAATATGGATAGAATAGAGCTGAATTTAAGGATTCCAGAGATGGGCAAATATGAAACAGTGACATGATATTTCTATATGAAGGCAAAAATTATACAAGAATACTTTTTTAGTTTATGACTGTCCTTAAGACTAAGTCTTAGTACACCTCTATTATTAACCCATAATTTTCCAGTTTTGCAATCGGTTTAATGTATGTTTTTGCTATCAGGTAAACTTTTTCCTAATCAAAAACAACTTTAAGTAAATCTAACCTCATACCAGGGAGGAAGCCATTAGATGTAAAAAAGGATTAAAGTCTTAGCAAGTTAAAAAATAAAATTAGCAGATACATTGAATTTTATGCTACTATAAAAAATTGAGTTGTGCAATTAAATTTAAAATGTTTTCTCTCTTTATATAATTATGAGGAACTTTAGAGTTTAAATGTAATAGATGAATATTATTTTACATCTATAGTAAGTTTATTTAAACTATGGGCTAGTGAAAATCCAGCTTTAAATATTTTTTTCATGTGATTAGCACATAGTATTAATGAAAGTGATCATTTTCCACCTAGTCCAAAAGGTAATGAGAAATACTCACACACTGTGGATAACTAAAAATAAAGCCTTGAATTCTCAAATTAGGGAAAGCTAAATAAGCCTAAACCCAAATAATTATCAAAATATTAACAAATTCAACCCCCAAAATCTGAAAAATGCTTTTCAATTACTGACTTGGCAACAATTAAATTCATTTTCAATTGCTAAACAGAATTCATTCTTGAGGTCCTTTGTCAGATTAATAAAAAGATAAATGATATGCACAACATATTCCGATGTTAACAGTAAAAACAAGATAAGGCCTTAGAGGTAGGCAAGCAACAAGCCAGAAAAGACAGATAAATGGAGAGATCATTGAATACAATATTGAGAAAAAGGAAGACTCTGTGTGTGTATGTGTGTGTGTGTGTGTGTGTATGTGTGTCAGCTCTGGCAGCTCAGTATAAATGTAATCAAATAGTTTATATTCTTTGATATTTTATATATATTGTGATTTTGTTTTAAAATAAAGGGTTTAATAATGGTTTAATAGCTTGATAGCTGAACATTTTATAAGTGCAATGGTAATTATACTAAAATAACAATCGTGGCAGGTAGAAATTCCTAACATAGAAGACCTAAGGTAGACTGCCTAGCAGAATGATTTTCCCAATATGCCAGGGAGCCTAGAAGCTACTTTGTGAGATTTTCTTTGTAGCATAAAAAATGTTGATGTTAAAGGAGAAGAGGTCAGATATTTTATGCATTTCTTAAGTTACCTTCTTCAACCCTTGCTATGATGTTACTAAGTGATTTTTTTCTTTCTTTTTTTTTTTTTTTTTTTTGGTAGACTTTTTTTTAAGAGTCAGAAATACTCAGTAACTTGCTTAAAGTTAGGTAGCTTGTTGATGCCACAGAGGGTTCCCAAACTGACTTTTCCACTAAACAGTACAGCATTGTGCTCTCTTCGTGTGAGTAGGTCTTGTGACGAAATAAATACCAATTGTGTTTGTTGTTTTTTATAATATCCTTTCTTGTGAAGGGGGAGGAATAGAATAAATCAATTACATCTTTAAACTAGATGACTTGGTTCTGAAATTCATTCCATACATGCTTAAAATCAAATAGGGTTCTACATTTTAAATCCACAAAACCAAAATTTATTATAGAAATAGTTATCCAAGAAAAACTTTAAAAGTAGGATCTGAAATTAATAAAAACTGATATATGGAGAACATACTGAAGAATAGGTACTCTAATGTACAATCAGAATATGTAGTAAAGAAAAGGACTTGCCAGCAGTTTTTTAGTAATTTGCATAGTATTAGCAGGCTTTCTAATAAAGCTACATTCATGAAATTTCAGACCCAGACATAGGAACCCTTACTTTTTTTTTTAATATTTTATTTATTTGTCAGAGAGAGAGTGAGAGAGAGAGGCAGGCAGAGGGAGAAGCAGGCTCCCTGCTGAGCAAGGAGCCTGATGTGGGACTTGATCCCAGGACTCTGGGATCATGACCTGAGCCGAAGGCAGACGCTTAACCGACTAAGCCACCCAGGCATCCCAGGAACCCTTACTTTTAACCACTGAACCATCCTGATGAATATTATTAAAGTCTGTTATTACTGTTTTTGCTGTTATTTATTTATTCCCTATAGCTTAATCATTAAAAATATTGGGCGCCTGGGTGGCTCAGTTGGTTAAGCAACTGCCTTCGGCTCAGGTCATGATCCCAGGGTCCTGGGATCGAGTCCCACATCGGGCTCCCGGCTCAGTGGGGAGCCTGCTTCTCCCCCTGACCCTCTCCTCTCTCATGCTGTTTCTCTCTCGCTCGCTCTCTAATAAATAAATAAATAAAATCTTTAAAAAAAATCATTAAAAATATCATGGGGTGCCCAGGTGGCTCAGTCAGTTAAACATCTGCCTTCGGCTCGGGTCATGATCCCAGCATCCTGGGATCAAGCCCCACATCGGGCTCTGTGCTCAGCAGAGAGCCTGCTTCTCCCTCTCCCTCTGCCTGCCTGCCTACTTGTGATCTCTTTCTCTCTCTCTCTGTCAAACAAATAAATAAATCTTTAAAAAATATATCTTCTGATCCCATGAATATAAGGAAAAAGTTCAAGTAACTAACTTGAGGATTACCTCAGACTTCATCATTTAACATAGACTTGTATTTGATTAATATTCTTAATAGTAAGGGAACATAAGTATACTTATACTCATTTTCAGAATTAATGCAAAATAGTAATTTATGTCAGCATGGAGTCAAAAGTAGCTCTACCATAGGTGAATTTAAAAAATCCAGATCTTAAACTTTCAATTGCATAAGAATTTATTTTCAAAATTTAGAAATTAGCCCATATAACTCCAAACCAGCTAATCTAAATTAATAGGTCTGAGGTGGGACTGAGTGATCTATCTATAGTACGACATAGTTAGATATAGAATAGAGCATCAGGTATTTCATGAGTTACTCTGAGAAATCCTGAGCTAAGGGGTCCTATAAACAAGGGATTCTAATGATTGAACAAATTATACTCTTGTGTGATTAAGAAGAAAACAATGCTGTCAGTGGTTTTAAGGGGAAAAAAAGCTTATGTCTGTTTTAATTATATTTTAATTATAAACATTAAGAAATATCAAATTAGCACTGAGTGTATAGACATTCTCATCCATCCATTCATTCATTTAATTAATATTTATTGAGTTCCTATCATGTTTGTTCCAGACACAAGTGACAGAGGTATAGTGGAGAACAGAGAGTTGGGGTCCTTGTGTTGACAGAGTTGTCAGCCTCATAAGAAAGATTGCTATCTCCCTGTCAGAAAGCAAGCAAAAGTGAAATAAAATAATTAAAAATTCTTACTGAGTTTATAAAGAAGAGAAACCAGGTATTCAGTTACAAAGGAATAGTATTTGAGAGTGAATCATGCCACAGAACAGAAAACTACCTCAGTGAGGGCCTCTCGGAGGAAATTATAGTTAGTTCTCCAAGCAAGCAAATTTAACAGCTTCATATATGACTTTTGAAATGGCCTGGCTAGGCCATTCCTGGCTAGGCCTCAGCAGGATTCAGGAAATAGCATTTCTGAACGTGCTCGCAAAGGTCAATTCATTTCCTTGGGTTTCAGTGCCCTTTTTTTCTACAAAAAAAGATAATTTGGGCTAGATGTATATTCAGTTTCTTCTAGCTTTATGGTTCTATTTTTTATGTTGATTTTGCTTACTTTACCTTATTTCATAGACACCACATGTAAATGGTGTTAAGGAAAAGAAACAGTGTTCCTCAGGATATTATGCCTTATAATTATAGCAATGAAATCTTCCAAAATATATAAAGCATACCAGAATTTATGTAGTTTTTATCTGTAGTTGTCTGCCAGTACGTAGAACAGTTGAAGGACTAAATTACTTTAGTTCATTTTTCTAAACTGTGGAAAGGTTTTGTAATTCCATCTCATGGTATTCATGATTTCTAAAATCGGGCTCTTTCATTGTGTATATTCAAATAAGAATTTTAGAGACTTGGAAAAATCTGTTCATGGACTTTCTTAAATAGAACAGATCTGTAGCAAATGCAGTTAATGTCAAGGTATAGTATAGAAATGTAAAAAGTTAAAAGTTCCTTACAAAAATATAAATGTTTAAGGTGATACAAAACATAAACATATAAATGCTAAAGAGAAATACTGGGCAATGAATAAATCTAGTAAAAGTCAGTATTATGCTATGTGAGTATAAAACATTACTACTAATAAATACAAATGATAATAGTATGTGGCAAAAAAAAAATATGATCAGCAAAGGATGTATTTCTGCTCCTTGGCTCAGAAAACTTAAGAAATTAAGTTGTGAGTTAATTATCATTCCTTCAAAAATATGTATTATGTTCCTATGATATGTTAAATACTTTGTTATATAATTGGTGCTACTTAGATGAACACAAAATGTTCTTTAGACAATTGTGTGTCTTCTTGGTGATGCAAAGAAATATAAAATGATGTCATTAGTCCTACAGAAAAAAAATTTCAAAGATATCTTCTGAATATTTTTGTACAAGTATATGATGTGAGTACAAGTGGTTTTTAGTGTTATGTATAAGCTTGACTAGGATGTTTTTGGAAATGTGAGAAAGGCTCATCAGAGGGAACTGCATGTGAGACATAAAGTAAAAAACATCATAAGAGAGCACATCCTAAAAATCAAATTTCCCAAACTCTATTCCCTGGAATTTTTTCTTGATATAATAATATTCCAGATGGGGGAAATTATCATTTCCTAAAATGTTTAGAAAATGTGTTAAACAAAAGGCAGAAGGTCTTTCCTACTGAAGGACTTCCAGGTTGTTAACATACTAGCACGTATTATAAATCTGCAAGATGGGTCAAAGTAGAGATATGGTATTGATTCTAGCAAACATACCTCAATGCTATTTCATCTTGGAAACCTATATCAAGAAAATACCTTGTTTCACTGAGGAGCGACCAATACAGATTAAAATGCAGATTTGAACAATTGCCTAAAAGACCCCTGGAACTGTAGTTTCATCCTTACTTGAGCTTACATGTAATCACTCATTCTTTCCATTGATTTACAAGCAGTTCTATGCTTTAGTCACATTAACCCACTCACCATTATTCTAAAAATTCTATAGCTATTTAACCTTCACAATGCTGTTCCTTCTGCCTGAAGCACCCCCTTCATGTGATGAGCTCCTATTCACCCACAATATCAAATTTTTTCCATGGATTTCTCTGCTCTGTATAAACTATTCGCTTACTTGTGTTTTCTTAGCACTTTAAAGGGAGATCCATTATAGCATTTCTAATCTCATATTACAGTTCTGTGTTTATGAATGTTTGTTGAATTTAACTTAATTGAAATGTGGGGATGACACCTGGAAAAGATTGTGGTTGAAATTGTGAGTATATATACAAGAATAAGAAAAAGTTAGAAATACCCCAAAGTACAATATTTAAAATAGAAGGCAAACTTGAAATTGACAGAAAGCATAATGCCAGAGACTGTTTTATCAAATGTTCACATAAAGGAGACATTGAAGGCATTAAGTTATAAAACTAAGAACAAGGAGAAATCTTCCCCACTTGTACTGTTGATGGGAATATATAACTGTGTAGCCACTATGGAAAACAATATGGATAATCTTCAAAAAATTAAAAATACAACTACCATATGATTCAGCAATCTCACTTCTCAGTATATATCCAAAGTTTTGAGATCAGGATCCTAAAGCGGATATTTTTACCTCCATGTTCACTGCACTAAATGTTATATGTTATTCTGTGGGTAAATTTTTTAGTTAAGTACATGATAACCAATTTAAGTTGGTTTCTTTTCTCTCAATTTCCCATTGTATTTCTGGTGATAAAAATCAAAGAAGTTGATTTTCATGTAAAAACTACATACTGAAGAAATTGTAATTCTTCTTACGTCCTTCAATGACCATCTAAGCATTAATGTTCATGCATGCATTTGGAAATGTTCTAACACAAAAACAGCTCAAAGCCTGTATCACCATTCTTATACACTAATGCGTGCTTTTTAACCCTATAATTAATTTCTGACACTCAAAACATTCATAACTGCAATTGTCAGGACATTAATTATTTTGAAACATTTTCTATTAAAAATTATTTTATTAAAATAGTAGGATTTTATATTGGGGTGCCTGGGTGTCTCAGTCGGTTAAGTGTCTGCCTTTAGTTCAGGTCATGATCTCAGGGTCCTGGGATCAAGTCCCAGAGTGGAGTAGGTCTCCCTCTTCATCAGCCCCTCCCCACCCTACCCCATCCTCGCTTGTGTGTGCAAGCGCATGTGCTCGCTCTCTCAAATAAATAAATTTTATAAATAGTAGGATTTTATAAATTGAGTAAAATCATCTCAAAAATTTTTAATGCAATATAGGTGAAGAAAAATGGGAAACAATTACTAAATTTTCACTTTATAAATGATTCACCATTGATCTCTTAAACAATATTACACAAAAATACTATACTTTCTTATAGATTTATAAGGTTTATAACTTTGATAATCTGATAAGATCTTTCTCCTTTCTTTTTTTTTCTATCTATCTATCTATCTATTTATTTATTTATTTATTTATTTATTTGATGTAGTGTTCCATGATTCATTGTTTGCGTATAACACCCAGTGCTTCATTCAGCACGTGCCCTCTTTAATGCCCATCACCAGGCTAACCCATTCCCCCACCCCCCTCCCCTCTAGAACCCTCAGTTTGTTTTTCAGAGTCCATCGTCTCTCATGGTTCGTCTCCCCCTCCGATTTCCCCCCCTTCATTTTTCCCTTCCTACTATCTTCTTCTTCTTCTTTTTTTTTTAACATATAATGTATTATTTGTTTCAGAGGTACAGGTCTGTGATTCATCAGTCTTACACAATTCACAAAGCTATCTTGGCTATCCTTGACTCTGCCTTTGAGTATCAAGTTAGGCTTTTGATTAGAAATTTACTGAATTTTTAGATTAATTTTGGGGAGAATGGTTTCTATAAAATATTAAATATTATATCCATAATCTGTTTCTACATTTATTTAAATATTTTTTTGATTTGCAAAAAAAATTGTAATTGTCTCCATATATGTTTTGAGCCAATCTTTTTCTTGTATATTAAAAGTACATGAGGGGCGCCTGGGTGGCTCAGTCGGTTAAGCGACTGCCTTCGGCTCAGGTCATGGTCCCAGAGTCCTGGGATCGAGTCCCACATCAGGCTCCCTGCTCGGCAGAGAGCCTGTTTCTCCCTCTCCCTCTGTCTGCCGCTCTGCCTACTTGTGCTCTCTCTCTCTGTTAAATAAATAAATAAAAATCTTTAAAAAAAAAAGTACATGAGTAATTTATTTGTTTTGTATATTGGTATTTTGTGCAGCAAACTTGATGAACATGTTTTTCCAGAAGATTTCCTATCACTATATGGGTTTACTATATAGAACAGGGTTTGCCAACCATTTGCCGTGGAACACTGCCATGTCACAAATGGTTTAAAATTGTGGCAAGATATTGATCTGATTCTTTTAGAAATTTCTGTGTATCCCCTGAGATGAAAAATGCTGGATAATACTGAATAGACAATCATAACCTCATTTGTTCTTTTCTTTTTTATTCTCATCATATTGTTCTGGCTGAGTCCTTTAGTAAAGCATTGAATAGATGCAGTGATTGCAGTCTTCCTGCCCTTGCTCCTGATTTTTAAAGAAAATGTTTATAATGCTTCACCATTAAAAATAATGTGTGTTTCTCATTGTTAGTAAATAACCATTATCAGGTTTAGGAATTTCCCTTTTGTTCTTAATGTTCTGGCATTTTTGATCCAGAGTATGTGGAGTTTCATTAAACATTTTTTCTTACATTGAATGGAATGATTCATTAATCTTCTAATATGGCCAATTATATTAATAGCTTTCATTGCTGCTGGACTCTTGTATTCTTGTTCATAATGAATTTTTAAATAAAATTTTATGTTCAGTGTGAAAAATTTTAATAGCCTCTTTTATTTAGAGATAATTATAGATTCACATGCAGTTTTAAGAAATACTATATACAGATCCCATGCACCCTTTATACAGTTTTCCATTTAAGTCAATAATTCAGTCTGTCCCTTCCTTTCTATTTCTTAGCCATTCTATCAGTGACTATAATTACATAATTATTTACTTTGAATTTTTACTGATATTTTTGACTTATAATGAGGGATGTCTCATGTTAAACGTTATATATTTTGTATTCAGATATATAAAGCAAAACTCAATTAAGAAAGCAGTGAAAATAGAACTCAGAAATAATAAATAGTAAAATGTGAAGCATTTCAATCTTTGACTTACATATGTATCTTTAAGTCTAAAGCCTTTACTTTCCTAAATAATTAAGATTACACTGCATTTCACTTACTGTAGCACAACGGCAACATTTTATGAGATAGCTACCATTTTAAAAATGTTGATTGGGATGCCTGGGTGGTTCAGTCAGTTAAGTATTTGCCTTAGGCTCAGGTCATGATCCCTGGGTCCTGGGATAGAGTCCGCATTGCCTCACATTGGGCTCCTTGCTCGGCAGGGAGCCTGCTTCTCTTTCTGCTTGTGTCCCTCCCCCCGTTTGTACTCCCCCTCTCTCTGACAAATAAATAAATAAAATCTTTTAAAAAATGTTGATAATTTTTTTGTTTTATAGCTCTATAACCTAAACAGTTAATGAAGCACACTCATAAGAATTTGTCTTTCCATTTTTCCCTTAAATTGGTGAGAAAATCTGTTAGACATAAAATTTAGTAACTTTAGGTTCATATGTGATGTTAATTTATTCCTTCATTCATTATTCAAGTGACTGACCCAGCAACAATGCAAAATACAAATCTTGCAAAATATTAGCCCTTCAGCCCCCGAGATCATATGTATAATAAATGTTAAGCATGCCATGAATGGTAGAGATAACGGAGTAAAAGAAGTAGAGAAAAGAAAGATTTTGATTGGAATAAGATAAGTAGGTTTTCACAGAGAAGTAAGGATATAAATAAAGCCTTAAAATATTAATATAGTTTTCATATTAAGGGGATGTAAGGAGTAGCATATGTCAGTGTTTCTAGTGTATGTGCATCATCCAGCAAAGGGAAGAAGAAGGGGAGAGATTCAGGGCTCTATGTAGCCTCTCAAAAGTGATATTTTTTTTTAATTTTTTTTAAAGATTTTATTTATTTATTTGAGAGAGAGAGAGAATGAGACAGAGAGCACGAGAGGGAAGAGGGTCAGAGGGAGAAGCAGACCCCCCGCTGAGCAGGGAGCCCGACGTGGGACTCGATCCCAGGACTCCAGGATCATGACCTGAGCCGAAGGCAGTTGCTTAACCAACTGAGCCACCCAGGCACCCTCAAAAGTGATATATTTTTAAGAGTGTTTCTTCAATTTTATTCAAATTTTGGAAAATTTTATATATATATTTTTTGTTTGTTTTTTATTTAACATTACCTTTTCCATCTTCAAATTATAATGTGACAGTCTTGGTGCTTCCCACCACCTCTAGATAATAGTTTATGTCCTCAACAAGGCCCACAATGTTTAACAAAGTTTGGATCCCAAGGGCTGTCACCACTCAACATTCTACATTGTCCCTTTCCCACTTGGTCCTTTTTCATTTTCACTGAAGTGCTATGTACACAGAAGGGCCAGGTTTAGAGGGAAAGATGATGGGATCAACTACATTTATGTTAAAAATCTAATTTTCAAGAGGACGTGTGACTAAGGCAATAGGGAATAGAGGTCTGTGTTATCATTGTCTAAACTACTGAAATGATTTGAAGAGTAAGTGTAATTCATATTTCAGGTCTCATTGTCAAAACAAAACATGGCATTTCAACCCATTACTTTTTCCTATGGGCCAAAACAAAGATTAAAAGTAAATGAAATAAATTGAAGAGACAAATCCAGATCTATTTAAGTAGAGAGTGAGTATATATTAAAATTTTAAAAGTGATTATGAAGTTCCCTCTGGTACTAGTTTCCATTAGAAAATATCCCTATAAAGTCATCATCTCATTAACAACTCCTGAAATATTTCTATTTTTTTTTTCTTTTAGCCTTTAGAAAATGTAATAAATTTGTCTCTAAGAGCCTGTAGGCTGACCCAAATTTTTGGATGTTTCATAGTCACTGAACCTGACTGGATGTTATTACTTTCATCTCTAATATGATGAGTTTGAGAAAGATTTAATTATTTCCGGGATTTTTCCAACCTCAAACATTCTCTAAGTCACAATTTTATAGCACTAAAAAGAATTTCCTGTGAAAATGTAATCTTATTAAATCATTCTATTTCTTTTGAATCTTATATCTTTATGATTCCTATAAAATTTTAGGGCTTAGAATTACTTTACAGTGCATTGGAATCATATTCCAATCCCTGGTGTTGCAGATGAAAGAACATACTCTAGAATGGTTCGTGTCTGTTAAAACATTGATTCTTCTCTGCTCTTTGAAGTATGATCTTCACTTGGACTGCAGGACACTGCACCCTGGCTCCTCCCACATTGTGTCCTTTGTTAGTTCTTTCTATCTCATTAAATTCTTGACACTGGGGAGGGGGGGAGGCAAAACACAGCTTTTGTAATTTTTCTCTTCTCCGTTCTCATTCCCTTGATCTTCTTATCCAGGCTAATACTTTTTTTTTTAAGATTTTATTTATTTATTTGACAGAGAGAGACACAGCGAGAGAGGGAACACAAGCAGGAAGAGCGGGAGAGGGAGAAGCAGACCCCCCGCTGAGCAGGGAGCCCCATGTGGGACTCGATCCCAGGACTCCAGGATCGTGATCTGAGCCGAAGGCAGTCGCTTAACTGACTGAGCCACCCAGGCGCCCCAGGCTAATACTTTTTTAAAATTCCATAACCTGAAAATGCCCCAATATTAACCTCCAGACCGCTTTTCCTATGCACTCTATAATTTTACATTAAATTGCCACCTGGTATGTTTTCTTGAATGCCTGTTACCATGTTAAATTCAACATGTACCCAAACACTTCTTTTTAAAGATTTTATTTATTTATTAATTTGACAGAGAGAGAGCACAAGTAGGCCTAGCGACAGGCAGAGGGAGAGGGAGAAGCCAGCTCCTCACTGAGCTGGGAGCCCAACGTGGGGCTCGATCCCAGGACCCTAGGATCATGACCTGAGCCGAAGGCAGACACTCAACTGACTGAGCCACCCAGGTGCCTCTGTCACCGAATACTTTTCATTTCTTCCTCCACTCCTACCTTCCTTATTATCTGTCTATTGTTCCAATTGGTCAAGGCAAAAAAACTTGCATTTATCTTTGACTTCTCTTTCTCTTACATCTAAATTGAATCCCTCAAAAATCCTATTGCTCCTACCTACAAAATATAATTAAAATCTGAACACTTTTTATTACTTCTGTTGTTACCATCTCAGTACCATCTTTAGCCTGGTTTACTGACATGTTGTTCTAATTAATCATTCTACCTGTTTCTGCCTTCAACATCAGCAAGAATGATTCTGTTTAAATCTGACAGAAGATCATAGAGGAAGAGAGGAAAAAATAAAACAAGACAAAACCAGAGAGGGAGACACACCATAAGAGACTCTTGATCATAGGAAACAAACTGAGGGTTGCTGGAGGGGATGGGGTGGGGAGATGGGGTAACTTGGTGATGGGCATTAAGGAGGGCACGTGATATAATTAGCACTGGGTATTATATAAGACTGATGAATCACTGACTACCTCTGAAACCAATAATACATATGTTAATTAATTGAATTTAAATTTAAAAAATGGAAAAAAATAAACGTGAATCAGATCATATCACTCTGTCAAACCATTCTCGTTAGTAGCTGCCTTTATCACTAAAAACAGGAGCTCTTAAAGTGTCTGACAAGGACCTACAAGTTCTGGGGTTGTTCTATCTCTGACCTCATCTCCTATCTCTCTATTCTTTTACAGTCACACTGTCACCTGATTGTTCTGTACATCTAGGCATTTCCTGACCACATTATTTAAAAATGAACCTTATATCCCCACCCAAGCACTCTCCATTCTCCCTATTGCTTTGTGTTTGTGATAACACTTGTCAAGTCTAACTTACTGTATATTGTAATAATAATTAAAATAATAGGTAGTTATTATTTGTTTGTTTTCTGTGTTTTCCCACCAGAATGAAAGTTTAAGGAAGGGTTAAATTTGTATCTCTTTTATTTATTGTGCCTTTTATTTATTCCAGTGCCTAGAAAAGCACCTGACACATAATAACTTCATCTTTATCATACCAATAATTAAATTTAGGAAACCAACTTATTTATGAAATAACTATTTCAGTGCTGTCTTATAACAAGCTTAATACCTTCTCTGAAAATACTGCAGTATTTTTTAATGTTACCTTTGCAAATCTGGAGTGTGCCATTATTATTGGATATTTTTCCAGAAGGAATCTGGTTAAGAATTTGTATTCTTTGCATTCCAAATTTTTAAAAAAATACAAAAAACGAAAAATATTCACTGAGATATTGTGTCAATATATCAAGTGTAAACCTTATGAAAGGTTTATATTTGAACTTCAAAAATTTAGACAAGTTCATAAAATGATGAAGTACATTTAGTTTTGTAGTCATTTCTTTGTGAGTTTTAAGTTTAAAATAGGCATTATTACTGAAATAACTAGCTCAATTTTTCAAAGCTTACTTTGACTTTATACTTCATTTCCATTATAACATTAATGGACATTTAGAGATAATTTGATCCAGATCTTATCTAATAAAATTTATTTCTCAATATGCATGTGTTCAGGAACACTATCTGATCAAAATTTGTTTCAACATATGAGAATATTGCCATCAATAATGTGTTACTCTCATACTTAATAAACAAATATTTAAGAAGATTTAAATCATGTTTTCTGACCAGGATGAAATGAAAATTGAAATCAATAGCAGAAGGAATTAGAAAATTTACAAATTTGTGGAAATTAAGCAGCATACTCCTGACCAATGAATAGACCAAAGAAAAAATCAAAAGGGAAATCAGAAAATACCTTTATATAAATGAAAATTAAAGAACAGTATTTCAAAACTTATGGGATATATCAGAGACAATACTAAGTGTGGGAGATTATAATGATAAACACCATTATCGAAAATAAAGAAAGATCTCAAACTACCTAAATTTAAACCTCATTGAACTAGATAAAGAACCAACTAAATAAGGCAAAAGTTAGCAAAGAAAAAAAAGGAATTAACGAATATTAGTGCATAAATAAACAGAATAGAGAATAGACAAATAATAGAAAAATCAAAATTAAGAGTTGGTTGTTTTAAAAAACAACAAAATTGACACACTTTTAGTTAGACTGAAACAAAAAAAAGATAACTCAAAAAATAAAATCAGGAATGAAAGAAAAGTCATGACAACTGATATCACAAAAATAAAAAGGATCATAGAAAACTACTCTCAACAATTATATGCCAACAGATTGGATAACCTTGAAGGAATGAATAAATTAAACACACACAGACAAACACAACCTACAAATAGTGAACCATGAAATCCATGAAGAAATAGAAAATCTGAAAAGACTAATAACTAGTGGGTAGATTTAATCAGTACTTAAAAACCTCCAAACAAAGAAAATCTTAGGACCACATGATTTCACTGGTGAATTCTACCAAACATTTAAAGAAGAATTAATATAACCCTTCTTAAACTCTTTCAAAAATTGAAGAGGAAAGAACACTTCCAAACTCATTTTATAAGGCCAGTATTATCCACATATCAAAGCCCAGGCAAAGCACTACAAGAAAAGTACAGGTTAATATATCCAATCAACATAGATGCAAAACATCTCAACAAAATACTGGCCAACCAAATTCAACAGGATAATACACCATTATCAAATGGGATTTATCCCTTGGAAGCAAGCATGGTTCCACAAACACAAATCAATTAATGTGATACACTGCATAAGTAGAATGAAGGCTACAAATCACATTATCATCTCATTGGATGCAGAAAAAAAGCGTTTGACAAAATTCAATATCCTTTCATGATAAAAATTTTCAACAAATGAGATATAGAAGGAATGATGTACCTTAATATAATAAAGGACATATATAAGAAGTCCAGTATTGGCATCATACTCAATGAAGAAAAATTAAAAACTTTTCTTCAAAGATCAAGAGCAAGACAAGAATGTCTCTTCTCACCGTTTATATGTAACACAATACTGGAAGTACTTGTCAGAGCAATTAGGAAAGAAAAAGAAATAGACATCCAAATTGGAAAATAAGTAAATATATTCCTATTAGCAGACACCATGATATTTTATATAAAAAATACCCTAAGGCCCCATTTAGGGGCTCCTGACTGGCTCAGTCAGAAGAGCATTCAACTCTTGATCTCAGGGTTGTGAGTTCAAACCCCACATGGGTTATAGAGATTGCTTAAATAAATAATAATAATAAATTTTAAAAATAAATTAAAAGAAAGAAAATAGAAAACCCTAAGACCCCATTTGAAAACGTGTGTTAGAACTAATAAACAAATTCAGTAAAGTTACAAGATACAAAATAAATATGCAAAAATCAATTGCTATACACTAACAATGAACTATCTGAAAAGGAAATTGGAGAAACAAGCCTGTTCACACTAACATTAGAAAGAATAAAATACTTAGGAATAAGCTTAACCAAGTAGATGGAAGATTTTGTATCCTGAAAACCACAACACATTGACGTAAGAAATTAAGACATAAATAAATGAAAAGACATTCCATATTCATGTATTGGAAGATATATTGTTAAAATGTCCCTACTACCCAAAGTGATTTACAAATTCAATGCTATATCCATAAAAATCACAAGACAGAGAGAATGAGAGAGAGAACACAAGGAGGGTGAAGGGCAGAGGGAGAAGCAGACTCCGCTGAGCGGGGAGACCAATGCGTGGCTCAATCCTGGAACTCCAGGGTCATGACCTGGGCCAAAGGAAGACGCTTAACCAACTGAGCCACCCAGGCACCCCAAAAATCACAATAATTTTTAGAGATATGGAAAACAGTCTAAATGCATATGGAACCACAAAAGATCCTAAATAGCCAAAGAAATCTTAATAAGGAACAAAGCTGGAGGCATCACCCTTCCTGATTTCATAATATACTACAAAACTACAGTAATCAAAACTATAGTACTGGCTTGAAGACAGACTTATATACCACTGGAAAAGAATAGGGAGACCGGAAATAAACCCACCATATATATCAACTGACTTCAACAGGGGAACAAGAATACACAATGGAGAAAGCATAGTTTCTTTAACAAAGGACATTGAGAAAGCTGGATTTCCACATTGAAAACAATGAAATTGGACCCTTAAGTTATACCATACACAAAAATCAATTTAAAATGGATTAAAGACTTAAAACATAAACTGGAAACTGGAAATTCCTAAAAGAAAACAAAAGGAAAAACCTTCTTGAGATTTGTCTTGGCAAATATTCCCTGGATATGACACCAAAAAACACAGGCAACAATAGACAAGTAGAAATATATCAAACTAAAAACTTTTGCATAAAAAAATGATCCATAAAACGGCACCTGGGTGGCTCAGTGGGTTGAGCATCTGACTCTTGATTTCGGCTCGGGTCATGATCTCAGGGTTGTGAGATCAAGCCCTGCATTGGGTTCTGCGCTGGGCCTGGAGCCTGTTTAAGATTCTCTCTCCCTCTGCCCTTCCCCATCTCTCACAAGCACTCTCTCTCTCTCTTTCTCTCAAAAAAAAAAAAAAAAAAAGAATCAATGAAATAAAGACAACCACCTACAAAATGGGAGAATATGTTTGCAAACCCTATACTGATAAGGTGTCTATATCCAAAAATATATAAGGAACTCCTTTAACTCAAAAGCTGATAAAAATAATAATAAACCCAATTTAAAAATGATAAAAAGTCTTGAATGGATATTTTTCCAAAGAAGACCTACAAATGGCTAACAAGTATATGAAAATGTGTTCAACATCACTAATCATCAGGGAAATGCATACCAAAACAATGAGATATCATGTCATGCTTGTTAGAATGGCTATTACCAAAAGAACAGAAAATAAATATTGGGTAGCATTTGAAGACATTGGAACGCTTGGACACTGTTGAGAATGTAACATGGTGCAGCTGTTATGGGGCCATTGAGGGTCCTAAAAAATTAAAAATAAACCTATCAAATGATTCAGTAATCCCACTTCTCAGTATATACATCCAAAAGAGAATTGAGATCAGGATCCCAAGACGATATCTTCTCTCCAATGTTCATTGCATAATTATTCACAATAACCAAGATATGGAAACAACATACATGAATTGATGGATAAATAGATAAAGAAAATATAATAAATGCATCCAATAGAATAGTATTCAGCCTTTAAAAAGAAGGAAATCCTGCCATTTACAACAACATGAATAAACCATTGTACTAACTAAAATAAGCCAGTCACAGAATGACAAATGCTGCATGAATTGAATCCACTTATATGAGATATCTAAAATAGTCAAACTCCTAGAAACACAGTGTAGAATGGTAATTTCCAAAGACAGGAGGGAGACGGAAATGGAGAGGTTTATTTCCCCCCCCAAAGGCTATAAAATTTCAATTATGCAAGATATGAATAAGTTCTAGGGACCTATTGTAAAACATAGTGTCTATAGTTAATAACACTGAAGTGTACAATTAAAATTGTGTTAAGATAGCACACTTAAAGTTAAGTGTTTTAAATTACATCTCATGGTAAGGGTTCACAATTTTTTTTTTTTTTAAGTAGGGAACAATCCATACTTTAATCACTGCTCTGTGGCAGTTCAATTAACAAAAACACTGAAAGGGTTCATTGGATTCTGCAGTATGATGATTATTAGTGATCTTGTCCACAACTTGGAATGTTTGGCCAGGGGGGTGGGGAGGGAAGCCAGATTTAGCAGCTGTGGGTGTAGAAAATTCTTTCAAGAACTTTGAACAGTACAAGTTAAAGCAGTAATTTGAGGGAGGTACAAGAAAAAGGTAATATGACCTCTGGTTAAATGCAGGAGATACACATGGACCCTTGGCTCTGACACAGGTTTAAACATTTATAGATGTGTCAATTTAAGCAAATTACTCAACATCCCTATGCTTCCTTTTCCTCATGTATAGTGGGAATAATACTACCCAGTAGAGGGGTGGTTTAAGGCAGCTATTCATGTAAAGCTAGTAGGACTCTGCCTAGCTAGGTAAACACAAAGTGTTACTATAAAACATCAACTAATATTGTCATTACAATCATTAAAAATGTCCTTTCCCTCTGCCTATCAAGTATTACTTTCCTCATTTATTTTCCAGGATATTTTTGTTAGCTTCAAATTATTTTAATTTTCTGGGAATCCATTCTAAGTAAGAAAGAAATTTTTCCCCTGGTATTTCTCCATAGACAATGCAGATTTTTCTCTTTGCTTTACCTTACTGTGTATTCCAGTTCTTGTGCCATCTTTTCAGGTTGTAAACTGGAGTATTCCTGATACCAAAGTAAATTAGCAGATTGAGAAGTGAGTCTGGGACCAGAGAAGTGAGCATTCTAGAAGGGTATTTTATCAATTGCTATTTCTCTTTATGGATAGTGGAGCCACGTGGTAGGGGTCAGGTTTCAGTATTTAGCTTTCTCTTGACTATTCACAACTCCATTTCCCTGACCACTGAAAAATGCGCTGAGTAATCCTGCCTCACTGGGCTTCTTTCTTTTAACTTTCTGTATCTGGTGGAAGAATCCTGGAGGCTGGCAGGATAAGCTGTTTTCCAATGCTGTTGAACTCCAGTGGCTATTAAAAGAGGATTCCGAGTAGTATGTCTGGTTGCACACCGTGTTCCTGCCCCAAGTAATTTCTCTTCCAATTAAATGTTGCCCGAAGTCTTGTGCCAGAACATCTTTTATTTATAGCCCACAATTCCATCTTGCAGCCTCAGGAGAAGGATTTATTAGCAATGATGCAAGGTGTCGCTTTTATCTATTTGACAGGTTTTGATATCTTTAGAGCAAATTGATCCAACTTTTTTTGTATTTAAAATTTATAAGAGATTTAGGGGCGCCTAGGTGGCTCAGTCGTTAAGCGTCTGCCTTCGGCTCGGGTCATGATCCTAGGATCCTGGGATCAAGCCCCACCTCGGGTTCTCTGCTTGGTGGGAAGCCTGCTTCTCCCTCTCCCACTCCCCCCCTTGTGTTCCCTCTCTCGCTGTCTCTCTCTCTGTCAAATAAATTTTAAAAATCTTTAAAAAAAATTATGAGATTTATTATATTTAAAGGAGATTATTCAGTGATTCTGGGTTCTCAATAATTATGCAGGATTTTCTACATTGTATATAATTTTTTTCATTTTATTGCAGACATGGAAGCATAGGTGGGTCTATGAGGTAATCATTACACTATCTTCTCTCTTAATAGTTTTAGAGGGAGAGTAGTGAGAGAGGAGCATAAATTTGGCATAAATTCCAGCTCTACCTATGACATTAGGTAGTTACTTAATCTCAGTGTTTCTAAAAAAATGAGTTTAATGACAGTGACTACTTTATAGAAAAGATATGAGATTTAAGAATTAATATATGTAAAAATGTGTGGCAGTGGCTGGTACACTATGAAAATGTTTAATGTAGTTATTAAATTTAATGGAGATTTAGTGTTCTATCATGTCAACATATTTATTTAACCATTCTACTATTTGCAAGTTTATTTTTAAAAGTTTGCTATTATATAACACTATAATATAAATACAAATCTCAGCGTGTATCACCAATTATTTTTGGAGTAAAATTTAGAATAAATTCTTAGACATAAAATTATTGCATCAAAAGTATAAACATTTTTTTAAGATTCTTGAAATATGCATACTAAGAAATTTCCTTCAAGACTTGGCGAGCAAGTTTATAATTCTATTGGTATATAAAAGAAGTCGTTATACACCATCTTCATCAACAGTGGATAATATCATTACAAAAATTAAAATAAATTTGCTAACTAGATGAGTACAAATTCTCATTTGATATACATAATATATTATTCTTTTAATTGGTGATTTTATTACCAATAAAATGAAAAATCACTGTATGTTTGTTCTCTGATCATAAAATGTATTATGCATATTTTGTGTTAATTATGTATCCTGCTCTCAATACAGTCTACTTAAATGGAAACATACCTAAATAGAAATATATAATTTGGAATCTCCTGTTTTCATTCATTACTATTTCAAAAATAGTATCCTGAATATAATAAACCATATATTATCGCTCCATGCTATTAAAAATGTTTCAAATCTGAATGAATTTCCTCTATAATAAAATTTATGAGTTAATCATGAGTGGTTTACGTCCAGCATTGAACAGGATACTACTATTCAATTATGTGGTCTCTCTTATTATCGCATGTTTCTAATTGTTGAGTGTATTTTATGCTGACTCAAATGTGCTGCCTATCCTAGTGAGTAATTCTAGTTCAACCCCTGTAATTAAGTAGAACAATTATATTTCTCAAGTATGTATCTCTCTTTATACTTAAAACACAGTTATAAAATGCCCCCTTAATCTTTTACTTTCAATGTTAAAAATTTTTAGTCCTTTAAATTTCCTTTTTTTTTTTTCTTTTTGAGGCTAGGAAGGTCTTTATTTCTTTTTCTTTTCTTTTTTTTTTTTTTTTTTTTTTGAGGTGCGGGTAATTTTATTTTTTTTTTATTATGTTCAGTTAACACTATATAGTACATCAATATTATATGATTTTCTAAAATTTTAGAATTCTGAGTACACCGTATTTATATGCTTAATCTTTGTATGATTAGTAAAAGGTCTCTTAGCCCCTGCTCGTTGTTCAAAATTCTTATGGAAGAAAGAAATCACATGAGGAGAAATTGAAACAAATAAAATTTGGTTTAGACCTTTGGAAATTTTTTCTACCTCTAAAACATTGGTTAATAGTGAAGCTAATCTGTTATAAGGCAGAAAAATTCTGCTGAACAACTTTAGAAAAACAAAAAATTAAATTACCTACTCAGTCTCTTTGCTTTCATGCTTCTATTGATTCTTGGCATCCTTTAATTATGAGTAAACTACTGCTATCATTTTAATGTGCTCCCAAAAGATAAAACAAGTGTCTACAGAAGATACAAATTTGAACAAGAAACCATATTTCAAAAATTTAGTTGTTTTACCTATGTACATTTGCTAAGTTTATTTAAAATTTACTGTATGTTGTCCTCTCTGATTAGAGAGAATGTATATAAACCTTGTAATCCGAGGTTTTTAAAATGTAACTTTTTAAGCCATTATTCATATACAAAATAAATCTTTTCTTATCCTTTTGAAAGAGTAACTAATCACAGTATTCAACATTACCTTTGTAATCAAATATATATTTATATACAACTAAAAGCTGTGCAACTGACTAAGACAGTTGGTCAAAGGAGAGCTTTGCAACTGAATTACACATTTAATCACATTAGCCATTCAATTTTTATTGGTTATAAATGTCTGGAATAAAATTCTCAGACACAGAGACATCGAAGAAGAACAACCTCTAACTTTATGGTTTACCTCCTTGACATGAATTTCATTTGAGCAGAAAATGTAGAGTGATAGTTTATATCCATTTTAAGTTGGAAAGGCAAAGAAGGTTTTCTTGCCCCTTATTAATAGCTTCTCCGTGTGATGGTAGTTAAAGATATAATTTTTCTGCCATCTTCAGATAGAGGAGAGAGATCCATTGCCCATATACACCCAAATTAATATTTAACACATTATCTGAACACTAGAGTACTTGAATATATTTGTGAAACAAAATTCCAAAGCATTTATAAACTTAACATAATTGTCTCAAAACTTCTCTAAAAAATGTAACTGTGTCTTGATTAAGAAAAAGAGGTAGACTGATGAAATGTAAAATGGAGACTTTTTATTAAACATAGAAAACATATCATTTTTCAAGCATAAGAAGCTGACAGCACTTATTTAATATTGTATATTAAAAACATGTTTTGGTGGCCCAGAGTGAATGAAAAGAACACGGTAAGGAAAGTATTGGTTCTGAAAGCAGAGGGTGAAGAACATAGAAGTATTTATTTTCTATGAAAGTGTTTTTTGTGAAAAGTAAAACTGGGATAAAGAAAATAATGAGATAACTCACAGACCACCAGAAAAGTCTTAAGAGCAAGGTTAGACCAGGAAAAGAACGAAGGAAAATAGAAATAAAATTGCTGAGGGGGCAGAATGAAAAGAGGGCAATGGATTTTTAATTTCCGGCCATTTAGTGAAAGGAATAGTATACTCCACCAGGTAAGAGGCAAGTAAAAATTTCATATATAGAAAAGCCTTTGCAGTCTTTGGCTGAGTTTGCAAGGCAGACAGCTACCAGGATGAAGATTTCATTCTAAATTCATTACATATTAGGAATATAGAAGGAAGGGGGTTCCTAAGAAATCTGCGGTTAAATTTGCCTTTGAAATAGGGAGAACTAAAGACAAGAAGGACATGAACCTAAAGGAAAAGTTAAAACCATGCAGAAAATTGAGAAATTGATGAGATTTGTTAATTTATTCAATAGCCATGATACAAAAATTCTAGGGGATAAAATAAACCCTAAGGAATACCACAGAGTGTAGATATTAGAAACTTAGAGGAATAAAATATAGAGAGAAGTTTCTAAGGAAAGTATTATGGAGAGTATCCTCTAAATGTAATAATTGTGGTTGGGGGATAGGGATACTTTCTGTTTTGTGGCTTGGCTGGAGTTGGGGCTGGGATGAATGTAACAATGAGTCAGTCAGGTGACTATAGGACAGAGGAAAGTATATTTTTGAAAAGAATAGCAAAAGTCAGTGGTTTATAACTTGTGGTCTTGCATCAACAGCATCAGTATCACCTGGGAACTTACTGGAAATGAAAATTCTCAATTTTGGTACCAAATGCAGACCTACTGAATCACAAGCTTTGGAAACAAGGTCCAGGAATCTGTTTTAACAAGCCCTCCAGTGATTCTGAGGTTGGCTAACATTTGATTACCAATGACACAAGCAAACATCTAGAAACAAGGAAGAACATCTTCCTGTCATATATAATACAAGTTATTTTTTAATCTTTTGATTTTGTGCACGGCTTTAACTATTTTTAAATGCAACTATTACATTTTAACTATTTTAACTGTATTTTAAAATTGCATTTAATTTTTGAATACAAGTTTCTCACAAAATAAAATTCCACATAACTATGACATAAAGAAATAAAACATTGTCTGCATCCCAGGAGGTTTGTTCATATGCTTTCCAAGTAACTATCTCCTACCCTCAACTCCCAAAGATAAAGATTGTCCTGAACTTTTACAATTTACTTTTGTTTCCTTCACTTGATTTTTATATGAATAGGATTCTATGGTATGTTCTCTATTATGTCTAGCCTTTTTTATTCATGTTATATTTGTGAGAGTTTTAACGTTAGCTAAACACATAGCTGTGTGCTTTTTGATTGTATGAACATATCAAAATTACATACCTATTCTAATGATGGACATCATTTTGGCAATGTTCAGCTTGAGGCTATTATGAATAATGCTACTACTATAAACTTTCTTGCCCTTGTCTCTTGTTTGCTTTTTGTAAGGATACACACACACACACATGCATAGGAGGTGTATATATATATATACATGCATGCATTATATGCATATATATATATGTATACATATGAAATATATATACTTTCTAGTCATAGTTTCTGGTGGACTTTCTGGTCATGGTTTATGTATGTATCTGATTAAATGTTAATAAATAATAATGCATTGTTTCCAAAGGGGTTGTGCTAACTTACAGTCCTATCAGCAGTGTATGAAACTTCTCTTTGCTCTACATGCACACATCCCCTGTGTGTCAACGATTTTTAGTACAGTCACTCTGGCAAGTATGTAGCAGCATTTATTTTGGTTTAAGTTTCTATGTTTACTAATAATATTGACTACTTTTAGTTTTTAAAGGACATTTGATATCTTCTTTTGTGAAAGGTCTATTTAAGTCTTTTGTCCTTTTTTATCCTATTCACTGGCTTTATGTGTACATATATATAGATACAGACATCTACATATATACACATATACACCACATATATGCACATATACTTATGTGTATACATACACATGCATATGTATATACACACACATACACTTGCATGTATATACATACACACATACACATATGTATATAATTACACATATGCATTCATATACATGTATACATACACACATGGACACACATGTATATAGATACATATATGTATATATAGTGGTTGTGCAAAATATATACATTTATATCATATACATATACATTATATATTATTAACATATGTTTTTATTTATTTGTTAGGAGCTCCTAATATGCTGTGTCTTTACTTGTTACGGGTGTTAAAAACATTTTGTCCCATTCTCTTACTTGGTTTTCACTCTCTAAATGTAGTCTTTGAATAAATAGATGTTCTTATTTTTCATGAAATTTTAATGATTTCTGTCATGTTTCAGAAATCATACTTTTCTATAATTTTTATTGTCTTATCTGTCACATTTAAATACACAATCTAACTGGATTGATGACTATTTTAGTAAGATGAGATGAGAGTTAGGAGTCTTTTGTTGTTGATTTGCTATGGATAAATAGTAAATTCAGCAAAATTTATTGAAATGAAGATTCTTAAAACTCTTTAATTTCATTATCCTTCAGATTTGTAGGCT
Source organism: Mirounga leonina (assembly GCF_011800145.1). NCBI lineage: Eukaryota > Metazoa > Chordata > Mammalia > Carnivora > Phocidae > Mirounga > Mirounga leonina. The sequence continues at coordinate 27,043,553 of NW_023270807.1, read as the reverse complement.
GTTATTTCTATTGATGTGAGATTATATTCATAGATTTTCTAAAAATTTCCAATCTGAGAGTGGACCTAACTTGATGTGGTTATTACTACTTTTCCATATCACTGAAATTTAATTGCTCACGTTTCATTTAAGATTCTTCCACTCTTGTTATGGTTAGTAAAGTATTTGCTATCAAGCTTAGAAAAGCTTTGTGAGACAAGATTGGAAGACTTATTTTTTCCTTTACTCTAGAAATGTACTATTCAGTACAGAGCCACTAGCCACATGGCTTCAAGCACTTGGAATTTGGCTTTCAAATTGCGAAGTGCTGGAAGTGAAAAATACCACTTTCCCACCAAAAAATTCGGTATGAAAAAAGTAAAACACAACAGTAATAATGTTTTATATTGATGTTAAAATAATTTTATTTGAGATCTATTAGGGTCAATTAAATGTATACTTAAAATTAATTTTACTTGCTTCCTTTATTTTTTTAAGGTAGTTCTAGAAAATCTCAAAATGCATGTGACATTTTATTTCTGTTGAATAAGGCAGTTCTACAACATAATGCATGAAATTTTATAACTTTCACAGATTTTGAAGATTCAGAAAATCTAGGCTCAGTGTCCTTTTGGAGGATAGTTCTCTGATTATTTTCTTTACAAGTTATATTTTATATTATTGATATATTAACTATTACATACTTATTTATGTTAATTTTGGTATATGTTTTTCACTTTTCAGTTTTTACTAGCATAGAATTCTTAACTATTTTATTATATTTTATTTTATTTTTTATTTTTTTTTAAGATTTTATTTATTTATTTGACAGAGAGAGACACAGTGAGAGGGGGAACACAAGCAGGGGGAATGGGAGAGGGAGAAGCAGGCTTCCCGCCGAGCAGAGAGCCCAATGCGGGGCTCAATCCCAGGATCCTGGGATCATGACCAGAGCGGAAGGCAGATGCTTAACATCTGAGCCACTCAGGTGCCCCTATTTTATTATATTTTAATCTCCTTGATAATTATCAAAAGATTGACATTATTTTTTTAAAAACACATCTCATATTTTATTAATCCATGAATTGTACATCTCTACCCAATTTGCCTTCTAGCAGTATCTCTGCTCCAGAGAAGGGTGGGTTCCCTATTTTGCAACTCTTCTTTTGAAATACTGACACTTTTCATGTGTGTCTTATGAATTGTTTTTTCAATTTCATGAAGAAACATGTTTGTCTGATATTGGATATGAAGTACTTTCAGCCAGAGATTAGACAGATCCCTGTTCAAATCTTTAAGGCTTTGATTAAACATGAAAATGAAATTAGATTTATAGAGGCTTTACTCGCCTATCTAATTGGAGATATAGTAATTGTAACCTTAAGACAGATACTTTTAGTACTGATAGCAGATCATCTTTTCATTTCTTTTGTTAATATCAATTGTTGCTGTTGCTCAAAAAAAGTTTCTAATTGGAAATGCAGTTTCTCTATTACAAAAACTTTCATTTATTAAGTGAAAACTTTGGAAGGTGAATAGTACTTAGTGTCATGTATCCCAACCTAAAATTGCACACTGGGATATGTAATCTATGATCCTTTTTTCAATACATACCTAGAGTCTAATTTGGATTTCACCACACCCGTCCCATACTCTAGCTCAATGTTCTAGGAACCTTCTTGATTTCAGCTTTCTGTTGCTTAGAGTTTGAGGGTGCGAATGGATTTATTTTAAGAGCCACACCTATTTGCTTATGTGTGCCTTTGTGTTTTTTGTTGTTATTGTTGTTGTTCTATGCATGATTCATATGTCTTTGGGTACTTCTCTAAATGCAGTCTTGTATTTTGTGCTTCTTTCAGACATTCCTCAAAGTTTCCTATTAATAATATAAGGACAATGTATGCCTTGAACTGTATCTCTCATGTGCCTAATTATCTCACCCACAATGGACATTTTAGTCAACTTGGGCCACTATCACAAAAATACCATAGACTTGGTGGCTACAAACAACAGAAATTCATTTCTTACAGTTCTGGAGGCTGGAAGTCCAAGATCAGGGTGTTACCGTGGTCAGATTCCAGTGAAGGCCGTCTTCCAGGATGCATACTGCCAACTTCTCATTGCATCCTCGCATGACTGAGAGCAGAGAGGAAAAGCAGCTTCCTCATGACTTTTATAAGGACCTTAATCCCATTCATGAGGGTTCTAGCCTTATGACCTCATCTAATCCCAAATTTTAATTACTTCCCAAAGGCCCCACCTCCTAAAACAATCACATCAGAGGTAGGGTTTCAACATATGAATTTGGGGGAGACGCAAATATTTGTTCTATAACAATAGGTAATGACAGTGTCTATCTCACAAAACTGCTTAGGTTAATACTAATAAAGTGCTTTAAAAACTAAAAGTAAAATAGTTATTTTCATGCCTTTACATATAGTCTACAGCTGCTTTCATGATACAATAGCAGAGTTCAAGAGACCCTAAGGCCCACAAGATCTAAAATAATTACCATCTGGCTCTTCAGGAAAAAAAAAAAACACAGGTCTTTGCTGTAAAGGAAAATACTAGGTATTCATCTCTTTGTAATAGGGTATGGGCTCAAGCCCGCTCATTTGAGTGGAAGAGCAGAGTAGTGAGAGCCACACATTAGGAACTTAACAAAGTTGATATTTTTAACTGTTAAAATCTCACACCATGCACAATTGAAACTGAATAACATGAGAATAAGAGTACTTAACTGGTGTTTGTTGAAATGTGCTTAAGATAATTTAAGTCTTTTTTTATTTATCTGAAATACCTAAACATAAACCTTTGTACAGTTACTTTTAGCATACATGAATGTTAAGCATCTGCATTAAATATTCTTTTTTTTTTTAAAGATTTATTTGTTTATTTGAGAGAGCGAGAATGAGAGCGAGTACATGAGAGGGGGGAGGGTCAGAGGGAGAAGCAGGGTCCTCGCTGAGCAGGGAGCACGATGCAGGACTTGATCCCCGGACTCCAGGATCATGACCTGAGCTGAAGGCAGTCACTTAACCAACTGAGCCACCCAGGCACCCTGCATTAAATATTCTTACTTTGAATCAATTATTCATCTTGACAAAGTCTTAAAACTATAATCAAACATGAGTCAACGAGTTAGCTATTTTTCTCTCATTTTCTTGTGTTTGCTGCTTATTTTACTTTTCTAGTCCTTGAAAAGTGCTCCTAGCAACCATTTCTTTCTCTTCCCATAGGAATGAAAGGCAAATTGCTCTTCCATTGGGTGATGCCTTTGTGTGGCCTATCCTTCATGTACAATAGCTTCATTCTTACATGAAAGTAGACCAAAATGAATTTGCATGAATAAAATGTCCAACTAACTGCACTGCATTATTTTACTCAGAATTGCTTTGGAAATTTTTGACATTTCATTAGAGGATTGACCAAAAGAACTTATTGAAATCATAATAAAATAAGATGATCTTCCGGGCGCCTGGGTGGCTCAGTTGGTTAAGCGACTGCCTTCGGCTCAGGTCATGATCCTGGAGTCCCGGGATCGAGTCCCACATCAGGCTCCCTGCTCAGCGGGGGTCTGCTTCTCCCTCTGACCCTCTTCCCTCTCGTGCTCTCTGTCTCTCATTCTCTCTCTCTCAAATAAATAAATAAAATCTTAAAAAAAAGAAGATGATCTTCCATTCATTGTGATTTTTTTATGAATACATGCATGTTGTTAGGATAGCAGAGCCAGTTTGTTTTATAGAAGCCCCATTATAATTTCCATTAAAGTTACTTAGCTGATTTAATAGAATTTCTGCTTAAGTATTTTAGTTTAAAGTATTTGGGTTATGTGTGTATGGTTGTGTGTTACTTTTATTTATTTTTTGATATAAAATGATAATTATCGATGCCTGAAATTTTTGTTTAATATTGCATTCTCTCAATATTCTTGACAACCTGTCATGCCTATCTTTTCTCCTCAAACCTCCACCCCTTTGATTATACACCATCAGGGTCTTCCTTTCGCTTCAATAAAAATTAGAAGCAATCAGAAAAAGACTTTCAGGCTCTGCCTGCACACCCCTATCAACTTAATTCTTTGCCTGTCTAACTCAGTCTCTCTTTGTACATTGGTGTCTTCCACCTGTAGCTAATCCCTCTACCTGTGAATAGGATCCCATGTGTCTCTCTACCCTACTCAAATACGTTAGTCCAGAAACCATCCTCTTTCTTGTCTCAATTATCAATCTTCCTTCCCTAAACAGTTCAACCCATCTTTTCACAAACATGCTTTGACAGACTCCAAAGACCTCCTTAGTTGCTACTTCATATCACTGTTCTCCATAAAATAAAACTTAAAAGAGATATTTAGAATAGTGCTTCATAAATTTTACTTTAGATATTAATCATTTGGAAATTTTGGTAAAATCAGGTATTCCTTCAGTGAAGTCTGGTATTCTGCATTTATAAAGAGATTTCAGGTGAAATTCTGATGCTACCAGGTCAGAGATTACTACACTTTGAATAGGCAGGGGTTATATACATCCTTCTCATTCTCTCTTGAACCCATGCAAGTGTTTATCCTCACTACTCCACAGAAACATCACTACCAATGGCTGTTTAAAACACCATTGCTAAACCTAATTGCTAATTCAGTTTAATTCTTCATCTTATTTTAGCTATTAGCAGCATTTGACATACGTCGTATTTTTGACATATTTCTTCACTCAACTTCTTGTGTACCACACTCTTGTTTCTCCTGCTTCCTCACTCCTTGGTTATTCCTTCTCTATCCCTTTTCAGATACTTCTTTATCTCTACAATTCCTACTGTATATTGACATGCACCAAGAATTAAATTTCAAGGCTCTCTTCTCTATCCACATTTATTTCCTCAGAAATAACATCCAGTCCTTTGGATTTAAATACTATTTATATGCTAGAGAATCTCAACTTAAATCTTCAGTTCAGGCTTCAGTCCTAAACTGCAGATCACTATGATTAACTGTCTATAAGACATCTTCACTCATATGTGTAATAGATATCTCAAAATCAGCATGTTTAAAACTGAATTCCACTTTCTTCTCCCAAATCCTGTTTTGTCATCTCAGGGAAAAAAAAAAAAAAAAAAAAGCAATCAACCAACCAACCACCAACAAACCTACTTCACTTTCTGGTTGCTCACATCAAAAAAACATTGAGTTATCCTTATCTTTTCTTTCTCTTTTAAATCCATCAGCAAATCTAGCAGTATTTATTTCCAACATATATTTAGAGTGTGATCTTTCTCACTGTCTTCTTCATTACCATCTTAATCTAATTTCCATAATTCCATGTCTGGAATAATACAGTAGTCTAAAAACCAGTCTCTCTGTTTTCCTTCTTGGCCATAAATAATCTACTTTTAAAGTAATCTTTTAAAAATGTGAGATTCTGCCAAACCTCAGCCCAAAATGCTCCATCATGTTTCCATACAATTTAAAATAAAAAGCACAAAAGCCTAGGTTTCTGAAATAGTTCATTCCACCCCCCTTCTGACATTCCTTCTCTGAACTTACCTCCTTTTGCGTCCTCTTGTTGACTCAGTCTTCTAGCTTTCTCTCTGCTTTTGAACACCATAAGCATTGCCTCAACTCAAAGTTTTTACACTTGCTGTTGTGTCTGTTGAAGTGTTCCTTGTTCATTTATTCATTCATGCGTTCATTCAACAAATACTTATGGAAAGTTTGTTATGGGACAACAGCATTGTATTTGCTTATGAAATGTCAGTTAAAAAAACAGACAAAATTACCTATGTGAGTGGAGCTTATATTTGAATGAAGGCAATAAATCATGAATATAACAAATACTTATGATATATATTATTTTAGAAGGTGGTATGTACTCTAGAGAGGAGGGAAGTGGGGGGATGGGTTAGCCTGGTGATGGGTATTAAAGAGGGCACATATTGAATGGAGCCCTGGGTGTTATACGCAAACAATGAATCATGGAACAATACATCAAAAACTATAGATGTAATGTATGATAATTTACATAACATAATAAAATAAAATTTTAAAAAATGAAAAATATATCAAGGTGAGGGGAGTTGTGTTAAAATTACTCTATTTCAGGAGCCATAAGACTTATGTCTCTCTCTCTACAGGTCTGTTATTCCCCTCATCGAGGCTTTCCTTGACCACTCTATACAAAATGAACATACCCTCCAGAACTCCTAGTTTCAAACACACTGCCACCTTTTTCTTTACAATATTTGTCACCATTAAACATATTATACATTCATTTACTTGTCTTTTACATCTATTAAATTTCTATGTAAACTCATGACTTCATGAGGTGAAAATCTGTTTTATATGTTAATATATTACTTAATACAAGTAACACCCCTATCAACAAAGCATTAATGTAAATTACTGAATCGGAGTATTGTTTTACTTACTTCATACCTGTGGGGGAGAACATATTTCGGTAAGAAAAGTCTGATTAATTTGGGAGTCTAGTATATATATCCCTTTCCATTAAACATTCCCTTAAAATGAACAACCATGCATTGCTGGGGAAGAAAATGGAGACTATTATCAGACTTTTTTTTTTTTCAGGAATTCTGGGAAAATTGAGAGATGATTGTATCAGATAGATTAAAAAGCCAAGACAGAAAAAAACACGGCTTGAAACATTTCACTATAACATACTTTGGCAGTGGAAAGAACAGCTCTGCCTATTTTTAAATCTTGGAGAGATTCCAAGCTCAGAGTCAAACTTGTAAGAATGGGTCACTAGGCAGTCTTTAGGAAAATTAATTTAAAAACACCAGTAGGAACAGTTGGGATAACTATTTCAGAAAAGATCTTAGTGTGGACAATAAAGCTATAAAGAAAATCAGAGAAAATACAGGCATAGGCTAATTCTATGCAAGGAAGACTTAGAGGAGAGAAAGAAAGATGTTAAAAAGGAACCAACTGAGGAATAGCTCTCAGAACGGAGCATTCTGACAAAGGAAAGACCTAAAGTAAGCACAGTCAATGGTAATGCTAATCAGAGTTTTGTGGAATTTAAGGCTGTCCAGAAGGCTGTCCAGAAGATATGAGGTGATCTCATCCTGGGAAAATCAGGTGTCAATATATCCACCAAGCTGTCCATCATAACTCTCCTTTAGATCAGAAAAGTGAAATCCTATACAAGAATCTACATTTATAAGCACTATTCTAAACTGAACAAAGATAAGGACTATTCTATTTGCTTATCAAGTCAGTTAACAGACAAAATTACCTACCTGAATGAAGCTTATATTTGAATGGATGCTGAACTAAAAAAGGAAAAAAAAATACTTTTAGGAGCATCCACAAGGATACTGTGACAATTATTAAAAATTTCGGATTTCTCAGAAATCCATGATCACTAATTTAAGAATCATAGGCCTAAAAAATAGCATGAATAATGATTAGTATGTGTGTTGAAATATGGTAGAGGACATTTCCCAGAAGACAAAGCAGACAATAAATCATGGAAAAAATGAGGAGATGTGCGTTATAGAAGATAACTGCAGAAATATCAGCCTTTATATAATAGAAATTCCAGAAGGAAGCAATGAGAGCAAGGAGGGGAGAAATTAATAAAATATAAAAATAGTAAAACAAATAATAATTTTTTTTAAAAAAAGGGGCAGCTGGGTGGCTCAGTCATTAAGCATCTGCATTCAGGTCAGGTCATGATCCCAGGGTCCTGGGATCAAGGCCCGCATTGGGGATTCCAGCTCAGTGGGAAGCCTGCTTCTCCCGCTCCCACTCCCCCTGCTTGTGTTCCCTCTCGCTGTGTCTTTCTCTGTCAAATAAATAAATAAAATCCTTAAAAAAATTTTAAAAAGAAACAATCTGAAGAAACACTTGAGTAGATTGAAATGGTCAAGAAAGTATTAAGTAGGAAAAAGACACTCTAAAACATGTTAGTGAAAATGTTAAAATTCCTAAGAAATGTGAGGACTCCACCAATATCCAACCTCAAAACATAATAAAACACCAGGAAATTTACAAAAATAATCATATTAGCATCAAATTTCTTTATGAAGTGCATAAAATGGCAGAAATTATTTTTTTAATGATTTTATTCATTTATTTGACAGAGAGAGACACAGCGAGAGAGGGAACACAAGCAAGAGGAGTGGGAGAGGGAGAAGCAGGCCTCCTGCAGAGCAAGGATCCCAATGCGGGGCTCGATCCCAGGACCCTGGGATCATGACCTGAGCTGAAGGCAGACGCTTAACGACTGAGCCACCCAGGCGCCCCAAAATGACAGAATTTTTAAAAAGTTACATCTTTCTTATCTACTGAGCTCTAAACCCAAATTATGTTCATCATTTAATTTTATACACAGCTGAACTTGTGCTCAAGTATGAAGACCAAACAAACACCCTATATGTGCTAAAAATCAGAAAGATTGTGACCTACCAAAATAACATGAAAGGATTATTTAGAATATATACCAGCAAGACAAACAAACAAACAAAAAATCAGAGGGAATGTAAGATTCAATGGAAAAAGTGAACAAAATCACTAGTAAGTAAGTAAGTAAGTAAAATGGTACATTTTTAATTATATGGCTCAGTGTTGTTCAAACTCCAAGTAAAGGAAATTGCTTAACTGTTTTTTTCATTTATATTTTATTTATTTATTTGTTTTATTTTATTTTATTATGCTACGTTAATCAGCATACATTACATCATTAGTTTTTGATATAGTGTTCCATGATTGTTTGCGTATAACACCCAGTGCTCCACTCAGTATGTGCCCTCTTTAATACCCATACCAGGCTAACAAATGACTGGCCCCCCTCCCCTCTAAAACCCTTAGTTTGTTTCACAGAGTCCATAGTCTCTCATGGTTCATCTCTCCCTCTGATTCCCGCCCCACCTTCATTTTTCCTTTCCCGCTATCTTCTTTTTTTTTTTTTTTAAACATATAATGTATTATTTGTTTCAGAGGTACAGGTCTGAATTTCAACAGTCTCACACAATTCACAGCACTCACCATAGCACTTACCCTCCCCAATGTCTATCACCCAACCACCCCATCCCTCCCACCCCCACCACTCCAGCAACCCTCAGTTTGTTTCCTGAGATTAAGAATTCCTGATATCAGGGGCGCCTGGGTGGCTCAGTCGTTAAGCGTCTGCCTTTGACTCAGGTTATGATCCCAGGGTCCTGAGATCGAGCCCCACATCGGGCTCCCTGCTCGGCGGGGGGCCTGCTTCTCCCTCTCCTACTCCCCCTGCTTGTGTTCCTGCTCTCACTGTGTCTCTCTCTGTAAATAAATATATAATATTAAAAAAAAAAGAATTCCTGATATCAGTGAGATCATATGAAACATGTCTTTCTCTGATGGACTTATTTCACTCAGCATAATACCCTCCAGTTCCATCCATGTCTTTGTAAATGGCAAGATTTCATTCATTTTGATGGCTGCATAACATTCCATTGTATATATATACCACATCTTCTTTTTTTTTTTTTAAGATTTTATTTATTTATTTGACATAGAGAGAGATAGCGAGAGCAGGAACACAAGCAGGGGGAGTGGGAGAGCGAGAAGCAGGCTTCCTGCCGAGCAGGGAGCCCTATGTGGGACTCCATCCCAGGGCCCTGGGATCATGACCTGAGCCGAAGGCAGACGCTTAACGACTGAGCCACCCAGGCGCCCAATAGACCACATCTTCTTTACCCATTCATCTGTGGATAGACATCTTGGCTCTTTCCATAGTTCAGCTATTGTGGACATTGCTGCTATAAACATCAGGGTGCACATCCCCCTTCTGATCCCTACATTTGTATCTTTGGGGTAAATACCCAGTATTGCAATTGCTGGGTCATAGGGTAGCTCTATTTACAACTTTTTGAGGAACCTCCATACTGTTTTCCAGTGGCTGCACCAGCTTGCATTCCCACCAACAGTGTAGGAGGGTTCCCCTTTATCTGCATCCCCGCCAACATCGGTCGTTTCCTGACTTGTTAATTTTAGCCATTCTGACTGGTGTGAGGTGGCATCTCATTGAGGTTTTGATTTGGATTTCCCTGATGCCAAGCGATGTTGAGCACTTTTTCATGTGTCTGTTGGCCATTTGGATGTCTTCTTTGGAAAAATGTCTGTTCATGTCTTCTGCCCATTTCTTGATTGGATCGTATGTTCTTTGGGCATTGAGTTTAATAAGTTTTTTATAGATTTTGGATACTAGCCCTTTATTTGATATGTCATTTGCAAATATCTTCTCCCATTCTGTTGGTTGTCTTTTGGTTTTGTTGACTGTTTCCTTTGCTGTGCAAAAGCTTTTTATCTTGATGAAGTCCCAATAGTTCATTTTTGCCCTTGTTTCCCTTGCCTTTGGCGATATTTCTAGGAAGAAGTTGCTGTGGCTAAGGTCGAAGAGGTTGCTGCCTGTGTTCTCCTCAAGGATTTTGATGGATTCCTGTCTCACTTTTAGGTGTTTCACCATTTTGAGTCTATTTTTGTGTGTGGTGTAAGGAAATGGTCAGATTCATTCTTCTGCATGTGCCTGTCCAATTTTCCCAACACCATTTGTTGAAAAGACTGTCTTTTTTCCATTGGACATTCTTTCCTGCTTTGTCAAAGATGAGTTGACCATAGCGTTGAGGGTCCATTTCTGGGCTTTCTATTCTGTTCCACTGATCTGTGTCTGTTTTTGTGCCAGTACCATACTGTCTTGATGATGACAGCTTTTAATAGAGCTTAAAGTCAGGAATTGTGATGCCACCAGCTTTGCTTTGCTTTTTCAACATTCCTCTGGTTATTCGGGGTATTTTCTGGTTCCATACAAATTTTAGGATTATTTGGTCCATTTCTTTGAAAAGAGTTGATGGTATTTTGATAGGGATTGCTTTGAATGTGTAGATTCTCTAGGTAGCATTGACATCTTCACAATATTTGTTCTTCCAATCCATGAGCATGGAATGTTTTTTCATTTCCTTGTGTCTTCCTCAGTTTCTTTCATGAGTATTTTATAGTTTTCTGAGTAAGATCCTTTGCCTCTTTGGTTAGATTTATTCCTAGGTATCTTATGGTTTTGGGTGCAATTGTAAATGGGATCGACTCCTTAATTTCTCTTTCTTCTGTCTTGTTGTTGGTGTATAAGAATGCCACTGATTTCTGTGCCTTGATTTTATATCCTGCCACTTGACTGAATTCCTGTATGAGTTCTAGCAGTTTTGGGGTGGAGTCTTTTGGGTTTTCCACATAAAATATCATATCATCTGCAAAGAGTGAGAGTTTGACTTCTTCTTTGCCGATCTGGATGCCTTTTATGTTGTCTGACTGCTGTGGCTAGGACTTCCAATACTATGTTGAATAGCAGTGGTGATAGTGGACATCCCTGCCGCGTTCCTGACCTTAGGGGGAAAGCTCTCAGTTTTTCCCCATTGAGAATGATATTCGCTGTGGGTTTTTCATTGATGGCTTTTATGAGCTTGAGGTATATACCCTCTATCCCTATACTCTGAAGAGTTTTGATCAAGAAAGAATGCTTTACTTTGTCAAATGCTTTTTCTGCATCTATTGAGAGGATCATATAGTTCTTGTTCTTTCTTTTATTAATGCATCGTATCACATGGATTGATTTGCAGATGTTGAACCCACCTTGCAGCCCAGGGATGAATCCCACTTGGTTGTGGTGAACAATCATTTTAATGTACTGTTGGATCTTATTGGCTAGTATTTTGGTGAGAATTTTTGCATCCATGTTCATCAAGGATATTGGTCTGTAATTCTCCTTTTTGATGGGGCTTTTGTCTGTTTTGGGGATCAAGGTAATGCTGGCCTCATAAAACGAGTTTGGAAGTTTTCCTTCAATTTCTATTTTGGAACAGTTTCAAAAGAATAGATATTAATTCTTCTTTAAATGTTTGGTAGAATTCCCCCGGGAAGCCATCTGGCCCTGGGCTTTTGTTTGTTGGGAGATTTCTGATGACTGCTTCGATTTCCTTAGTGGTTATAGGTCTGTTCAGGTTTTTTATTTCTTCCTGGTTCAGTTTTGGTAGTTTATACATCCCTAGGAATGCATCCATTTCTTCCAGATTATCTAATTTGCTGGCATATAGTTGCTCATAATATGTTCTTATAACTGTATTTCTTTGGTGTTGGTTGTGATCTCTCCTCTTTCATTCATGATTTTATTTATTTGGGTCCTTTCTCTTTTCTCTTTGATAAGTCTGGCCAGGGGTTTATCAATCTTGTTAATTCTTTCAAAGAACCAGCTCCTAGTTTTGTTGATCTGTTCTACTGTTCTTTTGGTTTCTAGTTCATTGATTTCTGCTCTGCTCTTTATTATTTCTCTTCTCCTGCTGGCTTTAGGCTTTATTTGCTGTTCTTTCTCCAGCTCCTTGAGGTGTAGGGTTAGGTTGTGTATTTGAGACCTTTCTTGTTTCTTGAGAAAGGCTTGTATTACTATATACTTTCCTCTTAGGACCGCCTTTGCTGCATCCCAAAGATTTTGAACAGTTGTGTTGTCATTTTCATTTGTTTCCATGAATGTTTTTAATTCTTCTTTAATTTCCTGGTTGACCCATTCATTCTTCAGTAGGATGCTCTTTTGCCTCCATGTGTTTGAGTTCTTTCCAACTTTCCTCTTGTGATTGAGTTCTAGTTTCAAAGCATTGTGGTCTGAAAATATGCAGGGAATGATCCCAATCTTTTGGTACTGGTTGAGACCTAATTTGTGACCTAGGATGTGATCTTTTCTGGAGAATGTTCCATGGGCACTAGAGAAGAATGTGTATTCCGTTGCTTTGGGATGGAATGTTCTGAATATGTCTGTGAAGTCCATTTGTTCCAGTATGTCATTTAGTCTTTATTTCCTTGTTGATCTTTTGCTTAGATGATCTGTCCATTTCAGTGAGGGGGGTGTTAAAGTCCCCCACTGTTATTGTATTGCTGCCAATGTGTTTCTTTGCTTTTGTTATTAATTGCCTTATGTAATTGGCTGCTCCCATGTTAGGGGCATAGATATTTACAATTGTTAGATCTTCTTGTTGAATAGACCCTTTAAGTATGATATAGTGTCCTTCCTTATCTCTTATTAGAGTCTTTGTGTTAAAATCTAATTTGTCTGATATAAGGATTGCCACTCCAGCTTTCTTTTGGTGTCCATTAGCATGGTAAACGGTTTTCCACCCCCTCACTTTCAATCTGGGGGTGTCTTTGGGTCTAAAATGATTGCAAAGCATATCGATGGGTCTTGGTTTTTTTATCCAATCTGATAGTTTGTGTCTTTTTATTGGGGCATTTAGCCCATTTACATTCAGGATAACTACTGAAAGATATGAATTTAGTGCCATTGTATTGCCTGTAAGGTGACTGTTACTGTATATTGTCTGTGTGCCTTTCTGATCTATGTTACTTTTAGGCTCTCTCTTTGCTCAGAGGACCCCTTTCAATATTTCTTGTAGGGCTGGTTGCATGTTTGCAAATTCCTTTACTTTTTGTTTGTCCTGGAAGATTTTTATCTCTCCTTCTATTTTCAATGACAGCCTAGCTGGATATAGTATTCTTGGCTGCATACTTTTCTCATTTAGTGCTCTGAATATAACATACCAGTCCTTTCTGGCCTGCCAGGTCTCTGTGGATAGGTCTGTTGCCAACCTAATGTTTCTACCATTGTAGGTTACAGATGTCTTCTCCTGAGCTGCTTTCAGGATTTTCTCTTTGTCTCTGAGACTCTTAAGTTTCACTATTAGATATCAGGTTGTTCACCTATTTTTATTGATTTTAAGGGTGTTCTCTGTGCCTCCTGGATTTTGATACCTGTTTCCTTCCCCAAATTAGGGAAGTTCTCTGCTATACTTTGCTCCAATATACCTTCTGCCCCTCCCTCTCTTTCTTCTTCTTCTGGGATCTCAATTATTCTAATATTGTTTTGTCTTATGGTATCACTTATCTCTCGAATTCTGCCCTCGTGATCCAGTAGTTATCTCTCTTTTTCTCAGCTTCTTTATTTTCCATCATTTGGTCTTCTATATCACTAATTCTCTCTTCTGCCTCATTTTTCCTAGCAGTTAGGGCCTCCATTTTTGATTGCACCTCATTAATAGCCTTTTTGATTTCAACGTGGTTAGATTTTAGTTCTTTTATTTCTCCAGAAAAGGGTTTCTTTAATATCTTCCATGCTTTTTTCAAGTCCAGCTAGTATCTTTAAAATTGTCATTCTGAACTCTAGATCAGACATCGTACTAATGTCGATATTGATTATGTCCTTGGCTGTCAGTACTGCCTCTTTTTCTTTTTTTGAGGTGACTTTTTTCCATCTTGTCATTTTGTCCAGAGGAGAATAGATGAATGAGAGAACAAAATGCTACAGGGTAACAATGACCCCAGAAAAATAGACACTAAACAAATCAGAAGAGACCTGAAAGAAGGGGAAATGAAAGGGAAAGAAAGAAAAGAGAAAAAGATTAAAAAAAAAAAAACAGAATATGATCAATTATGATTAGGCTGGTGCATGGATCAGTGCACACACTAGATTTTGGGCATATTTTAGACTATTAGAAGAGAGTGACTCCCAAAGTTTTAAAGAAAGAAAAACTTATATATGTACAAAAATAAGGGTAAATACAATGAAGGGATGGAATATGACTGTAAAGATGAAAATTATAAAAGATTTTATAAAAAGAATTGGTAAGAAGTTGGTTGAAAAAAGAAAGAAGAGGAATTAAGAAAAAAGGAGGGAGAGAATGTGATCAGGCAGGAGACTAAAACAAAGCCATACACTAGAGATTTAGGGTATATTTTGGTCTGTTAGAAGAAACTGTATCACAAAATTTTAAAGAGAGAACAACTTATATATATATACCAAAAATAAGGTTAATTACTATGAAGGGATAGAATATGACTCTAAAAATGAAAAATAAAAAAGATTTTTTAAAATAGGAATTGATAAGATGTTGGTTGAAAAAGGGAAAAAGAAAAATTCAAAAAAAAACAAAAGAAAGAAAAAGAAAAAAAGAAAATTTAAAAAATTTAAAAAATTAATTTTGGGAAACTAAAGAATCATGGGAAAAAAGCCATGAATTCTATGTGTTGTATTCCCCTAGCACTGGAGTTCTGCCATTCTCATTGATCAGTAAACTTGGTCTTGGCTGGCTGTTCTTGCTGATCTTCTGGGGAAGGGGATGTTGCCATGGTTCTCAGATGTTTTTGCCTGAAGGTGGAATTGCACTGCCCTTGCCGGCGTCAGGCTAAGTAATCTGCTCAGGTTTGCTCTCGTAGCTTTTGTTCCCTGCAAGCTTTCCGTATAGCTTTGGAGGAGGAGAGTGAAAATGGCGGCCTCCCAGTCTCTGCCCTGGAGGAGCAGAGAACTCGGGGCCCCACTCCTCAGTGAGAACCCAGAGAAAAGCAGTCAATCACCCCCATCTCCCCAGTCTCTGACCACACTCTGTGCTCACCCGGCCTGTGACCTAGCGTTTCTATCTCTGGCACATGACCCCGTTTGGAGTCTCCAAACCCAGCAGATTCCTGTGGGGAGCTCCTGCACCGCTCCTCCCGGGGGAGCAAGGGGAGTCTCCCCGGATCTGTCACTTGTTGGGTCCCTGCTGGAGGAACAGTGGCCCGACTGTTCCACGGATCACATTTTATGGCAACCCCAAGCTGAGAGCCCATGCCTTGGCTCCCTCTCTGCAGCCAGCTTCCCTGCTCTGATACCTGGGAGCTCTGCAGCTCTCACACAGCCCCGGTCTTTCTGTGACCCCGAGGGTCCTGAGGCCACACTGTCCCAGCAAGGGTTCCACCCCCTGCTTAGCCACTGGAGGGAGGTCCCTCAGCATAGCCGACTTCTAAAAGTTCTAATTTTGTGCTCTATCATTTGCCAGTAGTGGCTGATGGAGGCCCCCTCCCCCGCCATCTATCTTCCCGAATATCGCCTCCGATTCACTTCTCTGCACGTCCTACCTTCCAGAAAGTGGTCACTTTTCTGTTCAGAGAGTTGCTGCTATTCTTTTCTTCAATCTCCTGTTGAGTTCGTAAGTGTTCAGAATGGTTTTGATCCCTATCTAGCTGAATTCCTGGGACCAGACAAAATTTAGGTCTCCTACTCCTCTGCCATCTTGCTCCTCTGAAAATTGCTTAACTTTTGTACACCATAGTTGGTTTTAAGAAATCCAACAATACCACACATAATCATGAGATATTTTCAAATGTTGTAAAAATTTGGGACAAGCGATCTAGTGATCCAAATATGACCCAATGTCTCCATTCCCCTGCTTTTCCCTCAGAAAAATACTCCATTATGGTAATTCTCTTTCCTTAGCACTTCTTGATTAGTTGTGACCAAACAGTTTAAACTCATTACAGATTCATTGCCATTTTTAAGTTAATAATATACAGATAAAGTTGTTCTCCCTGCCTGAAAAATTCTAATTTGGGTTCCAAACAAATGGACTATTGTTTTCTGTACACTAATTTTCTGTACACCAATTTTCTTAATGCTTACAGTAATTGGTTGTATATTTGAGTACGTAAACGGAAAGGATAGAAAGACTTTGAAGAATCTAGGGGCACGTGGGTGGCTCAGTCAGTTAAGCATCTGACTTTGGTTTCAGTTCAAGTCATGATCTCAGGGTCATGAGTTCAATCCCCACATTGGGCTCAACCCCCAATCCCCAGCACCAAGTGTGCTTGAGATTCTCTCCTTCTGCCCCCATCCCTCCCCAGCGCTCTTGTGCACTCATGCATGCGGGCTCTCTCTCTCAAAAAAAAAAAAAAAAAAAAAGACTGAAGAATTTGAATTATTGATGTTAACTTTAAATTATTTTCTTTCTCTATGATAACATTTTTTAAGGTATTTAAGTTTTTATTTTTAAATTCAGATTGCTGAAATGTTCCTACTAAATAGGCTGTTTTTTTAGATATAGTATACTTCCTTAAAGTTTTTTCATGATTTATTTGTACTTTATGTAGCTGCTCATATAAAACATAGCAAAACAAAATGTAGCATTCTATTCAAATTCATCTTCAGCTTGCAGTGAACATAGCATTTTAATAAGTCTAAAATGGAAAGGTGTGTTGCCTACCAGTAATTGTTTTTACATTGAACAGTTTTTTTTTAATGCCCCATATTTTGATATAAAGTGGTTTATTTTCACATGGTGACTAACACAAACACATTAATAAAATGAAGAAATAGAAACAGAACCCATATATTCTAGGCCACACTAATCCATACCTATAAATAGCCATACCTAATTTTCATTCCTAATATTGGTCCCTAATATTTCCAATACATCTGGTCTTGTATTTGTGTTTGCAAATAGTCCCTAGTACATCTACTTTATGTATTTTTCTTGCCCAAACCAGTAAATAGCAAGTGAAACATTCTACTGATTTTTTTTTTCAACCTCTTCTGCTATAGCTGTTGAATAAGCATGCATTCAAATTTCTCTCAAGTTACATCAGGTGATACTTTAAAATATGGATTAATATCTTTTCAGCCTTTCACATTTCCTCACTGATCACCATTCATTAAGCTTATGCCATAAATTTTAAGTGCTTGTTATAGCAGAACCCAATTTCGTAAAATATTTTGTAGTGGTTATACTAGTCTGGGTTATGTTGAATTAACTAATACACCTTAAACCAATTTTTTTTTTTTTAATGCACATGGGGGCTATTGAACATCTGATGCCTCTGCAGGGTAGACCTCTTCCAAGTAGCAACTCAGGAATCCAGTCTGATGGAATATTTTAGATATGCCAACTAGTACATGTGACCTCCAGGTGGCCAGTGCAAGAAGGTGAGAGATGGAAGGAAGTATACTAGTACTTAAAGGCTTTGGCTCGGGCTAGATACCCAGAATTTCTAAAAAAATCACATTGGCTAGAATATATATGGGTAGATAAGAAGTTCAGATAGCCTGTGGAAGAATGATAAGCTATGCTGTCTCTGCCAGTGTTCCAAAAACCAATCTGATTGTCATTAGTGAGCTATCAGCTACTCAGTTGCTAACTTCTTCTTAACTATTTGGTGGATCATTTCTAGCCACTGTGATTCTTTGCCAGTATCCCATGCTACTTTGCACCAAGTATGTGCATGAATTTCTTTTCAGTTATCCATAGCAATGCTAAATCCACATGGCATTACTGAGAGGATAATAAAAAGGAATTAAGTCAGGAAATGTATACTTAGACACTAGATGAGTTGACCTCAGAATTCACCTCATGGACAACATTTAGACTAGCTCATGCAAACACCCAGTTGGCCCTGAGGCCAGGACCTAGTCTTAGAGGACCACTTACATCTCTGCACAACAAAAGTGCCCAAATATACCTCCTTTATTAGAGTCCAGGCCTCAAGTTCCTGAGGCCAAGAGAAGAGCCTTTTTTCATCCTTGTGAATCTTCACTTTTTTCAGCAGTGCTAATCTTCTATGATGAATGACGTTTCCAACATCCATTCTTTTCTGAGAAATCATCTCCCTTTCTCATGATCTACTTTGCACAAAACTTCCATCAAGGGCAATATATCAGATCACAAGAAAGAGTACCTTTGCTTGAATCTTGTCATTCCCTTTTGAATAATAGAACATGTGAAGCTTCGTAAGTACAATTCAATTAGTGTTTAGGAAATCACAGTTTGGTCTGCAATTTTAATGTCTTAGAAGAAACCATATATCCATTAAAAGAACAACAACAACAACAACAACAACACAATCACACATAATTTATTATTCTTTATATTTTTTAATTACCCATGCAATATATCTTTTTATATTCTTAACTTACTACTTTTCATATGCTATGTCATATACTATGACATTATTAACAAAAATAACTCTAGTTGTTTTAACAACTGTTTTATAGAAGAAAACATTTGGAACATAGTGACTGAAGGAGAGCTCTTAGACATGATGCCAAAAGCACAATCCATGAAAAAATAATAAATATATAAATACATAAATACATAAACTGGAAGTCATCAATTTTTTTTTGTCTAGACATTAGGAGAGAAGGGAAAAATGGGGGGGGGAACCAGAGGGGGAGATGAACCATGAGAGACTATGGACTCTGAGAAACAAACTGAGGGTTTTAGAGGGGAGAGGGTTTGGGGATGGGTTAGCCTGGTGATGGGTATTAAGGAGGGCACGTATTGCATGGAGCACTGGGGTTATACGCAAACAATGAATCATGGAACACTACATGAAAAACTAATGATGTACTGGATGGTGACTAACATAACATAATTAAATTTAATTTAATTTAAAAAAAAAAGAAATTCCCCATTAAAAGCATGAAAAGATAAGCAACAGATTTGCAAACTGCATACATGACAAAGGATTCATATTTAGATTATATAATCTCGTTTATAGAGGAAACCAAGTAAACAATTATTTTTGTGTCTTTTTTATATTCCACATATAATGCTGGACAACATAATGTTGTACCCTAGAGTTGTAATATTGGATTAATGCTAAAAATAAATTGATATTTCAGTCTTCTACCTTTTTTTTTTTTTTACAGAACTAATCTAGTATCATGAAAGAGCATAGAGTTATAATGGATTAGGTGGAATGCACAAAATTTTATTACTAATTTGTCATTAATTAACCAATTATGTGACATATGGCAAGTTGCTTAACCTCTAGAAAAATTAGTTTAACTTAGAAGAAAATTAAAATATACACTGGATAATTATGGCTCTTTATAAATCCCAGATTTGTCTAAAGGAATTTATAAAAAAATATGAATGCATATGCTATAGAAATGCCAAGCATTACATATATATAAGGCAGTATCATGCATAAAATTTCCTACATGATGCTAACATTTAGGTCTTAAATGTAATTAAATATTATTCCCTATATTTAATTATTAAATAGGATAATATGATGTTGATATATAATAGCACTAAGAAATACACATTCATTTCTTTACATGATCAAAATAATTATTCATATACTGATTTCCTGAAATTAGAAGTTGCTTTATTTTAATATAATAATGTCAATAGTGTGGTCAGTCAACATTTTATACTACCTTTATGCTGTTATATTTTAGAATTTAACTCACAATCCAAACATCAAATGAATTTACAGCATATTATCTAAGTGGGTTTTTTTTGTCTTATCTACTGTTGCTAAGAAATTTAATTTTTCATAACTAAATGTTTCTTAATGTTCCTGTTCACATAATAATGAATGGGTTTGATATAAAGATTTTTTTTTCGGGGCACCTGGGTGGCTCAGTTGGTTAAGCGACTGCCTTCGGCTCAGGTCATGATCCTGGAGTCCCGGGATCGAGTCCCGCATCGGGCTCCCTGCTCAGTAGGGAGTCTGCTTCTCCCTTTGACCCTCCTCCCTCTCATGCTCTCTGTCTCTCATTCTCTCTGTCTCAAATAAATAAATAAAATCTTTTAAAAAAAAAATATTTTTTTTCTAATGAATGTGTTATATGCTTGTTAGCTTTGGGATATGTAGTGAATTGGTTGACAAGGTTTATGAACTCGGAAAACAAATACTTTTTAAATTTTTCTGTAGATAATTTCTGGAGGCCAACTATGCCATTTTTAACAGGAAGTCAGATATTTCCCCATTCAGCCCAACATGTGTGAATTACCCAAAGCTCTGTTCAGGCCAACAAGAATAAAAGAGTAAATTTTGTTTTTGAAATCTAGGAATTAAGAGGCATGGCAAGAATTGTCAGGCCACTACTGTAGTTACTTTTTTATTGCCACTATAATGTGCCTTATGACAACAGATTGAATACAATCTCACAAAATTCTCTCAACTCTGCAGTGAAACACCTAGTGATCCAGGTCTTATAAAAGCTGCAGTGCAACTCCTAGACCTTAATAGCATCCATTACTTTATTAACTCTACTCACATGATCTTATCAGTGTGGGGACAAGAGGGAGGCAAGTGACTTGTCCAGGGCACAGACTTTAAGGAGGCACTCACTCTAACATTGCATCAAGTACCGAACATGCACTTGCTCAACTCTGGTGTTGGTAGCCAATATATAAACAAATGAACATAGCCATAAAGTAAGTTTCAATAAATGTAAGAGAATTAAAATTCAGGTCAGAACAGGCAAATCCACAGAGACAAAAATGAGATTAGTGGATTCAAAGACACTGGGGAAAGGGCAGCTGAAAATTACCAGTAGTCTTGGGGTTTCTTTTTGAGATGATTGAAATATTTTGGAATTATATAGTGGTGATGGTTGCACAACACTGAAAATATGTATTTTTAAAAAATTAATACTCTGATTTGTACTCATTAAAAGAACTAAATGGAGAAAAAATAAAATAAAATACAGGCAATATATGCTTACCAATCTTAAGAGAATTAAATTAGAAATCAACAGCAGAAACTTTGGGGTAATCTCCAAATATTTGGAAATTAAACAAATTTTTTAAATAACCTACTGAAGAAATTACACATATATACACACACCATATCAAAATGTATTAAATGTAGCTAAAACAATGATTATAGGAAAAGTCATAGTTCTAAATTCCTACATTAAAAAAGAAAAAGGTCTTGAGGTGTCTGGGTGTCTCAGTTGTCTAAGCGTCTGCCTTCAGCTCAGGTCATGATCTCGGGGTCCTGAGATCGAGCCCCACATTGGGCTCCCTGCTCAGTGGGGAGCCTGCTTCTCCCTCTCCCTCTGCCTCTCCCCCTGCTAATTCTCTCTCTCTCTCTCTCTCTCTCTCTGTCAGGTAAATAAGCAAAATAAAACAAAACAAAACAAAAGGCCTCAAATCAATATTATCAGCTTCTACCTTAAATAACTAGAAAAAGAAGATAAATTGGACCACAAACACACAAAAGAAAGGAAATGGTAAGATTAGTGCAAAAATCACTAAAACTTGTGAGAAAAGTCAATGAAACCAAACATTGATACTTGAGTGAAACAAAATGAATATATCCTCAGTTAGAGTAACCGAGAAAAAAATAGGGGGAGGCACAAATCAATAAAACCAATGTTTAAAGTGGGGACATTATTAGTGGCCATTCAAAATAAATGGATTATAAAGAAATACTGTGAACACCATTATACAAATAAATTAGACTACTTAAACTAAATAGACAAATTCTATAAAAACACAAATTACTAAAATTGTCTCAAGAAGAAATAGAAAACCTATATAGACTTAGCAAATATGGAAGAGATTAGTACAAGTCCTTACAAACTTTTCACAAAGAAAAGGGGAAAAAGAAGAAAAAATAATACTTTTCAACTCCTTTTATGAGGCTGGTACTACTCTCATACCAAAACCAGGCAAAGACAGCACAAGACAAGAAAACTAAAAACAAATATCACTTATGAATATAAATTGAAAATCCTCAACAAAATAAGAGTACACCCAATCCAGTAACATAAAACTATTTTTGTACTCTGACAAAATGTGTTTTTTCTCAGGAATGCAAGATTGGTTTAACATCTAAGAGATGACCTAATTTAATACTATATTACTAAAAAAAGAACAAACCATACAATACTCTCAATAGATGCAGAAAAACCATTTGAAAAATGCAATGCATATTTATTATAAAAACCCAAACAAATTAGAGAACAAAGCTCTCTCAACCTGTTAAAAAATATATTTATGACAATTGTCCAGATAACATCATATGATAATGTCAGGCTGACAGATTTTGCTTTTAGAATGAATACAAAAGTGATATCCACTCTCACTATTTGTAGTTAACATTGTATAGGATGTTCCAGACAGTTTGATGGGGAGATAAAAGGACATACAGGTTGAAAAGAAAGAAGTAAAACTGTCTTTATTAACACATGACAATATCTCATATGTAGACAATCCTAAGGAATCCAAAAAAGGACTACCAGACTAATCAATGAGTTTATAAAGTTTGCAGGATACAAGATAACATACTAAAGTTAATTCTCTTTCTATATACTAGCAACAGAATTTACAAAATCATTTTTATTTATTTTTAAATTTATTATTTATTAACATATAATGTATTTTATGTTTCAGGGATACAGGTCTGTGATTCATCAGAACTGTGATTCATACACAATTCACAGTTCTCACCATAGCACATACTCACCCAAAATAAGAAGACATTTCCTCTACAATACTATCAAAAGAATAAATGCTTTGGTATAGATTTCATTAATTAAATACAAGACTTTAACTGAAAACTCCACAACTTTGCTGAGAGAGATGAAAGAAAACCTAAACAAATGCAGAGATATTGCATATTCATTGATTGGAACTTCATATTTTTAATATAACAATTCTTCCCAAATTTATCTATTGATTCATTAAAATAGTTAATCAATTTTCCACCAGGCTTTTGTGTACAAAGTGACAAACTCATACAAAAGTTTATGTGAAACTGCAAAAACAAAAGCAACTACAATAACAACAAAAAAGAAAAAATTGGATGACTGCCTAATTTCAAAACTTTCTATCAAGCTCCATTTATCTAGACAGTGTGTTATTGAATATGGATGAGTATATATGCCATGGGACAGAACTGAGAATCTGAAATAAACTGTTATGTTTATGGCCAATTGATTTTCCACAGTAGTGAAAAAGACAATTAAATGGACAAAGGGCAATCTCTAAAAAAATTACTGGGGCAATTATATTTCAACATTAATTAATTAAAAATAAAAATATATATGAAATAACTCATACCATTGTCTCACACCATATTAAAACAAAAAATAAAAAACTCAAATGGATCAGAGATCTAAAGTTAAGAACTAAAATCATAAACTTCTGATATGACATAAGAGAAAGTTTTTATGACCATTGGCTAGGCAAAGAGTTCTTATGTGACCCCAAAAGCATGATATATGAAAGAAAACATTACAAGTTGTATTTAATGAAACTAAAAAATATGTGTAATTTGGGCTTAAATCAAAACTTTCCTATCAAAAAGTCACTAAGTAAGAACATGAAAAGAAAAAGCAAGGCAAGTAAAGGACAAAGTATTTGCAGTCACGTATTTCATGGCAAAATCATATTCAGAATATACAAAAACCACTTACTGCTCAATATTAAGAAAATAAATAATACCATATTTTGCAGTCTATATGAGTAGAAATGGCCTTAGAGAAGATATAGAAATTGCCATTTAGCATATGAGAAGATACTCAAAATTGTTAAACTTATAGAAATGCAAATTGAAACCACAAGGTGATATGATTTCACACCCCTAGAATGGCTATAATAAAGAAGATAGATAATATCAAATGTTGGCAAGAATGGAGAGAAACAGGATATCTTATACACTGCTAATGTGAATGTAAGATGAGGCACAGCCACTTTGTAAAACAGTTTGGCAGGTTCTTAAAAAGTTACACATGTATTTACCATACACCTCAGGAAGAAATTTGTATAAGAGATCTGAAAATATATATCCACCCAAATACTTGTGCATGAATTCATTTATTCATAAAAGTTAGTTGCTAAGAGAGTAGATCTTAAAAGTTCTCATCACAAGAAAAAAATTGTGACTATGTGTGATGATGAATGTTAAGTAGACTTATGGTGGTGATCATCTTGTAATATATACATATATTGAGTCATTATGTTGTACACTTAAAACTAATGTAATGATGGCTTCACAGGGGAATTTTACCAAATAAAAAAGGTAAACTAATATAATGTTAATATGTCAATTATATCTCAATAAAAAAATGTTAAAAAGTGGAAACAACCCAAATGTTTACCAACTGATGAATGAATAAACAAGATGTACACATTGTGAAGTACTTTTTAGCAAGAAAATGTAACAAAATACTGATACCCAATACAACATGACAAATCCTCAAAACTTTATCCTAAGCAAAAGAAGCCAACCACAAAAGACAACATAGTGTACCATTCCATTTATATAAAATGCACAGAAACAGTAAATCAATAGAGACAGAAAAAATCATGATTGCCTGGGGCTAGAGTTGGGAACAAAGAGAGACAATAAAAGAGCTCTTCTTTGGGTAATGGAAATATGTAAAACTGAATAATACTGATGATCAAATACCTCTACACATTTGCAAAAGTTATTGAATTATAGACTTGCAATGAGTAAATTTTATGATACACACATTATTCCATGATAAATCTGGGTTTTTTAAATGAATTCTGAAGACCTTCTCTATAATGAGTTTTTCCATATTTTATATTTATATTTTCTTTGTGTCTGTGTGTGTGATCTTTTAAGGTGCATACTGTGAGGAGTCAATGGAATGTTCTATTTCTCAGTCTTGTTGAAAAGGGGAAATTTGCCAAAATAAAATCTCTGCTTACATTTGTGAATGCCCAGAAGGATTTTTTGATGAAAACTGTGAAACCAATGTGAATGAGTGTTCATCAACACCATGTCAGAATGATGCTGACTGCGTTCATATTCCAAATGTAAGTCTGAATCTAAGAGAGTGATTTATATATACATTTACCATTACCAAACTATCTGAAAAGTACAAATATAATTAAAGTTTCATTAACATATTATAAATTTCAAAATCAGAAGTATCAGAAAAGATACTTCATTTGTTGATTTTTTGTTTTCCTATTTTAAATAAAAACCCCAATTTAGAAACAAATTTCACTTTGCTCTTCCACTGAAATTATCCCTTGTGAACAATATAATTTTGTAAACATTTCATTTTTAGTTATTTTTAATTTTTTGTTTATTTGATACTTTTATATTTTAACATTTGAATTTAACATTTAAATAAATAAGACTAGGAAATAATGTAATAATTTCCACAACTCACTATCTTTTTCTTTTAGTAAGATTCATTTTTGAATTTCTATTATAAATTCATATTAATATCTTAAAGTCTTCCTAACTCACATATTTGATGGTTGATACTGGCTATCAGCTGGGCCCTCACCTGGAACTATCAATCCAGAATCCTAAATATAACTTCTCTGTAAGGCCTGGGCTTCTTCACAGCATTGTGGCTGGGTTCCAAGAGCAAGCATCCCAAATAATTAGACAGACATGGTATGGCCTTTTAAACAGAACTTTGAAAATCACAGAGCATCACTTTCTTCATAGTCACAGCTTGCTTACATTCAAGGGGGAGGGAAGGATAGTTCCTAATTCTCAATTAAGTGTTTAATTCAGGTGGTAGGAAAAGTATGTGAGATGATTGTTGTGACATTTTGGAAAATAGATTCTTTCACATTATTATACAGAGAACTTCTGCATGCTTATAAAAATAGCTTCCATTCCTCGCCTTTTATTATCTTTGAAATATCCAAAAACGTTTGTAAAAAATATTTTCTGATCTTTCTTAGGGTACTATGTACATCTGTTCACCAATATTTACAGGCAAGCTTTGTAAGAGACAACTTCAAATACCACGTGAGTCATTTCCTTGCAAGAATAATACCACATGTACGAAATATGAGAAAGATTATCATTGCAGGTATATTAATTACTTTCCTATTTTTTTAGACAAAAATACATGAGTTTTAAGACCATGTGGACAAAAATAAAAGAATGTTCTGTTTTAAGCTTAAATTTTATTTAATGGCATCTAATATTCTAATTTAAGTTAAGGTAGAAACGTTTTAATGTGTTTTTATGAGTTATTTTAAAAAACTAAGAAATTCTCAGGCATAATTTGGACAAAAAGTTGTAAAACATTTTTGTTTTATAATGGAGATATATAGGATAACTGAATAATATTTAAAGGTCTATAAAGAAAAGATAAATGTAAGTATGTCTACTATACATAGACAATGTTATTATATTTTGAAAGTATAGAGTAAGCCATCTCTTCCTTCAATTTGCAGACCTCAGTTGACAGTTTTTTAGGGTCTTTAGGCAGGATTTTTAAAAATATTGTTTTCTTTAAATAAGGATTTTCTAAAAGTTACTCATTTGTAAATGACAGAAGTGACCTAGTTATCTGGGTCTGTAATTTTAGTCCATTTCAAATAGCTTTATAGATAGTTTCTCACACCATTAGGAAGTACAATTTGTACTCTTCACGCTTACTTGACTTTTATCTGGCTGCTTAAAGTAAGTTCTGTTGGGCATACTGAAGGGCGGTAAACAGTCTCAAAATGTTAGAATATCCATAAAAGCAGAAAATTATTAGCTATGGTACAGGAAAGCCTTAAATATACTGAAAAGAAACAGAATATGCATACACATCACAGAGGTACCAAGGACAGTATTTTCATAGATTTCAGAAGGAACTTAATTGCAAAGTTTAAAAACATACCAAGCTTTTAAAATGTGACATTTTCAAAAGAAAATGAAGAGAAGCTTCTTCATTATACAAAATCTTGGAAGGTCTAGGCAAATTTGTGTATGCATTCAATCTTATATTAATTTATCAATAAATTCAATTGCTTTCCTTTTAAAAATATTGACTTTTTAATTTATAATTTCTAGTTCTGAGCCTTATAGTGCAAGTATATTTATAAATATACATAGAAAAGTGATCAACATTTAAAAATATAGGTAGTGGGGCGCCTGGGTGGCTCAGTCAACCGGTTAAGCGTCTGCCTTCGGCTCAGGTCATGGTCCCAGGGTCCTGGGATCAAGCCCCACATCGGGCTCCCTGCTCAGCGGGAGGCCTGCTTCTCCATCTCCCACTCCTCCTGCTTGTGTTCCCTCTCTCGCTGTGTCTCTCTCTGTCAAATAAATAAATAAAATCTTTAAAAAAAATAAAAAATAAAAAAATAAAAATATAGGTAGCATTGTGTAAATATGTAAATATACATTCACATATATAATATTTATTTTATTTTTATTAGGTAGGATGATTTTATTGGTCCTTATTTTTAGTATTATTCTGATGTCTAGAAGGCTTTGTTTTAAATATCATCAACAGGAAAACTAGATAACCAGAGGCATTATTGCCATCTCTCAGTTGATTGTTCTGTTATTAATTAATAGATTTAATTTTAAAATTATGGAGTTCAATCTAGAATGCTTTGTTAAGCATGTGCTAGATAGGATGGATGTTGTAAAAATTCCAGTTAGGTTTCTCTAGGATGGATGAAATATGTCATGCAGGTAAACTAGTATAACAACTTTGAAGTAAACTTACTCATGAAATTAATGTGAGCCCCACTATATGTGTTCTAATTGTTGAAATGACCACATTCTTTAAGAATTTGGCAAACATTTTGCTCATCTCCAATCCACTTAATTAAAAACATGGTCCCCTCCTTTGGTTAAATTAGACTGCTGATTAATAGAAGGTAAAGTATAAGGAAAGTGAAAGGAGAGTAAACACAGAACTGCCTCAACAAGGCAGAAATAACAAAGTCTAATTTGAATGATGAGTGAAAGCCTAAGCCTCAGAAGTTAAGAGTATCATACAGATGTGGAACACAAGAGCAGAATTTCCAGCACCGAGATTCAAACCCCCTAAACTCACCACTGATAGTCAAAATCATTTCCAACTCTGACTCAGATTAAGTGATATAGCTATAATCAACATAAATTAATAAAGCATGAAGTTGAAAAAAATGACAAAAAAAAAATTAGTCTTGGAGTCTCTTTTTCTTGTCCCAAAGGAAATTAAGAGAATGACTGAAAATAAAAAGAAAAATGAAAGCCCTTCAACTTAAATACCTTTAAAAAATAAAAAAAAGAAACAATTTATCTGTGTTTTGCTATCTTAGAAAGTATATTTTTTCTAGATCAATGATTCTCACACTTTGGTGGTAATGGACTTTAGCTTTTTTAGAATCTCCTGAAAGGCTATTTAAAACACAAACAACTATTTCCCACCCCTGGAGTTCTAATTCAATAAATCTGGGGTACCGATTGCAAATGTGCATTCCTAACAAATTCTCAAGTGATGCTGATGCTGCTGATTTGGAGACCATACTTTAAGAGTTACTGGTTAAGATGAGCTGAGCTCAAATAACATCTATGCAGAAATCCTCCTATACCTCTTTCCCTCCTACATCCATACACTTCAACCCAAGCTTTTGCTCTTATATTCTGAATTTGGGAGAAAAAAAAATGTGGGGCTGGGAAGAAGTAAAATGAAGAGACTAGAACACTGATGATGGTATCAGGCTCTCCATTTAAACATATAGACTAGATCTCAATTCCTATGATTAGATGAGAGAGGAACTGAAACAAAATTACTTCCTTGAGAAGGAGTGTAAACCACTAGTTATGAAAATTTATTTGGTACCTAAGTAACCACAGTAACACAGAGTCAGAAAGGAGTTAATTTTTACCTGTGTTTATACACTAGCATTTCCCTTAACACCTAGACTATCAAAACCTTTAGGTGTCTATGAACTTAGTATAAAAAAATGTTATTTTTGGGCATCTGGGTGGCTCAGTTGGTTAAGCGACTGCCTTCGGCTCAGGTCATAATCCTGGAGTCCCTGGATTGAGTCCCGCATCAGGCTCCCTGCTCAGCGAGGAGCCTGCTTCTCCCTCTAACCCTCCCCCCGTCGTGTACGCTCTCTCTCTCTCTCATTCTCACTCTCTCAAATAAATAAATAAATCTTAAAAAAATGTTATTTTTAAGAGCAATAAGTAACAGTAGTGACATCGTAAGTGGCATTTCTGGGAGCAAGTGGAATGCAAGTAGAATTTGGTGGAAAAAAGAAAATGGATAATTGATGTCTTGGTGTCATCAAACAGGTAGAACTTAATTTTGGTAATTTTCTGAAATTACTGAGGAATTTTTGACCGAGGTGTTAATGCTTCGGCTAAAATTTTTATTATTTATTTTTGGGGCTAAATTTTTTAAAGATTTTATTTATTTGAGAGAGAGAAAGCGAGAGACAGAGCACAAGTGGAGGAGGAAGGGCAAAGGGAGAGGGAGAAGCAAACTCCCTGCTGAGGAAGGAGCCTGGTGCCAGCCAATCCCAGGAGCCTGGGATCATGACCTGAGCCGAAGGCAGATGCTTAACCGACTGAGTTACCCAGGTGCCCCTTGGCTAAAATTTTTAAAATAAAGTACAGTTTGTGGGATACAGTGATGGCAGAAAATGGAAGAAATTATTTAGAAGAATGCTTGAAGAGTTTCTCTGAATACTTGAAATCAGCTACGGTTCTGCCTGAAAAGGGATGTTTCATTCAGAGTAATCTAGAAATACTGAATGAAAAAACTAAAGGATTTGAGAAGAGCTAAGGGAAACCAATAATGTTTGAGTAATCATCCTGAGTTTAGAAAGAGTGGAGGCTGTTTCCCTTCCATACTGATGAAAGGGAAAGCTGAGATTGCAGTTAGTAGAACAGAGAGAGAAGTGTAGCTATAGTATAGAACATTCTGACATGAACTATGAACTTATGTAAATAAACACAGTTACTGCCAACATACAATCTGGCAGTGAGGGAGTAGAGGAAATAAATACCTGACCTTATTCTCCTCTCACCTCTGACCTGCTGCTAGTGCAGCACAGTAGTAGGACCCAGACTGAAGTCACAAGTCAGCATTCTGAAATACAGTATGGGATGGAAAAGGATGAAAAGAAAGCATCTTGGAGGAGACTGTCCAATACTCAAAGCAATGTACAAGAGATTAAGATAATGAATTGCAAATTATAAGACATTAGGATTATGCTTAGGGAAATAGGAGAGAGAAGTGTCTTTGGAGGGGGTGAAAATGGGATGAGATCTCAGAGATTAAGATAGATTGGATGTCCATCTATCTGTGGGCTCCTGAGAGGCAGATCCTTAATCTATCCTCCACGAGGTATCAGTGACTCTTAATATAATTGTAGTGTGATAACAAAAGAAGGCTGCATGCACGTGAGTTTTGAGTTTCTTGGCTCTCAAATACACAAGGACCCAGAAGTTAATGGAGTGTATGACCAGAAGTGTGACCTAACTTTTAGAGTCAGCACTGGTTAGACAGTAAGGTCATTCATAGTGAATCTTATGGTATGGAAACCTTTACCCATTTCCAGCACCAGGACTTGACACAGAAATGGGAGAACAGAAACCAGAGAATTGTTTCCCACTCTTCTCTATCATCATTGCTCTCTGTCTACAATGGTGAAAAAAAAAAGGGGGTTTGTTTTTTTAGCCACAGGAAATGAATCGTTTGCACTTTTTTTGCCCTTTGATAGCTTAAATAACCATTTGGCAGAAAGTCTGCACTTGGGTGAAACTGAACCTCCTGCTGGAGATTTTAAAGAAATGTAAAACAGTAAATCTCTATAGTGACATTGACAAATTTTCTTGAAGCATGTAGCTGAGCCACAGGAGGCCATCTTGCCACCATGAGGAAATCTAGCAAGGGGACACAGCCAAAAAAACACCAATAAGTATAGGACTGAAAGTATTAAAAAAAGCCAGGATCTATGTAAACTGAATTACTTTCAATCACAGATTTTAGAGCGAGAATGAGATAGAGAGAGAAAGCACGAGAGGGGGAGGGTCAGAGGGAGAAGCAGACTCCCTGCCGAGCAGGGAGCCCGATGCGGGACTCGATCCCGGGACTCCAGGATCATGACCTGAGCCGAAGGCAGTCGCTTAACCAACTGAGCCACCCAGGCACCCCTCAATCACAGATTTTAAATAGTTAATTTTTTGTACTATTCATAGTTCTATTTTTTACCTGATTATTATCTACTAAAAAAAAACCCCAAATATTCCTATAATATAGTTGACTACTTCATAGACTATAATTTTGAATTACTGTGAAAGTCTATTCTTGGGGCACCTGAGTGGCTCAGTTGGTTAAGCGTCAGCCTTCAGCTCGGGTCATGATCTCAGGGTCCTGGGATCGAGCCCCATGTTGGGCTCCATGCTCAGCAGGGAACCTGCTTCTTCCTCTCCTCCCTGCTCTTGCTCTCACGCTCTCTCTCTCAAATAAAAATAAATAAATAAATATATATATATAAAATAAATAAAATCTAAAGAAAAAAAAAAGAAAGTCTATTCTCCTGTACCATATTCAAGAGAATAACTGTGTTTTATTCATTTCTGTATCTCTGGATCCCTTTACTATAGAACACATAGAACATTTTCTAAAAAAGCTATTTAATTCATTATTTAATTTGCTTATAATAAATATTTGGGATTTCACTGAGTGAGATGGAAGGTCTTAACTCTAAATGTGAAATGAAATTCATGAATTTAATAACTATTTATTGAGTACCTACTTTTCCATAAGCTTTCCTACTGCAATAGGAACTGTTCTACTGCAGTAGAAAATAAGAAAAACAGGCAAAATATCCTCCTCTTAACAAACTTATAGTTTAGTAGGTAGGTAAGGTTTTAAAGATCACTCTGACTCACTTTTGTAGACTAGACTACTAATGTATGATCCCAATCATAGAAGAAGCAGGGAGAACAGCAAAGAAGCTACTCATTTATAATACAGCCTAGAGAGAGTGATGACTGACACCATCACTAAGGTGACACGTGATGATGGTAATTAAGGATCACGTTTGGGACATATATCTGAAGAAGATTCAGTATTTTTCTGAAGGGCTGGATAAAAAGAGGTCAAGCATAATTCTAAGGTTATTTACTCCATTGAAAGGTTAGGAATAGAATTTTCTAAAATGGGGAGGTCTATAAGAAGAGAAACATGATTGAGAGGGGTAGAAATCAAGAAATCAGTGTTGCACGTATTAGCTGAAACACATAATATAGCCAAGTGAAGACATTAAGGTAGGCTTTCAGGGATGCTAGTTGCTATTTTAGAGATGTCTGGGCTACATATATACATTTGAAAGCTAGCCACATGGAGATGGCATTTAAAACTAGGAAAATGAATGAGATTAGTTTACAGTGAGCCTTGATAGAGAAGTGAGAGGTTTGCAGACTGAGACTGTGGACCCTAGAGTTAAAGGAATGGAATATGAAGCTAAAATGTAGGAGTCAGTGAGTTGAGGTGAAAAAAATACAAATGGTGATTACAGAAACTATAAAATATTTTAAGAATATTAAGACAGTGGTAGACTTCTCAAAGTATGTGGTTAGATCTAGTTAGAGGAAAGTGAAAATTGATCTATGCAATTGGCAATTGGAGACAATGTTTTTTTGTTGCTTTGTGGTTGTTTTTTTCAGTTTTTACTTTTTAAAGGAACATTTTGACAGAATAATGGGAAAAATTCACTCCCTACATGGGCCATCCAAACAAAACAAAACAAAACAAAGAAGAAGAATGGGGAAAAATACTGATTATACTCAGTCTACAAGTGAATAGAATGAAAGAACTGGACTTTATCTATAAAAAGTAGCAGAAATATAAGTAATAGAGTGGCAGCTGAAGAAAGTTCAAAGTAGGAAATTTTAAAATATTAGGCTAGATAGGACGGGATATATAGTATACAAGCAAAGGAGTTGGCTTTGATAGGATGGTGTCTGTTACATCAATTGGAATAGCAGGCAAAGTAGAATATTTGTACTTACAGAGGTGCTTTGAATATGTGGTGAGTAATCATTTGGAAACTGCCCTCTGATTAATTCGTCAAGTGAGGTAGGAAGCAAGGTGAGATGAGAAGGTGTGAAATAGTTATACAGATGAGTAGGAGGGAAATAACATTATTGATACATATCAATAGAGATACTAACTGAAGTGAAGAATTAGTGAAGATTAATTTACAGTCAAGTGTTACATCCTCAAGCCACATGTTGTTATTCATATGCCCACATAAAATAGCCTGAGTGTTGAATTAAACTAGGGTTGAATTTTAACCAGGCAACAATAATGGAGGGAATTGGGGCAAATGATTTGAGGGTGTATGCAAGAATTAAGTATAGAAATGGACCATGTAATATAATTTAGGTAATTATTGAAGTGATGACATGATAGGGGATAAGAGACATTGAAGTGTTGGTAGGGTCAGTGGATTATGAGGAGTGGAGAATTGTTGGGGAGAAAAAAAGGACTAGAAGGAGTGAGCTGGAAAGAGAAATGAGGCTGTGAGTGGAATATGAAATACTTGAAATTAATATTAAGGAATTTAAGATTATGGAAGGAATAGAATTATGCATGATGGTAGTATATGGAATACTACAGTGGGAACAGGTTGTAAAGTTAGGATGAATATTGAAATCTTCCTCAGTATCCTCCTCCAAAATGCTAGAATTTTAAGTGAATCAACTCTGCAGATATTGAAATAACCAAATAAGACTGGGATTATATTACAAAAAGATATAATAAGCCAGGTGTTAAACATTAAAGAATTAGAGGGAATGCCCAGGAGGGCCGGCTATGAAAGCAACAGGAGGAGATATGAGTAGCATGGTTTGATGGCATCATCCTCAAATAACTGAGATTTTTAAGGAGAAGGATGGGACAGTGATCCTTTTGAAGACACCATGAGGAAAAAGGACACCTACCTGATCCAGCCCCTGAAATATGAGGGGTGAGGGAGAAAGAGTAGCCATCACTGAAAGATTAGAGTCAAAATGAAAAAATGTGTATAGATTGGGGGAAAGATCCAAATGGTGAGGAAGGACCTGGGAGGCTCTGGGTTCTTGCAGTGTCTGGGTAAATGGTAACAATGGGTTAACCATTATGGCCGCAAACATGGATCATGGTGGGGCGACTGTGAGTTTTGGCATTAAGTTGGAGGTATGAAGTCTTGTCAGAGCTCACAGAGCTCAGTGGACAGCCCTCGGAAGCTCCTGCTAAAGTGGCAGGTCTCTGTAAGCCCCATTCCATTTATATGAGTGGAAATGTCCAAGGCACTTCAGACCACAGTTCCAGCGAGGCTTTCTAGGATCCCTGATGGAGGGATCATCATCCTATTTGATGGAGGTGTAGAGGTAGGGAGCGAAGGGCATTGTGACCTGACATACAGGATTCTGAATCCTCCTTATACACTAGTTTGGGAAGCATTTTTAACATAAGACCACATAAAGGCTTTGAAGACTATCCTGAATCACACTCCTAATTGCCATCACACACACACACACACACACACACACACACTCGCACACATACACAAATATGAAGACATACTTATCTATTTGAATATTTGCTGAATGCAATGACTCTAATATTTTCTATATATAAAGATAATCACATTCTGAACAATCAGAATGAAATGAGGAAAGCTTAATCAGGAAATAAATGTTAATAAAACCAGCTAGAGTATTTCTCTTACAATAATTTTTTTCTACTCTAAAATCAATTGTTTAACAAATATTTATTGAGAGTCATCTTTGTAAAAGACACCATAAACTAGATATTGGAAATATATATATATAAATACACTATCTTTAAAAAAATAGAAATTTTGTGATATGCATATTTTTGCTTTCTAAATTTTATTTTTTCCACCCAAATTCTAAGATATTTCATGGGATAATGATGCTCTATTTTATTCTCACAGCTTATTCCTTTTTTAATTTTCCTTTTTCCTACTCACTGAGTTGCAATTAGAGCCTGTTTGTCCTGCGTAAGTGTCAACTCAATGTATTAACACAATTTATTTTCCTCAAGTCAGTTTCAGCATTTCATTAGTTTGCATGATGTCTCACCATGTCAGCCATGGATAGAATTAGGGTTTTCAGTTTGTGTCACAAGCAAACCTAATTAAGCATGCGATGTGACTTTCAAATAGAACACTATATACACAGAAATGCGTAGGTCAACATATTTCCTTTCAACATATAATAAAGTTATATTTTCACATTAAGTCTGAAAGATGTGTTTTAAAATAGCAATCACACATTTGGATCAGAATTTGTTAATTAATGGAGGGCCTCCACTTGGTCACTCAGTAACTCTCAACTAATAGGACACCTCAATTTCTTGGAGTTAATTATATCAAAAGCTGGCTGCTGCATTTTCTTCTCTTGAAATCAATAGCCATATTTATAAGGCTAACTTCCTCTTTTGAATAAATCATTCTGAAATTTAGTGTAGAAAAAAGTTTGTTAAAGTTTATAGTTTTATCATTGTAGATGCTGGTTATCAACTATATTACAATTAAAAATATCTAGGACATTATTGACATTTCCTCATCAAAAGTAGCTTCCACTATTGTTAGCATAATTTTATATTTTCAGGGAATTATAATTGACAGAAGTCATCCTCAATCTGATCCCCTAAGTGCTTCATTTTGACAATATATGTTCACATCAGTATGATCGTCATCGCATTAGTCCTGGAATTATTAATTTCCCTGTAAATAATAAATAATGAAACATTATAACAGAAGTTAGTGCAGACCTCTATGCATAAAGGTTGACTCAACATTGTGTGACTTCTAAGTTTTCCATGGCATACTTGATCAAATGAATCTTAGCCCCATTATGTTCTGCACAACATCAAATACTTCTTAATATCCAATACTATTTTGCTATGCCTTCTGGATCGCATGTTGTTAGCAGCAAATTCTCTTTTGTGTACTTTCTTTTTCTAACTGAAACCTGAGGATGTATAGTTCCCTTAGGTAGCTACTGTTCCTTCTTCCACAACCTGTGAAAGGAAATGTATAGAAAGCCTTGCCCTTGTTATCATATCCAGACCGTATTTCTTCCTCTGAAAAGCCTATCTATTTTTAGCATAGGACATTATCTATACTAGTCTCTAACTCTTTGTTCCTTCCTCCCAAGGCTCCTTTTCAAGTATCTTTTCTTCTCTCAGTTCCTGCCCATCTCTTACTAAAGGCTTTAGCATCTGGCTTGCTGTCCTTTTCTCAACCACTGTTGTCATCTTCCCTGATGACTTTGATATCCATCTTGTAAATTCACCCACCTTGGTTACTTACATTCTTTGCAATTATTTTGTAATGACTTTTCCTCTTCCTCCTGATCTTGGCAAATTTCCCATGGTCATATGTTATAATTTATCCTGACCTGTAATTGCGTACCCTACAACATTTTGATTTAAGTTTCTACTCTCTGATCACCAATTCATGTATTTCAAGTTAACTCATTTGTGTACTTTAACACCAAAATTATGTAATTTTTTTCCTACAACCAGCAGGCACCTCTAATTATTTGTTTGCACTCACTATCCTCTGCCCATCACCCTTGGCCTTGGGCTTCATTTTGCTTTTTACAAAGCATAGCCATATATCCATTCTTAAACTCCTTTTTTTCTCTTTTTCTATGTTCTATTGACCTGAAAACACAAAACCTGTTTAACTCTATATCCCATCGGGTAAACCTGGGTCCACTTTCTTTCATACATGTCTAATGTGTCATCTCAAACTTAATATATTCCAAATTAATGGGTTTATTTTCAATCCCTGGATAAACCTGCTTTCCTGTCAGTGTTCTTTAGACTTACCTTTGATTTCTCTGTCTCTATCTCAGCCCACTTCTTGTCCATCATCAGCAAACACTTTAAGTTCTCTCATAAATACATTTCGTGGATATGAACATTTTTATCATTATGAAGTCAACACCCTTGTTCAAGCCACCAAAAATTCTCATCTGGAACAGTTTGATAGCCTCCCACTTGACCTCCTTGTTTTGACTTCATTTAAGTATATGTGGGACATTGAATGAAAGCCTCACTAAGAAAGCAGTGATTTGAGTGAGATGATGGAACATGCAACTCTCTGGAGAAAAAATGTCCGTGACAGAGGAAGTATCCCAAGCACAATCCCTGGCTACTGAGATCACTGTAATGAGACCAGTGTAACTGGTCTGGAGAAAGCAAGGGAAAGTAGTGAAAATGGAGAGGAAACCAGAGATAGGGACCGTTGCAGACCATGCATGCCACTCTAGAATTTCACTCTAAATAAAATAGGAAGTATTACAGTGTTGCTGGCAAATGAAGGACATTATCTTCCTTATCTTTTAAAATGGTACTTTGACTGTTGTGTTGAGCTGTGGAGTGACATAGATAGATGTAAAGAGATCTATTAGGAGCTAATGCAGTAATCTGGATAGGAGAAGATAGTGACTTGGATCAGAATAGGAGAGGACATGAAAAGAAGTGCTTGAATTATGGATACATTTTTAAGATGGAATCAATTGGATATCCTCTTATACTGGATTGAGTTAAAGAGAAAAAAAGTAAATATAATGGCTGTATAATTTTCGGCCTGAACAATTAGAAGACAGACTTGCCATCATCTTAGATGGTAAAACTACAGTTAAACTAAGTTTGAGATAGTTTGCTCCCTTATAATCTCTTCCACACAGGAGAGTGTGGTTTTTTGTTTTTTGTTTTTTGTTTTTTGTTTTCATATGTTACTACCCTGATACTACCATTCAACAGGTTTCCATAACATTTAAATAAAATATAAGTTATTTAAAATGTTTATAAGTCTAGCCATAAACTGCTTCTGCCTATCTCTCCAACACATTCCCTTTCATTACTCAATTCCTGCCACTTTGGTCTTTGAGAAGTTTCTGGAATACCTTAACATCTCCTACTTCAAGCCTCTGTATTTGTTGGTCTCCTATTTAAAGGACGTTTCCCCCAGAAACTATGGTAGCTTGATATACACATCATTGGGTGTTTTGCTCAATTGTCTCCTCAAAATTTCTTTCCTGTCAATCTTGATAAACATTCTGAAAATAGTTCTTCTCAATTACTCTCTCTACTTTAACTTATAGTGTTTTTATAAATTATAAATCATAATATTAACATTATAAATTAGTATACATGCTAATTTTCATTAGAAAATATAGCTACTTTTGTCTAATAATATTGTTTTAAGGCTTAAAGAACTGTGAAATATGAATCATATATGTTTTGAGATCCAGGCGATGACTCAATTTCTCAGTTTAAGCAGAAAAGATAAAGTGATAAAATGAGTAGTGTATAAGTTAGACATTTGTCTATGCCCTAACAAGTTACAGTAAGCAAGCATATAGTGGTTTTGCAAAGCTTCTATTGTAAGAATAAGTCTATCTACCTCAAAGGGTTTTTTTCCAAGAAGTGGAATAAGTACATGACAGTGTTGAAATTGATACAAGTAACTCTGCATCAGAATTTCCATCTATAGATTATGAAACCAAAGAAGACAAAAGTGAATCACAATGCTTTCTTTGTGACAAAAATTACAACTCACGCATAATTGAATGGTAAGGACCCAGGGGAAAAAAAAAAAATGTAGCTAAACCTCCTCCAAGTCTTCAAACAAGTGATAGGAGTATCTCAAGATAACAGAGTCAGAGAAAATTATTTAGAGTTATTTTATAACTATCTCGTTCCATTTCCTAGAATAGTTTAGAGTTTGAAAGAGCCATTTCAGCAGCTAGAAAACTTTAAGCAAGAATATGCTTGCAATCCATAAGTGACACTGTTGACATACTATTTTTGAAGCTAGCTCTTTAAAAAAATCAAATAGTATTTAATTTTCAATTTTCATTTTTGTTGTTTTATGGAGTGGTTACTTCATTGTTTCAATACATTAATAATTTTCCTACCAATTATTTATAACAGCATTGAAACATTTCATTTTTAATTTTATTAAGCTTATGTTTTCCTTGGGGTTTTGAAAAATATATTTTAAAAACTTGCATTTAAAATGTGGTAATTATTTAGGTTCATTGATTTTCATTTTATTTTGTGAATTCTTTACACTTTAAAAATAAATATATGTAGTAAATGCCAGTATTACTGCATTAGATGAAGTATTTTTCAAAATGCTGATGATGAAACTTGCTTACTCTGTTTTATTCAATGCTGTGTCCCCAAAAGAGCCTAATTTCTCATTAAAACCAGTAGTATGTATTCCATAGGTCATTGAACAAAGTTTGTGATACTCTATCCAAGAAATAGAGTAAAGCTAATTGTCTAATAAATATTGGCTTAATTGACAAACTGTAACCCAATAATGGAGAGACATTTCAGGTAGTTATAGGAAATCATTTTGGGAGGAAAAAGAAAAGAAGATAAAAGTGTGTGTTATTTTCTCCTAGCTTTTCCATTATCATATTTTATTTCCATTATCTTTCTTTTCTTTTCCTTACATGTATCTTATTCATGTCCTCTGTTCTTCTATATATTAGCTCCCCTTTTACCACTAAAAATAACACCTTGGATATTTTCATCACAATTATTTACATCCTTCTTACCCTCTAGTTTACATCCTTCTACCCTCTAAAAATATTTACTGTTTCCTACTGCTTTAATATTTATTATAAAACAATAGTTTCATACAAAAATATAATTATACATTGGCTATTCCATGAACATGGTAAACTGAATGGCATTTCTTTCTCCTCTTCCCATACTTAAACAGCTGACTTTTTTGACCAAAATGATTGCTAGACAACTTGATCAGATAAATAGGTTAAGTTTTAGCTTCCCTGACAATCTCAACAGAAGCAATTTATGCAGATTCTCTTGCTTTGTGAGCTAGGAAGCATTTGTAAATTAGCAGAGGGACAACAGAACAATAACCAGAAAATAGCAGCTACTTCATCAGTATAAACACTGACTATATGAGGGTAGGTCAGAAATCAACCTACTTACGTGTTCTTGTTCTCCTTTGCCATAAAGAGTCAATTAAGTTCTGAATTTAAGGACTGTAGACTCTCAGTGAGAGTTTGCTCAGTGATACCAAGGAGGAAAGAGGCCAGATTTCTCTGGCCTCAGAGATCGTAAGGAGAGGACTGATGTCCTGGTTTCTTCAACTTTCTTGGCCCAATTTTTCTTCCATTCACTGAAGGATACCGCACTTAAGACACTGAGTTAGCAAAGAAAAATTCTGGATGCAAGAGAGGCCAGAGAGAAAAGAGCATGAGTTAAAATAAAACAATCACAAATTGAGGATATTAGAATCTCTGGAGGAGAGAGAGGTCATATAAAATTAGATAACTGTAGTTAAAATAAGTGAAAAGATTCCAGAGGAGGGCACATAGATATACATACATATCAAGACTACAACTAAAAAACATACTAATCAATTAATGACGTGGATGGAAAATTGGAAGGAAAGTGGTAATCCAA
This sequence comes from Mirounga leonina, assembly GCF_011800145.1. Lineage (NCBI taxonomy): Eukaryota > Metazoa > Chordata > Mammalia > Carnivora > Phocidae > Mirounga > Mirounga leonina. Next base: position 27,002,793 of record NW_023270807.1, on the reverse strand, counting down.
ATTATGGAAATCTTGAATGCTTTATGGAAGAAATATTTTAAAGTAGAGAAAAGAGTAAATACGTGGGGATCTGCTTTTATCTTCACGTACATACATGACCTCACCCTAAATTTATCCTGGTCTTATGAAATAGTAATTGCCCATGAAGCTGTCCATGATGCAGACTTTGGGAAAACAGCAATAACCTGTGCTTGCCATATACTGTAACCTGCATTTCTCTTGAAATATTCTTTATCTAAGTCTTTATTTCCTGTCCTCTACCATGAGGAAAGAAAAAAAAAAAAAAACAAACAAACTTTTTCACTGAATATGCACCATGGCTAGGAAAATAACTACTTACAGAAGGAGCTCAAGGATTATTTATTGAAGAGCTTAATGGATGAATTAGTTAATGAATCATGATGAAGAAAGTTGAGTGTCTTGGAGAATAGATCAAGGAGATCTAACGTATGAATGATAGCAGCTCTAGAAGGAATAAAAGAACATATGGAGGAGAAGCAATAATTAATCAAGTTGTAGAATATTTCTCTGAGCTGGAGCAAGGGCTGAGTCTGAGTATTAAAAACACTCTATCCAAGCTAGATTGATGATAAAAAACACACAGTGAAATATCTATCAAGCTTTAAGGCAGGAAAAAACAATTTACCTACAAAGGAAAAGTAATCAGCATGGCATCACATTGTTTATTTTCAATACTAGTCACTTCAGGACAGTGGTATAACATAGCTTTAGAAAGCATCTATAAGACTACCCAGAGAAAATACTGCCTCCTCGAAATCTTACACATGACTACTATATATTGGGTGGTGAGAGAAATATTTATATTTATGCAGACAATCAGAAAACCTATCACCCAGGTGACCTATCTGAAGAAGATAACTGGAAAATATTCTTTCTAAATATAAAATGGACTAGAATAAAAATTTCAAAAGGGAATATGGATTAAAAATGAAAATTAAAATGTGTACATGTATGTTTGTACATGTGCATGTGTGTACATACATGTTCATATACTCACATAGGTGAACATAAATAGATAATGATAGAATATCAAGGTACATATATAAAATAGGTGCTAAAATAGGGCTCCTGAAGCAGATGGGACATCCATGGAGGAAATTGTATTTAAGGTCTAGAACTAAAAGAAATAAATTATGTGAGCAAATCCCCGGGATTTGTTAGTGGATAGGAAAGTAGACATCATGTGGAAGAAATACGGCATTCCACGAGGAAAATTATGTATCCAGATTTGTGAAACAATTAACTTTTGTTGCCCCCCCAAAAAAACATAGTAAACATTATGTGATTGGCTTTACATCAAAGAAATATAAGTTTACCATTAACAGAATGTAAATGTTTTGGAGCCTTTCCTTTTCTTTTCTTTTCTTTTCTTTTTTTGGGGGTGGGGGAGCTTTTCTGAACTATGAGGAAAGGAAGGAAGGAAGGAAGGAAGGAAGGAAGGAAGAGATGGGAAAAAGAAAAAAAAAGAAGAGGAAAGGATCTCCGAAGCCCTAAAATAATATTTCTTTCCAACAAGGAGAATTTATCTCAAGGGTGGAAATGAGTACCAGTGCCTGGATTCATCCATGGATCTCCTGATTGTAAAGAGCTATATGTAAACCAAAAGGACCTAAGTATGCAGACCTCTGCTATAAGGCTCTTCTAAATGCATGGATCTCTAAGGAGGTAGAACAGTTCCCCAGCTACTTTATAGGAACAGTTTGAGTAATAAAGGTTATCAGTGAAGTCAGCAAAGCCATGGGCAGTGGAAAGCTGAGAAGCAGCCTGAGTTGACCGTAGTATTGGCATGCACAGTAGAAAGTCTGGCATGGTTAGGGTCAAAAAGACGTGAAGGTATGGGCAGTAAAGTTGACGCAATGTTCTGGGAAGAGTGGCAGCTGTTGTAGTAGAGCCGGCATGAAAGGTTAGTGCTGTTATTCAGGCTCTGGAGAGTTTGAGTTTATGAAATGATCACAGTATAAGGAGAAGTGGTGGCATGAGAAGCACCATGGATTTACATGATCCCACATATACCAGTGGATGGCAGAAAAAATGGATGATATTCCTGACATAAATGAGGGAATGTTTAGGAGGGAACAGCATTTTTGAAGGTAAGGAGATGAGGCTTCCTCTTAATTTCAGAGCTAAAGGTTTACCTGACAACTCTTTGTCTCTCTGAAGCATCTCAATCTCACTTTTTTTTTTTTGAACTTCAGTTAAAAAGATTTAACTTAATCACAGTCTCCAGTATAATAACATATTACTATTGATTCATACAAGGCTTCTTTCATCTTTTAATACTTGGTTGTTTATTTTCTTTCATTCCCATTCCCTACTTCCAGTCTCCTGATTTTCACTCTTAAGTTTTTGATACTTCTGAATATTGGTAACTCTTACAAATTCCTTCATGATCTCTTTCTCCTCTCATCTCTTGCTACTCTCATTATTTACTTTGAACTCTAGTCATGGAGAACCACTTGCAGTTGCCTGAGAACAGCATGTTTCTTCTCAGTTCAACAGTAATAGGATAGCACAAAATCTACACTTTATGTATGAAAAAAACCCTAAATTGGTACTAAATTAGCTAAATAAAATATATATTTTTAAATATACAATTAGAATCAGATTCATTAACGTGAAACTTTTGATGACCAAAGTTTCTGAAGAAGAATGGACAATTTGGACAGGAATTGGCTTCTTGTTTATAATGTCCTTGGATTATTGGTAATATGGGAACAGTGGTGATAGACTAGGGTGGTGGGCTAGAATGACTTCTTACATTAGCAGTTTCTGCTTTCTGTAGGTGCTTCATTTGGAATATCATGGGGAAAATATGGATATAAATGTATATTTATTACATCTGAGTATTTCTTCAGGATAAAGTCCTAGAAATAGAATTTTGTGTCAATGAATACAGCATATTTTTTTTCATTTTCAAATATGAGTTTAGTGGTAACTATTTCTGTTGTACATTTTGAGGCTTTTGCATTCAAATTCTGATAGCTAGCATACATTTTCTAAGGATCAAAACTTACATACCATGAGAATCATCTATTTCATAGGAATTGGAATTCTTCATCCATATAAATAAATAAGCCTAGCATCTTTTAGTTAGTTCCACCAAATATTTTGTTCTATTCAGCTATTTTCATTTTTATTCAATTTTGGCAATCTATGTTTTAACATAAACGTTTCAGCATATTTGCACTGAGGAATATGTAGTGTTGCTAGCTTCCATTTCTCCTCATATTCCCTTTTGCATTTTTATTTTTGTGTATTTGTGTTCTTTCCCTTGATTTCTTAATTATACATTCCAGAAAAATATCTTTCTCATGATCTTTTTAAATAAATGACTCTAGTCTTATTAATTGTAGTACTTGTTTCTTGATGTGAAGTGTAGTCAGTGTAATTTTGTGCTAAATCTTCATTTAAAATAAAATTATTAGGTGCTGTACATGTCCTGTAAAAAAACTTTAAAAAATCAGTTTTGCTTAATATTGTAATGTCATAGGGAATGTGTAAGTAGGCCAATATAGTTTATTTTTCAAGGTAAAAATATGAATGAAGAAAGGGTAGAAAAACTAAATATAATAAAATTTACAGATTTTTTAAATTGCCAAATATTAGCTATTATGTTCTGATATTCACACAGACCAGTTCATAAAATGTGTTTCTGCCCTTATCAAACTGTTAAAATATTCTGATTCACTGTGTTTTAAGTGTTCATTTTTTATATTTTCTTTTTCTTTCACTTTTTGCTATATATTCTCAAGTATGAATTGTACCCTACTTTTGACATTTTTGGGGGGGAGTGAGGTGACAATTCAGACTTTATTGTTTATATTGAACATATTTTATTTCTATCTACTTTTATTTCAAAGCACTTCTTTCTTAACTCACTTGGCTCTATTTTAATTTTTGTTAGCCACTAAGTCATCTCCCTATTTATATACTATCTCACCATATTATCTTCTATATTATATTTCATAAAAAGTCTTATCTGTTTAACTTATTGAGCTGAACTGTTTATTCTATTTGAAATTTCTCTCTTCTTTTATGTATTTTCCCTTTATCTTTAGCATCTTTCATGTTTACTTGCACTTTTGTAATAGAATTTCTCAAAGCGTCTATATTATTCTAGAGTTTGCTTTTATTTATTTTTCTTTGATTTTGTTTTCTCTGGTTTAAATTCTTAAGTGGCAAGAATACTATTTAAGCCTTTTCTTTCCCTGGCTGCAGGCTGAGTTGTTAGGATATCATTAGGATGAGATTCAAAAGCTCCTCTTAGATTTCAAACTAGGAGTAGGAATTTAGACATGGAGGGTTGATAGCCTGTAACTCAACAGGAAAATTTTCTCATTATGGGTTTCCTCTGCCTTTGGGTTAAACCTCCCTGGGCCAAGTTTTAAAGATGGTGTTTTGGGGCTTCCTTCTTAGTATATTGTGAGAGTGCTAACACTTTGGCACAATAGTTCATAATTAGTAAGTTCTGCTTTGTTTAGAAACCTCTTTCTCAGAGTTGCTGCTCCCTAATCTTCATTCAGCAACCTGTTGATCTGATCTCATGAAGGACTGAATATTAGTTCTTCACTTAATTTATAGCTCTGATCCTTCTCTTTGGAAACCATACTCCAGAACAATATAAGACCAAATAACACACATGTCTTTAGCTAGTCTTGGACAGTTTGATTCATTCTCTCTCAAAGGAGAATTGAGACATGATAAGTACAACCCACCAAAATTTGAGGATATTCTGGTGTTTCCTTATTCCTGCTACTCCTTATCCCCAGTAGGAAAGGGTGGGAATGATACCTTTCACAACAAAGTGGTACTTGGAATAATTTCTGGGTTTCTAGGTAGATCCTCAGAATGAGGGAAGTAAGGTAAACATGTCCTAACAGGTTTTATTAATAGAGTAACAGATACAATACTTTTAAAGTTAAGACCATATTTAATTTTAATAACAGCTCTAAAATTAGTTGTATTACCAAAGTAAATCTCTTAACTTCTCTGAGTTTGTTCCTTCATTTAATATAGTGGTAATGATATGTATCACATGGGATTTATAAGGATTGAATGAGAAAATAGAAAATAGTGTTAAAACAATTAGCCTAGTTGCTGGCACATAGTAGGTGCTAAAAAAAAAAAAATGGATGGTATTCCTGACATAAATGAGGGAATGTTTAATTCTACAAGGTGCCAGTGCCAGGCTATACCTTGAACAGTAGGAAAAGAGAATTATTAAAGCATTTTACTGATGTTATTTCAGTTAAACTGTGTCAACATGGCCTTTGATTCCTTCTTTTATGAAATTACCCTGTGTTCTTATGAGATATTTGAAATAATTAATATATGATATAATTCACTTTGTTATTAAATCAGTTTGTAACAACTTAGTCTTAAGAAGTATTTTGGGGGCTCCTGGGTGGCTCAGTCATTTAAGTGCCTGATTCTTGATTTCTGCTCAGGTCATGAGGTCGACCCCCATGCTGGGCTCTGTGCTGGGTATGGAACATACCTAAGATTCTTTCTCTCTCTTTCCCTCTGCCCCCCTCCACACGCACTCTCCCTCACTCTCTCTAAAAAGAAGAAGAAAAGTATTATTTTGGCCTTAAAATCTCTAGTATCTACTTTAGAGAGATACATTGTCATTTAATTTGGAGCTCCATTCACTTTCAATAGAAAGTTTGCTAAACATGATTTAAAGTACAAGAATATTTCTCACAAATTAATGAGAGTGAGGGCAAAGGAAGACAATACACCATGTATTCTTAGCATCTTATTGATTGCAGCTAATGAATTGCAGTAACTTGGAATCCAGATTTGTTTTGTGTGTCTCAACATATCTATTGAGATGCTATCAGCTAGGAACACCTGGGACACTCACCAGGGCTGATATTACTCTTGGCAGCCTCCATATATGTTTCCCCCACAAGAGCCAATGTTGTGGCCTCTGTGGTTCTTATGCTTGCAAGATGTGCTTTGCACCAACCATCAGGGATCTTTGATAAACAAGGTTATTACCCAAGTACTGGGGTGTAAAGGGCATACCCACAGGCCAGCAGCCAAGTTGCTGGCAGAGAGAGCAAGAAAGAGAGACTATGTGGACCTGGGGTTGTGCATTTATTGGGGTCAAGAGTGGGGCACCTACGGTTTCACAGATTCACTCTTTACTGGTGAATTTAGAACGAAAGAGTGGGAGTTAGAGAGCGGGAAAGGAAGTGGCCAGTTATTTAGTTACACAGGGATTTGTATAAAGAGAACTTCATGGGTGGGGAAGGCCTGTCTTCTTATCTTGTTGTGTAGCTAGTCTCTGTGTCATACAGATGGCAATATGTTTATTTGAGATGGGTGTCTGAAATGGATGCCTTGGCAATCAAAAGCTTAATGTCAGGCATTGCCATTACAATCAAAAAAGCTTATGGGGGAAATCGGAGGGGGAGATGAACTACGAGAGACGATAGACTCTGAAAAACAAACTGAGGGTTCTAGGGGGGAGGAGGGGGTGGGAGGATGGGTTAGCCTGGTGATGGGTATTAAAGAGGGCACGTTCTGCATGGAGCACTGGGTGTTATACACAAACAATGAATCATGGAACACTACATCAAAAACTAATGGTGTAATGTATGGTGATTAACATAACATAATAAAAAATTAATTAATTAATTAATTAATTAATTAAATCAGTTAACATAAAAAAAGCTTATTCCTAGGCACTTACACTGCAAGATTGCTTTATTTAGAAAAAAAGTAAAGATGACTATAAATAAAACCCTATAAGTAGCCTGTGACCATACTATTACTGTTCACTGTAACTGTTTATACTATGTCTCAAATTTATGTGTGTCATTAAATCCTTGTAGCACATCACCAGTACATAATAGCTTTCCTAGCACTAGAAATCTCACTTGTCACCCTTTTTTCACATTTTAAAAATTGTCTTATTTATTCCAATAGTTTTCCAAAACTTATATTTTATTGTTAAATATTCAGTTAGGCCAAAATTAGTTTTACTATTAAATTCTCAGAAGATAATATTAAGACTATTAAATGAACACAGTTTACTCTGATTCTCACTAAATAAATAATTTTTTTCTCCTTTGCTAAGAACACAAGCATGCATAGACAAAATTAATGATTAAAAATATCAGGTAATAATATATGTTGCATGTAATTTAAACAAAGCATTATTATTTTTGTCAAACTGTTAATAGGCTTTTGTGAAAATATTTAAATTGTAACTTTTCTTATTTACATGGATGTATTTACAGTTGTTTGCCAGGATTTACTGGAAAAAACTGTGAGAAAGTAATTGACCACTGTAGACTGCTCAGCATCAACTGTCTGAATGAAGGATGGTGTTTCAATATAAGTGGAAGATTCAGAGTAAGTAATTTAATACATGGCAGAGTAATTTAGCACTTGAAAATACAATAGCTTCAGGCAGTCTGTATTTCAAATGCTTTTATTAATCTAAACCAGAGAATTATATCTTTATATGTATATTTAAACATGACTTATATAAAGTTTAGTAATGGAGGGGTGCCTGGGTGGCTCAGTTGTTAAGCGTCTGCCTTCGGCTCAGGTCATGATTCCAGGATCCTGGGATGAGCCCCGCATCGGGCTCCCTGCTCTGCGGGAAGCCTGCTTCTCCCCTGCTTGTGTTCCCTTCCTCCCTGTGTCTCTCTCTGTCAAATAAATAAAAATCTTTAAAAAATAAATAAAGTTTATACAGACCAATATCCCTGATGAACATGGATGCAAAAATTCTCACCAAAATACTAGCCAGTAGGACCCAACAGTACATAAAAAGGATTATTCACCATGACCAAGTGGGATTTATCCCTGGGCTGCAAGGTTGATTCAACATCCGCAAATCAATCAATGTGATACAATACATTAACAAAAGAAAGAACAAGAATCATATGATCCTCTCAATAGATGTAGAAAAAGCTTTTGACAAAGTACAGCATCCTTTCTTGATCAAAACTCTTCAGAGTATAGGGATCGAGGGTACATACCTCAATATCATAAAAGCCATCTATGAAAAACCTACAGCAAATATTATTCTCAATGGGGAAAAACTGAGAGCTTTCCCCCTAAGGTCAGGAACACGGCAGGGATGTCCACTATCACCACTGCTATTCAACATAGTATTGGAAATCCTAGCCACAGCAATCAGACAACAAAAAGAAATCAAAGGCATCCAAATTGGCAAAGAAGAAGTCAAACTCTCACTCTTTGCAGATGATATGATACTTTATGTGGAAAACCCAAAAGACTCCACCCCAAAACTGCTAGAACTCATACAGGAATTCAGTCAAGTGGCAGGATATAAAATCAATGCACAGAAGTCAGTGGCATTCCTATACACCAACAACAAGACAGAAGAAAGAGAAATTAAGGAGTCGATCCCATTTACAATTGCACCCAAAACCATAAGATACCTAGGAATAAATCTAACCAAAGAGACAAAGGATCTGTACTCAGAAAACTATAAAATACTCATGAAAGAAATTGAGGAAGACACAAAGAAATGGAAAAACGTTCCATGCTCATGGATTGGAAGAACAAATATTGTGAAGATGTCAATGCTACCTAGAGCAATCTACACATTCAATGCAATCCCCATCAAAATACCATCCACTTTTTTCAAAGAAATGGAACAAATAATCCTAAAATTTGTATGGAACCAGAAAAGACCCCGCATAGCCAGAGGAATATTGAAAAAGAAAAGCAAAGCCGGTGGCATCACAATTCCGGACTTCAAGCTCTATTACAAAGCTGTCATCATCAAGACAGCATGGTACTGGCACAAAAATAGACACATAGATCAATGGAACAGAATAGAGAGCCCAGAAATGGACCCTCAACTCTATGGTCAACTCACCTTCGACAAAGCAGGAAAGAATGTCCAATGGAACAAAGACAGTCTCTTCAAAAAATGGTGTTGGGAAAATTGGATAGCCACATGCAGAAGAATGAAACTGGACCATTTCCTTACACCACACACAAAAATAGACTCCAAATGGTTGAAAGACCTCAATGTGAGACAGGAGTCCATCAAAATCCTAAAGGAGAACACAGGCAGCAACCTCTTTGACCTCAGCCGAAGCAACTTCTTCCTAGAAACATCGCCAAAGGCAAGGGAAACAAGGGTAAAAATGAACTATTGGGACTTCATCAAGATAAAAAGCTTTTGCAAAGCAAAGGAAACAGTCAACAAAACCAAAAGACAACCGACAGAATGGGAGAAGATATTTGCAAATGACATATCAGATAAAGGGCTAGTATCCAAAATCTATAAAGAACTCATCAAACTCAACACCCAAAGAACAAAGAATCCAATCAAGAAATGGGCAAAATACATGAACAGACATTTTTCCAAAGAAGACATCCAAATGGCCAACAGACACATGAAAAAGTGCCAATATCGCTCAGCATCAGGGAAATCCAAATCAAAACCTCAATGAGATACCACCTCACACCAGTCAGAATGGCTAAAATTAACAAGTCAGGAAACGACAGATGTTGGCGGGGATGCGAAGAAAGGGGAACCCTCCTACACTGTTGGTGGGAATGCAAGCTGGTGCAGCCACTCTGGAAAACAGTATGGAGCGGGCTCCTGAGTGGCTCAGTTGGTTAAGCGACTGCCTTCGGCTCAGGTCATGATCCTGGAGTCCCGGGATCGAGTCCCGCATTGGGCTCCCTGCTCGGCAGGGAGTCTGCTTCTCCCTCTGACCCTCCTCCTTCTCATGCTCTCTGTCTCTCATTCTCTCTGTCTCAAATAAATAAATAAAATCTTTAAAAAAAAAAAAAGGAAAACAGTATGGAGGTTCCTCAAAAGTTGAAAATAGAGCTACCCTATGATCCAGCAATTGCACTACTGGGTATTTACCCCAAAGATACAAAAGTAGGGATCCGAAGGGGTACATGCACCCCGATGTTTATAGCAGCAATGTCCACAATAGCCAAACTGTGGAAAGAGCCAAGATGTCCATCGACAGATGAATGGATAAAGAAGATGTGGTATATATATACAATGGAATATTATGCAGCCATCAAAAGGAATGAGATCTTGCCATTTGCAACAACGTGGATGGAACTGGAGGGTATTATGTTGAGTGAAATAAGTCAAAAAGAGAAAGACATGTATCATATGATCTCACTGATATGAGGAATTCTTAATCGCAGGAAACAAACTGAGTGTTGTTGGAGTGGGGGGTGGGGTGGGAGGGATGGGTTGACTGGGTGATAGACACTGGGGAGGGTATGTGCTCTGGTAAGTGCTGTGAATTGTGCAAGACTGTTGAATCTCAGATCTGTACCTCTGAAACAAATAATGCAATATATGTTAAGAAAGAAAAAAAAGAAGAAGAAGAAGGTAGAGGGAGGGGAAGAATGAAGCGGGGGAAATCGGAGGGGTAGACGAACCATGAGAGACGATGGACTCTGAAAAACAAACAGGGTTCTAGAGGGGAGGGGGGTGGGAGGATGGGTTGGCCTGGTGGTGGGTACTGAGGAGGGCACATTCTGCATGGAGCACTGGGTGTTGTGCACAAACAATGAATCATGGAACACTTCATCTAAAACTAATGATGTAATGTATGGGGATTAACATAAGAATAAAAAAATTTAAAAAAAAATAAATAAAGTTTAGTAATGAAGATTTTTAACTTGTAAGAATTATGTTGGAAGGGCATTAACAAGAGTTCTAAGCAGTGTGTTTATTATAAAATAAGTATATAGCTAATTGAGTCTTGGCAATATATCTCTGTATATGTAAAACCACAGTTACTAATGCCATAAGGTCTTAAACTAGATGGAGAATAAAGTTAGTGAGATAGTTAGGATATACAAATACTCTTTTTATTGGTGGATAGTTTTTGAAATGACTTTACAAGTACACCAATGGGTGTGCGACAGACAGTAAGGCATATCTACAACTCAGCATTTCCACTTTCAGATATATCTATTGGAAAAATTATCAGGCATGCACTGAAAGAGCCATATACAAGAATTTTCACACCAAATCTAAAACAAACTTAAAGCCTAAGGATACTGTATGGTGACTAACATAACACAATAAAAATAATAAAAAATTAATAAATAAATAAATAAATAAATAAATAAATAAATAAATAATATTTTTTAAAAAGCCTATGGATAGGAGAGTGGAAAAATTCATCATGGCAGAATCACACCATGGTATTATAATGAGTGGTTAAAATTAGTGAACAATAGCTACAAGTATTAATATTTTAAATATCAAAACATAATGTTGAATTTCAAAATCTTATTGAAGACTGACATAGATAGCCTGATAATAATTAATTAAAATTTTTATACACAAGAAAGTCCATACTTTCTATGATTGATAAATATATAGCAAAAGTATAAACACACATATCAGAAATATACACACTGGCTTTACTAGAAGGGCTCTCTATAAAGAGATGTGGGGAAAAGATCATTGAGAGTACAGAAGGAACTTCTAATCCATTTATGATGCTTTATTTCTTAAAACTGTTTTGGTAAACAAGGACAGTAGGATTATGGCATTCATTTTATTGTTTTCTCTAAATACAAAGTATTTTAATAAAATATTTTTAAAGTAATAAAAAGTCAATTTATGAAATGAATCAAGGACAAATTTATGTGTATACTTCTGGAAACATATGCTAAAATATAAAAATGTTATTATGCAAGAACACATAGGATAAGAACATAACATTCATTTTGCAGCTATAAAACGTTGATATGACAGCATGTCATTTATGGTCATTATTTCATTTGATCTTCACATAAATACCATTACATTTTATAGAAAATTAAAATGTCTATTGAGCTTTTAATATTTTCCCAAATTCATACATATTGGTAAGGATGGATAAAGCTAGATTTAAACTTATTCCAAGCAACTCTACAACTCATACTTTTAAGTACTATACATAACTACTTTCAGTATAAAGAATGTACTAGCATCTCTTTTTCCTTTAAAATATATTTACCCTTTCCTTAATAGGAAATTGTCTAATTGAAATGTCTTTCCTGCTTGGTTTGAATTTCTTTTATATTATATTATTTATATTTGGGCTTTGGTTTCTGTTTTGTCTTGAGATAGTCTCTGAGAATTTTTCTCTGACTTTTATTTTTAAATTTCTCTTCCTTCACCATCATTTCTTCCTGGAAAATCTCACCTGTTCTTGTATGTCAACAATTATCTATATGTTACTGACTCTAAATCCAGTTTTAATTTCTTTTTTAAGGAACTAGACTGGACTTATTATCACCTTGCCAAATCTGCTTTTTCTATAATTCTACTTTAAGTTTAATGACTTTTCATTAGATAAAATATTAGCAAGAAGGAAATGCTATTGGCCTTCCCATTGGGTTAAAATTTAGGTGATGACGAAGATAATGTGCATTACGAATGTTTTTAACACTATAATATTTTTTCAAAAATATGTTTTTCCCTACTGACTAATAATCTTAGTTATGGATATATTGAAGTTTTGAAATAGTTTATATTCAAATAACTTAATTTATATTTTCATGATACTTAAGTTCAATGTGATATATTAAAGAAAATAAAATATATATTATAGTCAAATTATTTTTAGCTTGTAAATATAAAATGCATTTTTGGAATTTTTAACTGATATTTGTTTTTCTACTCTAATTTTGCATTATTAACTTTTGAATATATCGACCAAATTCAAAGAGACTATATGATAAACTATAATATTTTAGGAAGAGATTTGACTATTTCTCCTCCTATTTGGAGAAAACAAATATATTTATATTCAGAGGAAAGAAGAGAGCAGGCATAATACAAGCAAAATGATACACTTAAATTCAACTATATCCAGGATCACAGTAAATATAAATTGATTACACACTTCAGTTACTAGGCAGAGATTATTAATGGTACCTGAAGCAAAACTCAAATGTTGAAAAGATACTCATTTTATATAAAAAAGATAGAGACATATTGAAAGTAAAATAATGAGAGAGATAAATAAAAATTAGGCAAATTAAATACTGGTGTAGTTTTATTAATAAGGTAGATTTCAATATCAGGAACTATCAAAGATGGGGGACTTTATTTCACAAAAATAAGTGGGTCAACTAATCATACTGAATTATACATTTAATAAAAGAGATTCAAAATATATGAACCAGAAACTGACATAATCCAAAAAAGGAATAAGTAAAAGTAAAATTATATTTGAGAGATGAATACTTTCCTTTCAGTAATTGGTAGAATAAGTAGACAGAAAATCGGGAGGGATATACAAAATGTGAATAGTACTATCAATCCACTTACCTAAATGACTACAAAATGGTACACACAACAGTTGCAGATTACTTATTCTTCTCAACAACACATGTACCTTATTCAGAGGCCTTTTTCATTATGGGGGAGCTGAGGGCCGTAGCTGGGGCATTTCCCGTGTGCCTCCAGGGAGACCTCTTTATGTAGGGGGGCCTTGACTGAGCCAAATTTTCCACATTGACTTAATACTTTTCCACCCCTAGCCCTCTTTCTCTACCTTTCCACCAAGTGCATAGTCAAGAGCCTTTTCTTCAGGGCAATGAGAGGGTTCCCTCATCTGTGTTGCAGCCACTGGATCTTGCCTCGTGTTGTTCCTCTGGGGGGAAAAATACCTGGAGCCTCTTTGTTCCTGTTAACAGCACTGTGGCAATAAGTGAATAAAGGCTTGAATATTACTATTTTCACTTTGGCTCTATGCCCTAAGTGATCTCCTTGACCCTTGATTGCTTGCCAAGAAATTAAAAAACACTCTGTCATAGTGGGGCATATTTGTTACTTCATGCAAAATTATATGTATACTATATCAGTAATTTTTAAAGAAAAAACAATAAATTTCAACAGTAGATTTTTATAAATAATCTTTAGATAAAAATGCAAATGGAAAATAAGCACACTTTTAAAATGTTCAAATAGATGAAATATCATTTAAGGCAGTATGGACATACCGTTTTATACTTTTCCATCAAAACACAAAAGTATACATATTTATTGCAACAGTATTTTCGCATGTATTCAGGGAAAATAGGACCACCAGTTGGCAATTTAGCGTATATACCTAAAGTTTTTTCATCTGTAATAATTCAGAAATACCTGAAAATAGCTGTAATAATCTAGAAATACCTGAAGTAAGAAAGCAGGATTATATTAAACATGTGTAGAAAATATTCACTATATTGTTGTTTATTTTAGAATAGAAATAATCAAATTAAGCAACGAGAATAGCTTAAATATTATAATGTGTCCCCATAATAGAATACACCTCCAATTTAGACTATGTTTTTCAAGTGTATTGGGATATTTGGAAAATACTCAGATCGAAATATCTGATGAAAAATGGCTATATTATTCTAACTGTAATTTGGGTTTAGATGTGTATATGTAAGGTATTTATCTTCTTGTAATAAAATAAAGTATGTATTTCCTGTGTTGTGGGAAAGGTCAACAGGCATGGCAGCACTACTCCCACAGAGATTATCCATTGGGTTTCACCTCCCAGAGTGTTCAGACATCATGAAAGATTATATATCAAGAGCCCAGGCTTTTCCAGGCAGTAAGAAGTGCAGGGGGTTGGAGGAGCCAGTTAGATGGCACAAGGTGATACAGTTTCTGACTTACCCATCCCCATAATCACTCAAGACTTTGTCATTTTAAATAAATGTAAATTTTCCCTATAGATTTGCATTTTAATGGAAAGAGTGAAATATCTGAGGCCTGTAATCTATATAGTCTAGGAACAAGTTAATACACACAGGGACAGGGAAGCAGGGAGCCACAGAGAATCATGGGGAAGAATGGCTTAGGGAATCACAGAGAGACTCTGAGTTAAAATCCAGATCTAACTTAACACCAAGGTTAACCAGAGTTGTGTTGGCAAGTGGAGGCTGGATGATATTTGTATTGTACAGATATGCATAATATGGGCTAAAAGGAAATAAACCAACAATGTGAAAGTGGTCTACTCCTGTTAATGGAATTAGATGAAAATTATAATCAGAAAAAATGATTTACTTCTTTTGAATATACATTTAATTGTAGTATTGTGAAGGATAAAACATATTCCATAATTACTTTAAGATTAGGAAGTTTATATTAAATGCAATAGGATGGACAATATTAAGTGTAAAAAAAAAGTATGTCAGAACCTTATTAATTCTAAGCCATGCTCCTCATCATGAGTTAAATTTCCCTTTTTTCAATTCATTTTCTCTATAATTAAAGTGGCAGAAGGATGCTGAACTTTCTCACTGAAATTGTGATGAGGAATTTCTAATCAAGCATTTTCACAATGTCAATATTAATCTCAATAGTAATAATATAAATAGCCACATGATAAAACAATTGTTATACCCCAAATGAGAGTCAGATTTCCAATAGCCACCAAAAATAAATCATTGAAAAAAATTAAGAACTCAAACAGGGAGAGAACTGTTCTGATTGTCATTTTCATGTTTATAAAAATGAAAAAATTACAGCCACTAAATTAAAAATATGATTGATACTATGCACACAATAAACTAAAAATATAGGCACTGTGCGATTAAATGCTATTTACATCACCTCATAGCAATGATTCAGGGTTTCTTAGAGTTTCAGTGATTTACTAATAAATTTAATTTCATTTTAATAGATATTATACATAGTTAGAGCCACAATTTCTGGTCTGTGCCTATCCAAATATATTATAACTTCCTAATGTTATGGCAGAATTGTTGACTGCTGCTTTTTATACCATCAAAAAAAATACCATGAGAGCTTTATATACAGCTCCTTTGGTTCTCTTGTTTTATAACTGGTTCAGGGATGCAGATATAAGAAAGCAGTTTATGTTTTATCTCATCTTTTTAAGTTTCCTATAAGGTTTCACTGGGGAACCAACAAAAAAACAAAATTTAAAACTCATCTAGTTTAACTTTACCATCTGTTTCATTCCTCTTCTCTATTTCCATCCTCTAGTTAAATCTTTTTTTTTTGTACAATAATTTGCAGCAAGCGTGACTTATGCAAACTCATACTGAACACTGAGAGAAGTAAAGCTCAAATTAGAATTCCATATGAATACAATTTGCATTTGGGGTAGGAGTTAGAGTTTTAAAATTTTAGTTGCAACAACAGAAAATCTAAACAGAATATTTCTCTCTCTCTTTCAATCTCTCCCTCTCTCTCTTTCTCTCTCTTTCACACACACATGCACACAAGAATTTGAAGTCTCACAAAATTAGGCTTTTCAGGGGCTAGATCAGGTAAGCATTAAACCGGAGGCTCAATGTTCATATTCCTTCTAGCTCACACTAAAATAGCAACAGTGCCCTCGAAGTTCCCAGAAGAAACCAGGCATACTCTGTTCTGCCTCAGGGCCTTTATCTTAAAGATTTTGACCCAAATTTCTGGTTTGTGGGGTTTTTCATTCTGTTTAGGTATTTTCTCAAATGTTTACCTTTTCAGTGAGTTCTTCCATAGACACCCAGTGGAAAATGTTAAATACTCACTTCTGGTTCATACATGTCATCTCCTTTTTTTAGTTTCTTTTTAACAACCATTGCCATCCAGTTTCCCAGATAACAGTATAGTTCTTCACATATCTTTTTCATTGTCTATAAGTGTATATTAGGCTGAAATTTAAGCTCTTTGTAGGTAGATATCTTTGTTTCTTTGTACAGGACTACCCTTCTTCCAGGGAAGGCAGCAAAATTTCAGCCTGGGGGAAGAGCCACCTAGGCACACCAAATTTGTTTCAATTTTTCCTCTTATTTATATTATTGAACATTTAGCTGAAAAATTTAGAGGTTAAGTAGCATGAAATACGTGATGAGAACGAGTTCTCTCTACTTTGTTTTTAAGGAGGGGGGAGGCAGGAGCAGGATTCCAGATTTATTAAACATAAAATGGCTAAATTAAAGAGTCATTGAACTGCTTGAAGTAGCTTTAGGAAGGCTATATAATCAGGGTCCACTTCAATAATCTCCTGGTCCATGTCTTATACCTCAGAAATTGTTACTCCTTTGCTCTTCTCTCTCTTTCATAGACTAGTTTCTCAATGACTTTCTCTATCTACTTCATTAAGTGGGTAATTTATCCTGTTCTGTTCAGATTTTTGGTAGGGAAGTTGACTGTTGCCTAAAATAATGTTTGAAAGAGAATCATGTCCTCACAGTAGCTTTAAACTTTTAAGTCTTTTTCCTGTGCATATGTTACTTCTTTATTTTAGTTCTGCAATATATTTTAATCATTTGAATCCCAAGCATATTTTAAATAAGCAAGCACAAACAACATGTTTTGACTTGGAATAAATTTTTTCAAAGAACTCAAGAAAAAAAATTTTCCTAGGGTTAGTGTTTAACTGATTGCCAAATGATTTTATTGTCCTACGTTGTTAATAACAAAAAGTGGTAGGAACTTCTTTTACGGTTGGACTCACATAGTATTAGCTGAGTCCCCTTGACACTGCCTTCCTAGGCGGCAAGCAATGATTAAGCAACAGGTATCCCCATCTTCGAAGAATTAACTGATTTACAATAAATAATAACTGCAATTCCACATATTTTTATGTGATTATAATAATTAGTACTAGCTGTATAATAGCTAATGATGAATAAACCTAAATTATGAATATATTAAAAAACTCTCATATTTAAAAAATTGATTTTATTTGATTTTATACTATTATCAATTTATAAAAGCAAGAACGGAGGGTGTTTCAAGCATACATTTTATCGTTTCTTTTGCCTACTTTCAGCAGAATTTTTATGTCAGGTGATAAAGTAAATTAAAACAGCTTAAGTATAAGAAGTGACAACCTACTCCAAACTAGTGCAATCCTGTGAATAGTTGAAATCTAGTTTTAGGACTGTCTGTAACTAATTGATACAGATGAATCAGTGCAGGTCAGACAAAAAGGTTGGTTCTGTATCTTGGAAGGAATAGGCTCATCATTCATTGGTTAAAATTCTGTGTTTACTTTGAAATGGTAGGCGTGCTTGTGAGTCCATTTGTCACCTACTTAGGGAAACAGCAGGCATGCTCATAAAGTGAGATCTTGTCTTTTAACATTTTGCTCTTCCATTACTCACTCAGACAGGAATAGCCCCTGCTAACATATCCTGCATGTGTACGTGACTTACTAATCTATCACCCACACCAGGATACATTGGAGAATTAAATGGGGTTCTATCAATTACTTGTCTGGTATAACAGGCATTGCACCAGGGCTGGTTTATACATGGAACACTGTTTAACTGGTATTCTTCCCCAATATGGACACCGAGTTTTTATAAATTGTGATCTATATGATCCTGATATTATCATTAACAAATTATGAAGTTATGTTTCACCTAGCACTCTAAGAAACCAATGAAAGCATTAATTAAAAATGAGGTGATCAACACTACAAAGTGAGAATCATACATAATTTACTATACAGCTATCATCTTGAGGGCAGATGTAATCAGGGGTAATCACAGAGGCCCATGGGTTAACTAACTTTCATTCTTCCACAATAAGTTTTGGTGAAAGCCTTTGTCAGGGGTCTCTATGGAAAATGTTTCTACCCTTCTTTTCATCTCAGATTTTGTAGCTTTCTTATTTGTGCCATGTGACTAGTTGTTCTTAATGAAATAATATTTATGGAAAAACTACTTTGTAGAAACTGTACCTAGGCATACACTGCTGAATAAGACAGGTCATGGTCCTATCCCATGCTTTACAGTAGTCATTCTAAGTTTAGGTTTGATGATTGTATCTTAGGGGCTCCTGGGTGCCTCAGATGGTTAAGTGTCTGCCTTCAGCTCAGGTCATGATCTCCAGGTCCTGGGATCAAGCCCCACGTTGGGCTCCCAGCTCAGCGGGGAGTCTGCTTCTCCCTCCCCTCTGCTTCTCCCTCTGCTTGTGCTCTTTCTCTCTCTCTCTCAAATGAATAAATAAAATCTTTAAAATATATATAAGGAAGGATTAAAAAGGAATGAAATATTGCCATTTGCAAAGACGTGGATGCATCTAGAGAGTCTTACACTAAGCAAAATAAATCAGTCAGAGAAAGACAAATACCATGTGATTTCACTCATATGTGAGAGTTAAGAAACAAAACAAATGAACATAGGGGGAGAAAAAGAGAGGCAAATGAAGAAACAGATCTTAACTATGGGGGACCAACTGTGGGTTACTGGAGGGGAAGTGGGCATGAGGATGGGTTATATAGGTGATAGGGTATTAAGGAGGGCACTTGTGATGAGCACTGAGTGTTGTATGTAAGTGGTGAATCACTAAATTCTATACTTAAAACTAATATTACATTGTATGTTAACTAACTGCAATTTAAAGAAAAATTTGGAGAAAGAAAAAAAGAAGAATTATTTCCTCAAACTGATGGCTTAATGTTAAATATATTTCCTACCTCCTTTCCCCAGCTCTTCATAATCTTTTCTTACCTGAACCTATGATTGGACAGAAAAGTTCAGGGAATAAGAATTGCATGCAGATGAATGGTCACAAAAGGAATCTTGTACGTCCTGAAAGAATAGGAGCGGCAGTATTTTTGTTGGTTGTTGCCATTGTATTTTGACTAGATTTACTATTAGCAAATCTGGGCCAGCCCCTAATTATTCTTACATCTGTTATGTGAACAGAGAAAGGCATTTGCTTCACCACTTCTTTGTCAGTTACCAATTTTTCTCAGCTAATCACCTGAAGTCCTAATTCTTTATCTTTCTAGATGCCCTTCACAAAGTTAGTATGTTTTTGCAAGCAATCTTTCTTAATTTACAAAAATTCCTTCTGACAATATGCTGATGACTAGAACTCTTTACAATGAGGTGCAAAGTTTAACTACATAATTGTAACAAAAAGGCTTAATATAGACTGTCACCCAGTTAAATTTTCTTGCAAAGAAAATTAAAATTACTCATCTCATTTGAACAGTGAATATAGAAATCAGGATACATAAATTTCAGTTTTAAAAAACTAGGTGCCTCTGTTACTCTTACTCTGCAAAGTTCTAATTTTCTTTTTTTTCTTAAGATTTTATTTATTTATTTGACAGAGAGATAGAGAGAGAGAACAAGTAGGCAGAGAGGCAGGCAGAGGTAGAGGGAGAAGCAGGCTCCCCGCCGAGCAGGGAGCCCAATGCGGGGCTCAATCCCGGGGACCCTGGGATCATGACCTGAGCCGAAGGCAGCCGCTTACCCAACTGAGCCACCCAGGTGCCCCAAAGTTCTAATTTTCTAACCACTTCTTTTTAATTCTATTCTATCTCTTTAGTAATGATTTTAATAACTCAGTGGTGGTAACCAAGGTGAATGAGCTGAACTTTAAAATGAACCTAATTGACCCACAGAAGCACATTGTCCCTAATTTCCTCATTAAAACTCCTGATTTAAATATAAGAAAGACCTGAAGAAATTATAAAATTATCTAGAATCACCCCCAAAGAGGATGCCGTGGTGAATTTTAATATTTTTAATATGGTCCAATTTGATCTATTCTATGAGAACCAGCAGGTAAAGTCATACTCATATCTACCCATTTATGAAAATATATTCGGTAGCTTATTTAGGAAAATATTTAATATTTAAGTAGCTAAATATAAAATGTAAAATCAGTGAGGTAGAAATTGATTATAAAAAATGATACAGGGGCGCCTGGGTGGCTCAGTTGGTTAAGCGACTGCCTTCGGCTCAGGTCGTGATCCTGGAGTCCTGGGATCGAGTCCCGCATCGGGCTCCCTGTTCGGCAGGGAGTCTGCTTCTCCCTCTGACCCTCCCCCCTCTCATGTGCTTGCTCTCTCTCATTCTCTCTCTCTCAAATAAATAAATAAAATCTTTTAAAAAAAATGATACAGGAAAAACTATGATGACAACTAGGTAACTATCAAATCATCCTGAATATCCCAGAAATTGCCCTGAAGACTGACAGAACAAACCCCACAACTAAGAGAAAGGGTTACATCAAAGGAGGCTGCAAAGATGGAGACAGGGGTAGGGAGAGAAACGGATCTTGGCCTTTGTGGTGGGAAGGGAGCTGCAGTCATGGAGAAAGGCTGGGAGCTCATGAGGAAAAGGAATCCCCATAGCAACTGGCTTGGAAATCAAAAGGGACCAAATTTTGTGACTTCTGACAATCAGCAGGGCTTAAAGCCTAGAGTTTTAAAGGTCAGGGGGCTTGGCTTGCTCAGCAGGGAGTCTGCTTGAGATTCTCTCGCTCTCCCTCTGCCACTCCCTCTGCTCTCTCTCTTTCTCTTTCTCTCCCCACCCCACTAAATAAATAAATAAATAAATAAATAAATAAATAAATAAATAATCTTTAAAAAATATGAAGATACTTACTGGAATTGAGAGAAGAGTGGAGGACATCAGTGAGACCGTTGACACAGATAAGGAATAACAGCAGAGACAAGGGGCTCAAAACCAAAATCAGAAACACACTTGATGGAATAAATGGAAGGCAGGAAGAAGCAAGCAGAGGAATTAAATAATGACCTAGAAGACAGAGTAATGGGAAGTAATCAAGCTGAACAAAAGAGAGAAAAAAATTATGCAAAACAATAGACTTAAGGAACTCAGTGATTCCATCGAACATAATAATATATATATAATATATATCTATAACTATATAATTATATATAATTTAGCCAAGAATGAAATCTGACATTCACAATGACATGAATGGAGCTAGACTGTATAATTCTAAGTGAAATATGTCAGTAGTTCAAAGACAAATACCATATGATTTCACTCATATGTGGGATTTAAGAAACAAAACAAATGAGAAAAGGGAAAAAAGAGAGAATGAAAAATCAAGAAACAGACTGTTAATTATAGAGAACAAACTGTTAGTTACCAGAGGGGGAGGGGGAGGGGATGAGTTAAATAGGTGATGGGGATTAAAAATTGCACTTGTGATGAACACTGGGTGATGTATGGAATTGTTGAATCACTCTATTGTACACCTGTATGTAAACTAACTGAAATAAAAATAAATACTTAAAAAAACCTCAAAACGTAAAAAGCCAAGAAAAGGTGGGGGAGAATATCACTTGCTAAGTAAACACTTTAAATACATATGGATAATGGAGCATCTGGGTGATTCCGTCGTTAAGTGTCAGACTCTTGATTTCAGCTCAGGTCAAGATCTCAGGATCGTGAGATTGAGCCCTGCCGTGGGCTCCGTGCTCAGCATGAATCTGTTTGAGATTCTCTCTCTCCTTCTCCCTCTGCCCCTCCCATGTGCACTCTCTCTCCTTCTCTAAAAATAAATAAATAAAATCTTTAAATACATACTATTTATTTTGTAGATAATATATTATTATATATTTACACATATATATTTATATTATATTTATAAATAAATAATTCTGTTTATTATATAATTATATAAATATGTAATTATTTATAAAATAATTTCATATTATTTATATTACATTATCTATGTACTTATATAATATATATTCATATATTATATATAAATTTAATTTTTCTTCACTCCAAAATAGTAAAATAGACCTAGGCAAAACATGTCTACATATTCTTACACAGTTTATAAAAATTGATAAGTGCTTAAAATAAATATAAATATAGAATCATCAGGGAATATAGATCTTGTAGTCCTAAGTATAAGGCATGATTTAGGGATATAGTTTCTTTGAAAGAGAGAAGTTTAAGATACTTAATACAGCAAGAGAAGCAGGATATCTAAAAGAAATCATTATCTAGCCTAAGAAATGTGGCTGTTAGAATAATAAATCAACATCTAGAGTTGTTTTTAAAGTTTCTTCATATCAATCAAGATCAGTCTCCCTTTATAAAAAAAGGAAAAACCTTAAGGAAAGCATCATCAAATACATTTGGCATATGAGATGTTAAATCAGTTGGTTAGGATTATAAAATTTTTATGAATATGTATTTTGTGTCAATCAAATAAAAGTCATTAAACTTTGGTACTGCAAAATTTGCTCCTTTCTGATATAACATATACTGACATGTGATGCCAAAAAAAAAAAAAAAAACGATTGCTTTCCTTTTTATGGGCCATTCTCTTGATTTTCTTGCTTCTTTTTACTGCCATTGTGAAACTACTTCATCATTGTCTTAATTTCACTCTTTGTTTACCAAAATTATGCTCTCACAGGCTTATTGAAGTTCAAAGTCAGTTCAAGTGTAGGTTTCTAATATGTGCCAGTCAATTAGTTCACTGTCAACAACAAGATAGATGTTCACATCCAAATGCATGTTTGTATATCCCCGCCCCCTGGCACCCCACTCACTTCCAAAAGAAATAGTATAAATGCTGAATTGTTTGCCATTTTCAATTTTTATATATAAACTTGGCAGTCAAGTACAGGATAAATTGTTTTTTCTGTATATTTTTTATATTTTCTGTATATATTTTATTAGCAATTTATAAATATACACTATTTACTGCAATAAATGTAATATTAATTTTCTTACAGAAATATGAGCTATATATTTTGTAGGATAAGGGCAAATTTAATATAGTTGATAGATATTCAAATTTGAAACAATCCTCAGAAAATGAGTTTAGTCTCATCTCTAGATTGAGGAAACTTTTGATAAGAGTGTTAGGTAAGTGGGGCGCCTGGGTGGCTCAGTCGTTAAGCGTCTGACTTTGGCTCAAGTCGCGGTCCCAGGGTCCTGGGATCAAGCCCCGCATCAGGCTCCCTGCTCGCGGGAAGCCTGCTTCTCCCTCTCCCACTCCCCCTACTTGTGTGCCCTCTCTTGCTGTACCCTCTCTCACTGTGCCTCTCTATCCGTCAAATAAATAAATAAAATCTTTAAAAAAAAAAAAAAAGAGTGTTAGATAAGTTATGCTGTGGTGGTTAACCCCCACAAACACACAGGTGCATACACAAATATTTCAGAGGCCTGAAACAACAGAAGATAATTTCTATCATCACATGCCAGCTCAGCTCTGTTCCTCATTCTCATTCATTTCAGGAATAATACTTTGAATGTATAATCTACTGAGGACAACTAACTATCGTGGTTTGCAGAGGATGGAGTGCCTTCATTGGACACAGGAATTTCAATACAAACAAGGTCAAGTCCCAGGCTAACAGTTGAGTTGGTCACACTAAATCCACTCTACCACAACAGTTTAACCCATTTTATATAAAAAGAGCCATATTTCTATTTCATGGATGAAGGTTGAAACTGCCACAGATTTCCACAGGATTGCTGCCACAGATTTCCAGACTGCCACAGATTTTCTAACAAACATTTGTTACCTAATACATGAATTCAATGAGGAGTATTAAAACTAAGGATTATTTTCTGCCCTCCTGCAAAAAAAAAAAAACTAAGGATTATTTTTTTTCTTTTTTTTTTTAAGATTTATTTATTTATTTATTTGACAGAGAGAGACACAGTGAGAGAGGGAACACAAGCAGGGGGAATGGGAGAGGGAGAAGCAGGCTTCCCGCAGAGCAGAGAGCCCTATGTGGGGCTCGATCCCAGGACGCTGGGATCATGACCTGAGCCGAAGGCAGACACTTAACGACTGAGCCACCCAGGCGCCCCTAAGGGTTATTTTTAAAGCATTAATTCCAAGTGTTAATTTGGGGGAATTAAAAAATAAAATAGTTAAGTGAGCGTTTCCATGTGAATGTTTTTAATCCTCATGGAACCAAATAAAATTGATGGAGAAAAATTATTACTACCATGTTATCTGAGGTCACTGTAGAACCTTAGGTAACTTAATGGCAGAGAAGACCATTCATACTACTGGAAATTAACTTTAATGTAAAAGAGAGGCCATTTTAGAGTAACTGAGTTTTACAGACACCAATTTGGTCAAATTATGCTGAATCATCAAGTCTTTCTATTTAAGTTTATAAGAATTAAGAAAATAGTGTTTTAATAGGTAGGATTTTATTAGTTACCATGTCCACACGAATTCAGAATGACTACTTTTCCTTAATTAATTAATCAATTAATTAATTTTTCAGATTATTTCTCATCTTTAGTGTTGATTCCAGCTAGTTATATGGCCATTTATTAATTAATATAAAGGCTTCCACTTTAATATTCATATTTTGTCTAGCTATTAGGCAATTGTATTGTGAATCCAGGTAAAAGGTCATCATGGCTTGAAACAGTGAGTACAAAGATCACTTAGTGTAGTAATTGCAATAAAGGAAATTTCAGATGTTTGTGATTCTTTGCGCCCCATGACTCAGCTATTCTAACCTTGGCCAATTCGGGGGAATTTTCTCACTGAAAGCTTGGAGAGTTAGAAATAAATGTAGCGTATGCTCTAAACAGAATATGCAATAGTAGTCTGTCCCCAGAGCTTAAATTTATCTTATTAGTTTATGCCATTCTAAAACCTCAGTAAAGTAGCCTGTATTAAAACTTAATGATGGCTTGAATGTGACTTGAAATTGTTTAAATTTTATTAATTCCATTGTGGATGTAACCAGATACAAATTCTGTCTTTGAAGATACTAGGGATCACCATAGACAAATCATATTATTAGAAAATATGTCCTAATCATATTAAAATATTTTCAAATGATATACAAATTTTTAAAAACCCAACAAATTCGAATAGTACCTTGGCATTTCATTGTGTTAATCCTATTGGTTCACCTGTGCTTTAAATAGTGTATCTCTTAATACCATAGTTACTTTTAATTTGTAATATACATGTTCATATACCACAGAAATTGTGACTTCTTTATTTATTTATTTATTTATTTATTTATTTATTTATTTATTTATTTATTTTTTTAAAGATTTTATTTATTTGACAGAGAGAGACACAGTGAGAGAGGGAACACAAGCAGGGGGAGTGGGAGAGGGAGAAGCAGGCTTCCCACTGAAGAGGGAGCCCGATGTGGGGCTCAATCCCAGGACCCTGGGATCATGACCTGAGCCAAAGGCAGACGCTTAACCGACTGAGCCACCCAGGCACCCCGAAATTGTGACTTCTTTAGAGGAAAAGCCCAATTAACTTAGGTCTGGGTGGAAGCTGAGTGCGGTGGAAGATCTCAGAAACTGGGTAATCATTATGCTATTTCTGCTGATTGGTTTCCTTCTGTAGAAGGTATGAGTGCTAAGTGGAGCATCTCTTGGCATTGTGATGTGCCTTCAGTTAGGGGAGCAGCCCTGGGCTTCTCTGGAGGCACTGAGTGGCCGGTGCTCTGGGACTCCTGGCTCTGTCATGAACTCATTGGAGGGGCAGCCCTAGGCTGGGGCACATGCTGGGTCACGTACAAAGCTCTGGTGTCAGAGCCGTTGACACAGTTTTAAATCTATCTGACCCCTGGCATTTGGTCAGAGTACCTCATGGTGCCCTACTGGTCAGGGACTTCTCCTGGCTACAGTGGGATCCCTGGATGGTCATGGTGTCTGTCCCACCCTCAGGCTGTGTACTTAACAGGACAAAAACCCAGGCTAATACACACTAGGGAACATACTTTGTCATATATATATACACACACACATATATATATATGTATATATATATATAAACATATTTCAATAAGATATATATCATTTTGCATTAGAGAACAATGAAAGTGGTACAGTAGTAAGGTGGACATAGAGACCTTGAAAGGCTGTCCAAATGCTTTACATCCACGGTATGAGAAACAATTTACTGTTCCCAGCCCAATCAGATATATATATATCTCCCAGAAAACAGAGCATAAGGGACTGTTGTAGATTGATGAATGAGTCAATCTAGCCAAAAGAATATCACATAAGCATTTTGAACATGAACATGATGAAAGATAGTACAGAAAGAGAAGTTAAAAGAATAAAAGAAATAAACAAAAGTAGCATAAAAGGTATGTCTTATAAACTTTAATTGGTACTTTTAGAAATCAGCTGTATATTTATATATATTTATAAGCAAAATACTTATAAACATATTTCAATAAGATATATATCATTTTGCATTGCTTCCTTTTCTAGTATGTATGTACTTTAGAGTGCACAAGATACTCGTGTTGGATTGTGAAGAATGTTTGCTTAATTCATCTGTACCCCTGCTACTGTGGAATCATCCGCCATGATATTTGAGCCATGAAAGTCCAACCTCCTCCTCAATTTAAATATGTGTGGCAACTGGGATTTAAAGGTAATCCAATTAATTTCTTTAAAATATGCCTGAGGGCGCCTGGGTGGCTCAGTTGGTTAAGCGACTGCTTTTGGCTCAGGTCATGATCCTGGAGTCCCTGGATCGAGTCCCGCATCGGGCTCCCTGCTCGGCGGGGAGTCTGCTTCTCCCTCTGACCCTATCCCCTCTCATGCTGTTTCTCTCTCTCTCTCTCTCTCTTTCTCTCTCTCTCTCTCTCAAATAAATAAATAAATAAAATCTTTAAAAACATAAAATAAAATAAAATATGCCTGAATTACTTCAAAATCTATTAGGTAAGTATGTTTTCTAATTATACTAAATATTTTATATCTCAAAACACAAAATAAAGTAAAAAATGTATTTAATACTGTGTTCTCTGATTTGTTCCTTTAATAGATGTATGCTTAACACCCACTACCTCCCAGGAATTCTGCTTGGTGCAAGATATATAATAATGAAGAAAGCTAGAGCTATTCCCTACTCTTATAGATCTGTTTTTTGGAGAGGAATTATTGGGCACATACAATGATGAGTGTATAATTGTAAATTGAAATAAAATGTTCCTACAGAAAGAAATAGCCTCTCATGAAAGCTTATAATGAAAGGAAAAAAATGAAAAAATTATGGACAATTGGAAGTGTAAGTTGGGAGGTCAGGTAAGGTTTCCTTTATAAAATGACCCTTGAACAAAGGTACAAAGAATAAAGCCAGGGTAGAGAAGTTGGAGAAGAGTGCATTTTAGTTTGAGGGAATTATATTTTTAAAAACACTATGTTTCAAAGGATACAAAGTTTCAGTTATGCAAGATAAAGCAGTTTTGAAATCTACTGTACAACATAGGGCCTATGATTAATGGTACCATATTATATATTTAAAATTTTGCTAAGAAGGTAGATATTATATTAAATGTTCTTATCACAAAAGAGAAAAACCAAAATAACAAAAAAACAAAGTGGGTGGGAAGAAAGTTCTAGAGGTGATAGATAAATTTATGACATTGATTTTGATTATGGTTCACATATGTATATGTAACTCCAAACACATCAAGTTGTATACATTAAATATCTACAACTTTTTATATGTCAATCATACCCCCAATAAAGTGGGTTAAAAAAAACTTCCACTGAATTAGAAGAGATGAATCCTTTGAAGACCTGGCTGGATCTCTGAGAGCAAGAATAGAAATAAGATTTGGGGAGAGGGCCATGCCAGAACTAAAATGCTGGGTTAAATATTTATATTTTTATTCTAAAAGGAATAGGAAATCACTGTTGAGTTTGACACATTTAAAAAGCGATCAAGTGGAGAATGGAAAACTGATAGAATTAGTTGAATATTAGTTATCTTGTGAGGGGATGGAAGCTTGAAGTACATGGAATTTCTTGTTTATGAAGTGAATACAGACAGCAAGTGACAGGTGTCAATGGGAATTCTAGGTTTCTGGCTTTAACACTTGAAATAATTCCAACACATTTTATTAAATATGTTTTAATTATTTTATACAATGGCAGTTCTTATTTCAAAATTTATTTTGATGAACATAATTTTCTGTTCTATGATTACACTTTGTATACTATTTGACTTAGCTCATGCAAATTGATCGACATTCTTAACACTGTATGGTACTTCAGGTAAATCTTTTAAAGACTATTTCTTCTGTCAATGATATTTTGGCATTATAGTTTATCAACAATCAGCAAATGAGTATATTTGATATGTCTGTTCTCAACTAATGGCTTATTTTATTCAACTGACAACAGCTGCACTTACAGCACTACTATTATATTAAAATGGTGTTGAAGTAAACTAACAATTAGCTTTTTAGACAGTAGACATGATAATTTATTTCATTATGCTCTAAAATGTTATTCTGAAGAGTTAACAACCCCTAATGACAGAAATAGTTATCGGTTCATTAAACAAATCACACTCAACACCAAAAGAGAGCAATGACCTGTTGACTATTTTATGTTAGTGCTAAAAGGAACTCAGGACATTGTATTATGAATACTTACTATTTTAAAAATGACACAAAACAAGCAAACAAGAACAACAACTGAGGTTAGAGAAGTTACCTGATATATCTGGTCTCAGGACTATTTAGGGATTGTGTTAATTTAGTGGTTTTAAACCTTAGCCACATATTCTAATCACCTGAGGGACTTTTAAAACCTACTACTGCTGGACTTGCATTAGAGAACAATGAAAGTGGTACAGTAGTAAGGTGGACATAGAGACCTTGAAAGGCTGCCCAAATGCTTTACATCCACGGTATGAGAAACATAATTTACTGTTCCCAGCCCAATCAGTTCATGGACTTCAGGGCCTGCATCATTTTTATACTCGATTTTCCTTTGTCTCAAAGTAGAAATAATGCATGTATACATTCACTAAATTATAAACATTAAATTCTCTGAGAACCAAAAATAGCTACAGGGAACATATTCACAAAAATAAAATAGCAAATATATTTTTAGGAAAAATAGGAGGCGTAATAGGAAATCAAACAGCTTGTTAATAAATCATCTCTGAGTAAACATAGTGGTTTTTTTTTTTTAAGATTTTATTTATTTATTTGACAGAGAGAGACACAGCGAATGAGGGAACACAAGCAGGGGGAGTGGGAGAGGGAGAAGCAGGCTTCCCGCAGAGCAGGGAGCCCGATGTGGGACTCGATCCCAGGACCCTGGGATCATGACCTGAGCCGAAGGCAGACACTTAACGACTGAGCCACCCAGGTGCCCGAGTAAACATAGTTTTATGAATGATAAAGTAAGTTTATTTTAAAGTAAAACAAATAGATTTTTTAGGACATGGGATAATATGAAGTCAAAACTGTTCATGCATAAATCAGCTTTGAGCAGTTAACATCAAGGTAATGTAAGTGTATTTAGACATTATCCTTTCATGAAACTAAGTTCAGAACTTAATGAACATAAGGTGATGATTACAAAAATAAGAATTATGTGACCTCCACCTCTGAGAATCTAAATGACTTGGGCTGTCCAAGCTAAAGAAGGCAGTGTGATGAAGCTAAATAGTCAATAAATAGTTAAGTAGGGCTACCCAAATTCCTTTTTACTGCCAGTAGAAAGATTCAATAAAACAATTCTCCCAGGAAAGTTTTCAAAACAAAAAAAGAAGTTAGGTTAAATTTTGAAAGTATGTAAATAGAATTACGTCTTTTATGTAATTCTTTTTTTTTTTTTTCCGGTTGATGCTGTTAAGATCTCATTTCCTTTTTTTCTCTTAAAATATAATTGAAGAGGAACATTAAAATCAAGCTGGTAAATTTGCATGGGGTGCATTAATTTTGCCAGTAGTAAAATTATTTTTAATTAAGAGATTTTTCTACCAACTAAGTGAAGTGTCTTACACGCCCAATCAATTCTTGCCAATATGATTGCTCTACAAAGAAGGGATGATAATTAAGTAGAAGAAGCCCCTTCAAGGACAATTGGTCTACAGTGCACAACTTGAGAAAGAGCTGACATGCACCGTTTCTTTTCAATGTCATCATCTATGTTCATTATATGTATTATTAGGTTTGAGAAAAGGAGATACTGACAGAGTGGATAATGAGTTGTGAAGTGAAATAAGATAATATGAATCTAGTTAAGAAAAGATGAAATCATAGCAAAAATAAAGACATAAGTTCTCTGAATTCCTTTCTTTTTTTTAAAGCTTGTGATCATTACAACTTCGTTAACTGAATTTGAAACACACATTTACAACATTTAATATGTGTTAGTGAAGTTTTTTTTTTTCTAAATGAAAGAGTTCTGTGCTTCTGAATTGATATTGCAAACCAATATGTACTTTAAATTCTCTTTTTTTCTTTATGAAGTAGTAGATCTTTTTTTTTTTATTTTTTTTTTTTTTAAGATTTTATTTATTTATTTGCGAGAGAGAGAATGAGAGACAGAGAGCATGAGAGGGAGGAGGGTCAGAGGGAGAAGCAGACTCCCTGCCGAGCAGGGAGCCTGATGCGGGACTCGATCCAGGGACTCCAGGATCATGACCTGAGCCGAAGGCAGTCGCTTAACCAACTGAGCCACCCAGGCGCCCCATGAAGTAGTAGATCTTATTTGTGGTAAAAGATATTGTAAGATATTAATTATAATCTATTCATTTAAATGACTTTTATAATTTTATAATGATTAATTGGAGATTGGAAATTCCTGTATCTCCAAAGCAATCTTGATCAAGAGTACTTTTTCTTATTATACTGCTCCTCTTTCAAGTCTTTTGTTAAATACCTGCTGTTATTTCTATATCCATTTAAGATTTTCTGGCCTTGGCGTGCGGGGGTGGCTCATCTGCCTTTAGCTCAGGTCATGATCTCAGAGTCCTGGAATCGAGCCCCACATTGGGCTCTTTACTTAGTGGGAAATCTACTTCTCCCTCTCGCTCTCCCTTTGTGCTCTCTCTCTCAAATAAATAAATAAAATCTTAAAAGAAAAAAAAAAAAGAAGATTTTCAGGCCTTACTTCAAGATTTAAAAAACAAATCTGAGTTTTAAAAACCAAATGTATTTTAGTACGTTTCACTTACATTACCTATAAAAAATGTTTACAGTAACGGGATTTTGTTAACTATTAAATAAAAATAAGTGGCTTTTGGGGCGCCTGGGTGGCTCAGTTGGTTAAGCGACTGCCTTCGGCTCAGGTCATGATCCTGGAGTCCCGGGATCGAGTCCCATATTGGGCTCCCTGCTCAGCAGGGGGTCTGCTTCTCCCTCTGCCCTCTTCCCTCTCGTGCTGTCTCTCATTCTCTCTCTCTCAAATAAATAAATAAAATCTTTAAAAAAAATAAATAAATAAATAAAAATAAGTGGCTTTCATATACAGAGAAGAGCCAATTAAAGGATTTAATGGAAAAAAAAAAAACAGCAGTGAAAATATTAAAATACCCAGGACTAAAATTAACAAAAATGTTACATGAGTTCTACATTGAGAAAACTTTAAATATTGCTATAGTATAGTTACAAACACACAAATCTGGAAAAAAAAATTCTACAGATATACCATGCTATTGGAAAGGAGACCTAATGTATTAAAGATTTCAGATCTCCATATTCTTTTATATATTTATGAAGATTTCAGTATAATAACACCAATGCTTTTATATTTGTTTTATTTATTAAAGTCCACTTGGAAAACTAAATAAATAAAGCCAGCTAGACTCTGTAAAAGTGCATTATGTGGGTCGTAGGGCAGAGATTTAGTTCTGCCAAATAATAAAGCATATTATATACCTTCAATAATGAAGAGCATGGTACTGTTGCACTGATAGTCAAAACTGTGCAAATACAACGTCCAAAAATAAAATCAAGTCATACAGAAAATTTAACATCTAATAGAATTTCCATCTCAGTCATTAGGGTAAATAGGAATTGCTCAGTAATTGAGCTTGAACAACTGGATCGTCATCTGGAAAAAAAAAAAAAAGTCTGATTTGTATCTTAACAGAATACTCTGAGTTAAATTCATATCAATAAGTTTTTAAAATAAAAATTTAAATGATAAATATATCAGAAAAATTTTGGAGAATTACTTTATAAATTTGGATGGGGAAGACCTTTTTTCAGCTACCAACCAAAATTTAGTTGCCAGAAAGAAAAGACTAGTCATTCGACTACATGACAAGAAAAAGTGTCTGTGGACGACATCATGGAAGCAGTCAAACAGCAAAACAAACAAACAAAAACTGTTCAGAAGGCATAAAAAGTATTCCTAAATATACGAGAAAGTGTTCAGCTTTACTCATAATGAGAACAAAGCAGATTTTAAAAACATAAATATATAATCTTTCATAAATATGGCAAAAATTTGAGAGATTTTATACATTGCTCATGAAATGTAAAATCATTATAAAATCTGAGCAAGCCATTTCACAATATCCATCAATATTATAAATGTGTATACTGTTTGACTTAGCTTTCCCATCACACATGCTTCCATCCACATGCTAAGTAATATATGTACAAGATTATAATTGGCATCATTGGTTATTTGAGCAAAAGAATGAACACAAATGTAAAAATGATTATGCAATGCTCCTTGTACTGATATGGCAATCCATGAGATATATAATACAGCAAAAAGAAAGGAAGGCATGCAGTAATGTGGAATTGTGTATGTAACAAGTCACCTTTTGATTTTTTATACTCAACTTGTGGTTATCTCCCTGGAAGGCTTTTTCTATGTTCTTTACTCCAGTGTTCTAAAATTCCACTATGTTGGGATTTATGTTTTAGATCATAAATTTTTAAAATTGAGTTAATAATTGCCATATAACATTATGTTAGTTTCAAATGTATAACATAAGGATTCTATATTTGTATGTATTGCAAAACAGTCACCATAATAATTCTAGTTAATATCCATACCACACATGGTTACATTTCTTTTCTTGTGATAAGAACTTTCAAGATTTACTCTCTTAGCAACTTTCAAATATACAATACAGTTATTGTTAGCTATAGTCACCATGCTGTACATTGATCCCATCCCAGGACTTATTTATTTTATAACTGGAAGTTTGTACTTTTTGATCACCATCATGTGTTTCTCCTATCCGCCACTCCCACTTCTGGCAACCACAAATCTGTTCTCTGTATCTATGCATTTCTGTTTTTTCTTCCCTTTTACATTCTACATATAATTGAAATATACTGTATTTATCTTTCTCTGTCTGACTTATTTCACTTAGCATAATGCCCTTAAGTTCCATCTATGTTGTTGCAAACGGCAAGATTTTCTTCTTTTTTTAGGACCAAATAATATTTCTGTGTGTGTGTGTGTGTGCACATGTGCATGTGCTATTCACCCACTGATGGACAATTAGATTGTTCATGCCTTAGCTATTGTAAATAATTCTGCAGTGAACATGGGGATGCATATATCTTTTTGAATTAGTATTTTTGTTAACATGAGATAAATACTAAGAAGTGGAGTTGTGGGACCATATAAGAGTTCTATTTTTAATTTTTTTTGAGGAACCTCCATACTGATTTCCATAGTGGCTGCACCAATTTACATTCCCATGACTGTATTCTTGTTCATGTGTAAGCACTTGATAAACCCTTTTATATGGAAGCATGTGCCTTTCAATTTTGGGGTAATCTCTGTATTATTTCACTAATAATCCGTCTTTTCTGTTCCTATTTCTGTGCCTCTAAGCCCAAAAATTTGATATTGCCTCTCCTAAATTGATCCCATTTTCTCATAATTCTTATGTTTTCCGTTTATTTTTATTTTGCCCTATTTTCTACTCTATTCCCCCAATTAAATATATGAAAATTAGTGTTGAATTTTTTATTTTTTTTACTTTTCTAGACATTTTTACTCTTGTCTAAATTGTACATTTCCATGACATTCTGTTCTTTTATATAGATAAAACAAATTTTCTTGTAACTCTAAGATTATTACAGTTTTGATTAGTTTTAAATTTTTTTCTTCCATTCAGTGTCTCTGTTTCTGTAAGTATTTTTAATGATGGTTTATTTTTTCTTATTTGGAATCTTTCTGCCAAATGTTGGATAATCATATTTAATGGTGATGACCTAACAATACTTATTGGAAGCTTACCATGTGAACATGGGTTTTGATAAATGGCAGCTCTATTGGAGGATTGCAAGTTGACAGCTGGCCATTCAATGGCAGAATTCCAATGAGCTTGGTATCCTTGAGGCAGGAGACTCTAAGATCCTCTTTCTCCTGAGAATACACCTTGAAAATTATTTGTTTGTGGGCCAGCAGGGAGATGAGTGGTGGGTCAGAATAATTACCTGGATTTGTGATTTGAAAGA
The DNA here is from genome assembly GCF_011800145.1 of Mirounga leonina. Lineage (NCBI taxonomy): Eukaryota > Metazoa > Chordata > Mammalia > Carnivora > Phocidae > Mirounga > Mirounga leonina. The sequence goes on along the minus strand of NW_023270807.1, from coordinate 26,967,832 downwards.
AAAGCTATGTCAACTACTTTCCCTGTTGCCAGAACCCAGTACTACATTCTCAGACACGTTTAAGTCCTGAGTATCTTAAGATATCTGCCAAGTACATGAATTTGTTTTTTTATAAGTATGTCCTCTAATTACACTTTTGTCTTTTGATTATTGCCATTCTGATAATTTTGTTACTACATTTCCACCATCTTTTCAGCTTCTTGAAATTTATTGAAAATATTTGCTCAGAAAATATTTGCTCACTGTTGCCTCCTTCTCATTCTCTTTGTGAGTTAACACTTTTGTTTTATTTTATCATTACCTCCTTTTTGAGGCTTTGGGAGGAAGAAGGGATGATATCTCAGTTAGGTCCAAATATTTAATCAGATACAACATTATAGAGAACTCGGTGCCTATAAATTGGACAACTTAGATGAAATGGACAAATTCATAGAAAAATACTAGTTGACAAACTGATTCAATAATATAGATAAAATCAGAATAGTCCTATAAGCTCTAAAATAATTAGTTTTAAAATATATTTCCACAAAGAAAACCACTGGAAATATATTGTCTTTATCAAAGTTCTCCCAAATATTCAATAAAGAGTTCATTGAATTCTATTTAAACTCCTTCAGAAAATAGAAAGGAGCATTTATCAATTGATAATATAGGCTAGGTTAGCCATGTTTGAGTTATTTTATCTCAGCACATTGAAGATATGATTCTTATTGGCATCATTAAATTTACAGATATTTTCTTCTCTTGTGGCTGATCTGCTGATAATCTCACCCACTGATTATTTTATTACTAAACTAGTAATAATTTTTATAATCTTAAAATTACTAGCAGTTAAATTACACTGGTAAGGTTGAAAGGTCTGGAACATTCCTCAAGGCTTCCTAGCTTCTTCCTTTTTTTTTCTAGAGTTACATATAAGATATCTAAATAGATTTGCACACAGCAGGAAGATTTCAGCTTGTGAACCATCTCTACTTTACAATTCAGTTGTAAGTTGTGTTATTGTAAGAAAATAATATTTTCTGGGAAGTCGTGCCTCACAAACACTAGATTTTAGGTTTGTTAACCATAAGCAATTCTAAAACAGGACTATTTGCTAGGATTCTGTGGATGAATATTATCTACCTAACAAATTTTATTGGTCACTTTACTAGGAGGTTTAGTTATGTTTAAAAGAAACTGTATCCAGTCTCCTATGTTGTTTCACTACCTGAGAATTACACCATTAATAAAAATCACAGGTTCTAGGTTCAGCATTAGTTCCTTTCTCTCCACAATTCTGGGATATCTTTCTTTCTTTGTTTGTTTACATTTCATTTCCAAAACTCTCATTCCCTAATTCCCTGTTTACCAATTATATTAACCGTTTTCTATAGATACTTCAACATATTTATCATAGATATTTTACAATCTTTATATAGTTCTAAGTCTGGGTCATGTTTTTACTCTTTTTTTTTTTCTAAGGTTTTTATTTATTTATTTGAGAGAGAGAGAATGAGATACAGAGAGCATGAGAGGGAGGAGGGTCAGAGGGAGAAGCAAACTCCCCGTTGAGTAGGAAGCCTGATGCGGGACTCGATCCCGGGACTCCAGGATCATGACCTGAGCCGAAGGCAGTCGCTTAACCAACTGAGCCACCCAGGCGCCCCTTTACTCTTTCCTCTTGAATATAGGTCACATTCTTTAGCTTTCTTGCAATGTCATTTTTTATTGTATTACAGATATTATGTCTAACAGAGTGCAAAATAGCTAAATTATATATGTACATGTATGCATATCTATATCTATACTGACACCTTCCCACCCCCATATAAATACACTCCCTTCTTTTTTATCAGAGTGCTAGGATGGGGTGCTAATGATTTTTCTATTATAAAGATTTTAAGGATGTTTTCCAAATAACTTTTGAAATAATTGCTTTTGCAGCTATAGTATATAAAGAATAAAAGTGCTTTTAATACAAAATTTATTATATTTTTATCTATGAAATCATCTTTATAATCATTAATTGGAAATTTATTTGACATTTAATTATTTAAAAAAATACACTGGCCTGGAATATGTGTCTTGTTTTGATGCTCTATTTCTCAGTTCATTTATAAAATGCGAAAGTTGGGCCTTATTCTACTTTGTCTTTATCAGATTTGGGATTCTATACATATAGAAGCTTATTTTGTGATAGACATTGTCAAATTGATATTACCAAGTAATTTGACGACTGTCTTTGATAATTTCATGTAAATTTAAGTTTGTGAAAGATTATTTAATTTTCAGTCTTTTGAAAGGATCTGAAGATGGAAATTGTGAAGTGGCTATTATTGATGCCTACTTCTTTCTCTCTGCAAACTATACTGAAGAGGCAGTCTATGTGAACACATCTGAAGACCTTGATTATGTACGTTGGTTCCTATGTGAAGGAACAATAAAGGTAAGGTACATTTATGTAGTAGTTCCTGATTTGTCTCTTTAACTCATAATTTTCTGATTTGAAAAAAAAAGCTAAAATTGTTAAAGTTACACATTCAGTTTCAATATGTGTGTGTAGCTGATATATAACCTCAGAAACAAATTCTCAACAATCTACTTGGAAATCTTTCATTTTTTTATGCTTTATATTTATAAAAAGACAGGTAATAAAAAATTATTTCATTTTATCTCTAGTCTTTTTGTGCTCTATTCATGTTACAGTTTGTTGACCAAGTAAAGCCTCTTGAACACAGTTGTGATTATGTCACCCTTTTGTTTAAAGATCATAAAGCATTCCCATTGCCTTTTGGAATATACATACATTTCTAGGAGATATCTAATCTCTGGACAATTTTACCACATTACAATTATGGGGCCTAAGGCAAGAATACAAAGAATGGCCCTCATTTTCCCCATCTCATGTCTATCTTATACAAATTAGGTAATATTATCAAACAAATAACAATAAGAAAAATTTTAGAATCTTAATTTTAAACAAATAAGGAACTTCTTATCAAAGAGATTGAGGAATTTTCCAAAAAGTTTAGAGAATTAACAGAATATTTGTAAACTCTCTTGTCTGGACAAACCTTAATTTGGCTATTTTATAGAAACAAAAACCATATTCTAACTTTATGTTTGGTATATATTTCATATAAAATTTTCAGTAAAACCTTTTCATTATGAATGAATCCATTAACACTGAGCTAACATTATAAAAAATAATACAAGTCACTATTTACTTCAAAAAGAACCAGCTGGAGGGATGTTTGGGTGGCCCAGTCAATTAAGCATCTACTTCTGGCTCAGGTCATGACCCCAGGGTCCTGGGATCAAGTCCCACATCAGGCTCCTTGCTCAGCGGGGAGTGTGCTTCTCGCTTTGCTGTCTGCCTGCTCTGCCTACAGCTCCCCCTGCTTGTGCCCTCTTTCTCTCTCTCTCTCTCTGACAAATAAATAAATAAAATTTTTGAAAAAAAAGAACCAGCTGGACAGCATTACAAAAACAGGCAAATAGACTTCAAATTTCTCAGAACTTTTAATTTCACTTAAGCCCTCAACTAGATACATATTTTTAAAATTCACAAACATTGGGATTAAGCTTAATATAGTTTTACACGTATGTATTTAGCCATTCAAAGATGCATGACTATGCACATAGATGATTAAAGTTTTTATCTTTAAGATATATTTAATTTTATCAGCATATAAAAGAGCATTACATATTATGTTAAATTTACTAATTAAGTAAATGCATACCTTCTCTTAGGAAACAAGCAAGCAAATCATAGTTATCTTGTATACATCTTTCAATTTCTCTGTATTCTTTTAAAATAATTACCAACTTTAAATAAAGTAACTAATATTTGTTTTTTTAGACTCAAGAAAAAACACAAAGATAGCAATCCAATAACTGTTAGTTATTTTTTTTTTCATTGTCACACATTTTATATCACTTTGACAACTTTTATGTTAGGCAAAATAAACATAAATATAGACATATAAACATAAATATACATCACTTAATATTTGCATGTCCTGGTTTTCATTCTGTAAGGAAAAGGGATAATTTAAAATTATATTTAGAGAATAATATTTGTATATATTCCTTACTCAAAAGTTGTGCAGGTATCCAATAATAATTTGTTAATTCAATTTATGTCAGTATAAAGTCTTGATGTTAATGAAAGATTTGGAAATTGCAATTTACACCATCATGTTAAGTCCTTTTGATTTATAGTATCATCAGTAAAACATTTCAATACATAAATGTAGTAGAATCAATAAGAATTCACAAGATTAAAAACCTTTTAAATGATATCCATTATTAAAATGTCAAATATTTCAATTTGATATTTTTGTAATAAACAATCTAAGGAAACAATGATAGAATAGTTCTTTATTTTATTTTTTTAATTTTATTTTATTATGTTACGTTACTCACCATACTTTACATCATTAGTTTTTTTTTAATTTTTTTGTTGTTATGTTAATCCCCATACATTACATCATTAGATTTAGATGTAGTGTTCCATGATTCATTGTTTGTGTATAACATGCAGTACTCCATGCAATATGTGCCCTCCTTAATACCCATCACTGGGCCAACCCATCCCCTCACCCCCCTCCCCTCTAAAACCCTCAGTTTGTTTCTCAGAGTCCATAGTCTCTCATGGTTCATCTCCCACTCCCCCCCTTTCATTTTTTACTTCCTACTCTCTTCTTTTTTTTTTTTTAAACATATATTGTATTATTTGTTTTAGAGGTACAGGTATGTGATTCATCAATCTTACATAATTCACAGTGCTCACCATAGCACATACCCTCCCCAACGTCCATCACCCATCCAACCCATCCATCCCACCCCCCACCACTCCAGCAACCCTCAGTTTGTTTCCTGAGATTAAGACTCTCTTATGGTTTGTCTCCCTCTCTGGTTTCATCTTGTTTCCTTTTTTCCTCCCTTGCCCTATGATCCTCTGTCTTGTTTCTCAAATTCCTCATATCAGTGCAATCATATGATACTTGTCTTTCTCTGATTGACTTATTTCACTTAACATAATATCCTCTAGTTCCATCCACATTGTTGCAAGTGGCAAGATTCGGGATTTTTGATGGCTCCATAATATTCCAGTGTGTGTTTGTGTGTGTGTGTGTGTGTGTATACACAGATGAATGGATAAAGAAGAGATATATATATATGGACATCTTGGCTCTTTCCATAGTTTGGCTATTGTGGACATTGCTGCTATCAACATTGGAGTGCACGTACCACTTTGGATCATTGCATTTGTATCATTGGGTTAAATACCCAGTAGTGCAATTGCTGGGTCGTAGGGTAGCTCTATTTTCAACTTTTTGAGGAACCTCCATACTGTTTTCCTGAGTGGCTGCACCAGCTTGCATTCCCACCAACAGTGTAGGAGGGTTCCCCTTTCTCCACATCACCGCCAACATTGACATTTCCTGACTTGTTAATTTTAGCCATTCTGACTGGTGTGAGGTGGTATCTCATTGAAGTTTTGATTTATATTTCCTTGATGCTGAGTGATGTTAAACAGTTTTTCATGTGTCCATTGGCGATTTGTATGTCTTCTTTACAGAAATGTCTGTTCATGTCTTCTGACCATTTCTTGATTGGATTATTTGTTCTTTGGGTGTTGAGTTTGATGAGTTCTTTATAGATTTTGGATACTAGCCCTATCTGATATGTCATTTGCAAATATCTTCTCCCATTCTGTCAGTTGTCTTTTCGTTTTGATGACTGTTTCCTTTGCTGTGCAAAAGCATTTTATCTTGATGAAGTCCCAAATTTGCCCTTGCTTCCCTTGCATTTGGCTATTTGTCTAGGAAGAAGTTTTTGTGGCTGAGGTCGAAGAGGTTGCTGCTTGTGTTCTCGTCAAGGATTTTGATGAATTCCTGTCTCACATTTAGGTCTTTCATCCATTTTGAGTATGTTTTTGTGTGTGGTGTAAGGAAATGGTCCAGTTTCCTTCTTCTGCATGTGGCTGTCCAATTTTCCCAACAACATTTCTTGAAGAGACTGTCTTTTTTCCATTGGACATAAAGATTAGTTGACCAGAGAGTTGAGGGTCCATTTCTGGACTCTCCATTCTGTTCCATTGATCTATGTGTCTGTTTTTGTGACAGTACCATACTGTCTTGATGATTACAGCTTTGTAATAGAACTTGAAGTCGGGAATTGTGATGCCACCAGCTTTGCTTTTCTTTTTCAACATTCCTCTGGCTATTCGGGGTCTTTTGTGGTTCCATACAAATTTTAGGGTTATTATTCCATTTCTTTGAAAAAAGTGGATGGTATTTTGATAAGGATTGCATTAAATGAGTAGATTGCTCTAGGTAGCATTGACATTTTCACAATATTTGTTCTTCCAATCCATGAGCATGGAACGTTTTTCCATTTCTTTGTGTCTTCCTCAATTTCTTTCATGAGTATTCTGTAATTTTCTGAGTACACTATCTTTGCTTCTTTGGTTAGATTTATTCCTAGGTATCTTATGGTTTTGGTGCAGTTGTAAATGAGATAAACTCCTTAATATCTCTTTCTTCTGTCTTGTTGGTGTATAGGAATGCCACTGACTTCTAGGCATTGATTTTATAACCTGCCACTTTACTGAATTCCTGTATGAGTTCTAGCAGTTTTGGGGTGGAGTCTTTTGGGTTTTCCACATAAAGTATCATATCATCTCCGAAGAGTGAGAGTTTCACTTCTTCTTTGCCTATCCTGATGTCTTTTATTTCTTTTTGTTGTCTGATTGCTGAGGTTAGGATTTCTAGTACTATGTTAAATAGCAGTGGTGATAGTGGACACCCCTGCCATGTTCGTGACCTTAGGGGAAAAGGTTTCAGTTTTTCCCCATTGAGGATGATATTTACTGTGGATATTTCATAGGTGGCTTTTATGATATTGAGGTATATACCCTCTATCCCTACACTTTGAAGAGTTTTAATCAAGAAAGGATGCTGTACTTTGTCAAATGCTTTTTCTGCATCTATTGAGAGGATCATATGATTCTTGTTCTTTCTTTTGTTAATGTATTGTGTCAAATTGATTGATTTGCAGATGTTGAACCCACCTTGCAGCCCAGGGATGAATCCCACTTGGTCGTGGTGAATAATCCTTTTAATGTACTGTTGGATCCTACTGGCTAGTATTTTGGTGAGAATTTTTGCATCCATGTTTATCGGGGATTTTGGTCTGTAGTTCTCCTTTTTGATGGGGTCTTTGTTGGTTTGAAGATCAAGGTAATGCTGGCCTCATAAAATGAGTTTGGAAGTTTTCCTTCCATTTCCATTTTTTGGAACAGTTTCAGTAGAATAGGTATTAATTATTCTTGAAATGTTTCGTAGAATTCCCCTGGGAAGCCATCTGGCCCTGGGCTTTTGTTTGTTGGGAGATTTTTGGTTCAATTTCCTTAGTGGTTATAGGTTTGTTCAGGTTTTGTATTTCTTCCTGGTTCAGTTTTGGTAGTCTATACTTTTCCAGGATTGCATCCATTTCTTCCAGATTATCTAATTTACTGGCATATAGTTGCTCATAATATGTTCTTATAATTGTATTTCTTTGGTGTTGGTTGTGATCTCTCCTCTTTCATTCATGGTTTTATTTATTTGGGTCCTTTCTCTTTTCTTTTTGATAAGTCTGGCCAGGGGTTTATCAATCTTACTAATTCTTTGAAAGAACCAGCTCCTAGGTTCGTTGATCTGTTCTACTGTTCTTTTGGTTTCTAGTTCATTGATTTCTGCTCTGATCTTTATTATTTCTCTTCTCCTGCTGGGTTTAGGCTTTATTTGCTGTTTTTTCTCTAGCTTCTTTAAGTGTACAGTTATAGGGGTGCCTGGGTGGCTCAGTTGGTTAAGCGACTGCCTTCGGCTCAGGTCATGATCCTGGAGTCCCTGGATCGAGTCCCTCATCGGGCTCCCTGCTCAGCAGGGGGTCTGCTTCTCCCTCTGACCCTCCCCCATCTCATGTGCTCTCTCTCATTTTCTCTCTCTCTCAAATAAATGAATAAAATCTTAAAAAAAACCGTGTACGGTTAGGTTGTGTATTTGAGACCTTTCTTGTTTCTTGAGAAAGGCTTGTATTGCTATATTCTTTCCTCTTAGAACTGCCTTTCCTGTATCACAAAGATTTTGAACAGTTGTGTTTTCTTTTTTTTGAACAGTTGTGTTTTCATTTCCATTGGTTTCCATGAATTTTTTAATTCTTTAATTTCCTGGTTGAGCCATTCATTCTTTAGTAGCATGTTCTTTAGCCTCCATGTATCTGAGTTCTTTCTGATTTTCTTCTTGTGATTGAGTTCTAGTTTCAAAGCACTGTGGTCTGAAAATATGCAGGGAATGATCCCAATCTTTTGGTACCGGTTGAGACCTGATTTGTGACCTAGGATGTGATCCATTCTGGAGAATGTTCCATGGGTACTAGAGAAGAATGTGTATTCTGTTGCTTTGGGATGGAATCTTCTGAATATATCTGTGAAGTCCATTGGACCCAGTGTGTCATTTAAAGTCTTTATTTCCTTGTTGATCTTTTGCTTAGATGATCTTTCCATTTCAGTGAGGGGGTGTTAAAGTCTCCTACTATTACTGTATTGTTGTTGATGTGTTTCTTTGCTTTTGTTATTAATTGGCTTATGTAATTGGCTGCTCCCATGTTAGGGGCATAGATATTTAGAATTGTTAGATCTTCGTGTTGGATAGACCCTTTAAGTAGGATATAGTGTCCTTCCTCATCTCTTATTATAGTCTTTGGTTTAAAATCTAATTTGTCTGATATAAGGATTGCCACCCCAGCTTTCTTTTGATGTCCATTAGCATGGTAAATGGTCTTCCACCCCTTGCTTTCAATCTGGAGATGTCTTTGGGTCTAAAATGAGTCTCTTGAAGACAGCATATCAATGGGTCTTTTTTTTTTTTTTCATCCAATCTGATAGCCTGTGTCTTTTGATTGGGGCATTTAGCCCATCTATATTCAGGGTAACTGTTGAAAGATATGAATTTAGTGCCACTGTATTGCCTGTAAGGTGACTGTTACTGTATATTGTCTGTGTGCCTTTCTGATCTATGTTACTTTTAGGCTCTCTCTTTGCTTAGAGGACCCCTTTCAAGATTTCTTGTAGGGCTGGTTTGGTGTTTCCAAATTCTTTTAGTGTTTGTTTGTCCTGGAAGCTTTTTATCTCTCCTTCTATTTTCAATGACAGCCTAGCTGGATATAGTATTCTTGGCTGCATATTTTTCTCATTTAGTCTCTGAATATATCATGCCAGTCCTTTCTGGCCTGCCAAGTCTCTGTGGATAGGTCTGTTGCCAATCTAATGTTTCTACCATTGTAGGTTACAGACCTCTTGTCCTGAGCTGTTTTTAGGATTTTCTCTTTGTCTCTGAGACTTGGAAGCTTTACTACTAGATGTCAGGGTGTTGACCTATTTTTGTTGATTTTAAGGGGGGTTCTCTGTGCCTCCTGGATTTTGATGCCTGTTTCCTTCCCCAAATTAGGGAAGTTCTCTGCTAAAATTTGCTCCAATATACCTTCCTCCCCTCTCTCTTTCTTCCTCTTCTGGGATCCCAATTATTCTAATATTGTTTCATCTTATGGTGTCACTTATCTTTGAATTCTACCCTCGTGATCCAGTAACTGTTTATCTCTCTTTTTCTCAGCTTCTTTATTCTCCATCATTTGGTCTTCTATGTCACTAATTCTGTCTTCTGCATCATTTATCTTAGCAGTTAGAGCCTCCATTTTTTATTGCACTTCATTAATAGCCTTCTTGATTTTGACTTGGTTAGATTTTAGCTCTTTTATTTCTCCAGAAAGGGATTCTCTATTATCTTCCATGCTTTTTTCAAGCCCAACTAGTTTCTTTATAATCGTCTTTCTGAACTCTAGTTCCGATATCTTACTAATGTCCGTAATTATTAGGTCCCTGGCAGTCGGTACTGCCTCTTGTTCTTTTTTTTTTTTTGAGGTGAGTTTTTCCATTTTGTCATTTTGTCCAGAGGAGAATAGATGAATGAGAGAACAAAATGCTAAAAAGGTAACAATGACTCCAGAAAAATATACACTAAACAAATCAGAAGAGACCTGCAACTGGGGGAAAAGAAAGGGAAAGAAAGAAAAAAGATAAAAAAAAAAAGAATATGACTGAATATGATCAGGCTGGTGCATAGATCAGTGCCACACACTAGATTTTGGGTGTATTTTGGTCTGTTAAAACAAAGTGCCTCCCAAAATTTTAAAGAAAGAAAAACTTATGTATGTACAAAAATAAGGGTAAATACGATGAAGGGATGGAATATGACTGTAAAGATGAAAATTATAAAAGATTTCATAAAAGGAATTGATAAGAAGTTGGTTGAAAAACGAAAGAAGAAAAATTAGAAAAAAAAAAGGGAGAGAATGTGATCAGTCAGGAGACTAGAACAAAGCCACACACTAGAGATTTAGGGTATATTTTGGTCTGTTAGAAGAAACTGTATCCCAAAATTTTAAAGAAAGAACAACTTATATATGTACCAAAAATAAGTTTAACTACTATGAAGGGATAGAATATGACTCTAAAAATGAAAAATAAAAAAGATTTTTAAAAAAGGGATTGATAAGATGTTGGTTGAAAAAGGGAAAAAGAAAAATTTTTAAAAAATAGAAAAAGAAAAAATAAAGAAAATTTAAAAAATTAACTTTGAAAGACTAAAGAATCATGGGAAAAAAGCCATGAATTCTATGTGTTGTATTCCCCTAGCATTGGAGTTCTGCCATTCTCATTGATCGGTAAACTTGGTCTTGTCTGGCTGTTCTTGCTGATCTTCTGGGGGAGGGGCCTGTTGCCGTGGTTCCCAAATGTCTTTGCCAGAGGCGGAATTGCCCCGCTCTTGCCTGGTCTGGGCTAAGTAATCTGCTTGGGTTTGCTCTCGGGAGATTTTGTTCCTTGCAAGCTTTCCATACAGCTTTGGAGGATGAGAGTGAAAATGGTGGCCTCCCAATCTCTGACCAGAGGAGCCGAGAACTCGGGGCCCCACTCCTCAGTGCACCCCCAGAGAAAAGCAGTCAGTCACTCCTGTCTCCCCAGTCTCTGGCCCCACTCTGTGCTCACCCAGTCTGTGACCCAGCATTTCTCTCTGGCACATGACCCAGTGTGGAGTCTCCAAACCCAGCAGATCCCTGCGGTGCGCTCCTGTGCTGCTCCTCCCTGGGGAGGAAGAGGAGTCTCCCCCATCTGCCACTTGTTGGGTCCCTGCTGGAAGAGCAGTGGCCCGATTGCTGTGGATCACAGTTTATGGCAACCATGAGCTGAGAACCCACTCCTCGGCTCCATCTCTGCAGCTGGCTTCCCCACTCCTATTCCTGGGAGCTCTGCCACACTCAGGTACCCCCGGTCTTCCTGTATCCTGAGGGTCCTGAGAGCACACTGTCCCAGCGAGGGTTCCAGCCCCCGCTTAGCCACTGGAGCCATGTCCTTCAGCGGAGCCGACTTTTAAAATTTGGCCCCCTCCCCGCCATCTATCTTCCTGAATATCCCCTTGGATTCACTTCTCCGCATGTCCTACCTTCCAGAAAGTGGTCACTTTTGTGTTCATAGAGTTACTGCTATTCCTTTCTTCAGTCTCCTGTTGAGTTTGTAGGTGTTCAGAATGGTTTGATACCTATCTAGCTGAATTCCTGGGACCAGACAAAATTTAGTTCTACTCCTCTGCCACCCTCTTCTCCTCTAATCTAGAATAGTTCTTTAAAAGATAGATTAAATCATTCTAATTGCCTAAGGATTCAGTTATTTATTTGGAAATAACATAAGCTCTTTTTAATGTAAATAAACCTCAGCATTCATATATTAAAAAAAGCAAGACTTTTGACTTTGCCAGATTTCTAAGGGCATAATTTTCTTTTCATCTAAAAGACTAATTATATTACACACACAGGTACACATTTTCTGTTTGTTAAATTTTTGGCAAAGGGAAAAACATATAAAGCACAGTTAATCATTGTCCTTTTCCTTTCATTTTTGAATGTTTATCTGAACAATAGTCCTAAAATGTACATATATTGATAGAAAATGTATTTATGATAAATTAATTTAAAAAAATATCCCAACCAAAAAAGAAAAGATGAAATAGCAAATGAAAAAACAATGGGGAGCTAGCTTCAGGCAAATACATGACTATTAAAGGTTAATTTTCTTCTATCTTCAAAGAGCAGGAGAGGCTTAAATGCAGAAAAGCTCATTTTCACACACATACACATATACACAACTTATTATTACAGATAGTTTAAACACTCTTGAAAGTGTACTATAATTGTCTACTCAATAAACTCCATCTTCCCATTCTGTTCTCAGGTATCCAGTTCTTTGGATAGTTTAGTAACAGTTTAAACAATAACTCATATCCTTGATAATTCCATTGAGCAATATAATTAAAAATCTAGTGCTTATTAATCCCAGAAGCATGAAAAGGAAAGAGGGGCCTCGTGCATTCAACAGAGTAATCTCTCTATTAGACTCATGGGATGGAGAATCTCCTCATGAGAGTCTTTCTTTTTTGGTTCTAATATATCTGTCAAATGAATGATCTTGTTCATGTCAAATTCTCTCCAGAGTGGCCTGAGCAATTTCAGCTCGCCCTTTGAGAAGTTATAGCAATTAGAGAGATATGTATCTGACTTAACAACATGAAGGGAGGAATGTGTGGTATTGAAGCTTATGAGACTGAGAAGGCCCCATGAAAACTTAGTAGGTGCCTGTGCAATGTCATGTCACCAAAACCTACCAAAGAGCAGTCAGTCCAAACTAAGAGCTGGACAAGTGTTTACAAGATTTTGAAAAGGTGACTCAAGGAAAATTGTGTTCAAGGAATGTAGATTACTCTGACTTTCTCAACTCATTTTTATTTAGGTCATCTGAATGATGAAACTGTGAGAGCTATGCTTGTCCTCTTCCAGTAGAATACTCTTTTAGACTCACCAGAGAAGTGAGGAAATTGCTTTTCTCTTTGGATCAAATTGGATCACATAATCAAAGGATTCCTAAAATGATTCCTTATTCTTAAAAGAAAAAAAATAACATTTGGGAATTTGATGAAAATAAATTGGAGTTCAGACCTGATACTATATTTATGTCCCTGTCACAGCTAAGGAGAGATAAATGTCCAGTGGTCCCAGAGTAGTGCACTGTTTGTGGTCTAGTGTCGTGAGCTTTTGTAGTGAGAGTATTTTAATTGGATTTTGCAGTATTTTGTGTTTGTTCACAACTGAGCCTCCAAAAGACCACCAGACAATTCTGTTGATCAAGAGAAACTAATTCTTTTAGATTTGCCATAATAATTGAAAACAACCCCTAATAGACTCTTACTAGTGTCTCAGAGGAAGAATTTATGGAAAGATGTTTATATGCTCTAGAGCCTTAGTTGTAGGGGGTGGGTACTTGTAAGGATTGCTTAGAGTTCATGAATAAAGCTTTGTACTGGTGGACAGAATGTGATGAGAATCTTAAAGTGAGGTTCATGAACAAGGTTTTATGCTTGGTAAATAACTTATTTTAGTTGGTTCACAGTCTTACTTTCCAAGAAAAAGTATTTCATGGAGCAAAGAGTAAGTTTTTTTATATATATTTTTTTCTCAGTATTTTTAAATATAGGACAGGAAATTTGGTTCATTTCAGTTCTTATCATCAAAGACTAAAATTCCAAAAGTATTCTTTCCTTTCTTTGTGTTAAAAAATGTCCTCTCTTTAGGTCTTTTTAAATGCAAACACTTCTGGAAGGAAAGCACATAAATATAAGTGAGTTCTTTTTTTTTTTTTTTCTTTTACATTTTTTGCCACAAAAAGGTTCTGAGATTATATATTATTATGAGTTACTGGGGACAGAGAATGCTTTTAAAACCACACAGAAGAAACAGACGGACACTAAAAGTTGGAATAGGAAAGATCTTTACCAGATTTAACTATTTCAGTATTTTTTACTAGGTCCATGCCAGTATAAATTTGGATTCTAATTCATCCAAATATGTTTTTATTTAGCTAGGAATATAATCAAGGCATTCTTAATGTTTCCCTCACCTTAACTGAATTTTAGATAGGCTTCTTATTGACTAAAGACCCTTGGTCTCCTTTTTCTTAGAGCATTTACTTCAGAAAATTTGCAATTATAAGTTCATTTTCTGTCTCTCTGAAATATATGCAAATCGACTTTCCTCCTCTTGCCAGTTTTAGGACCCAGGAACTGTCTTTCTTAAGGACCTGGGAACTATTTCTTTGAAATGTAAACATTGAGAGAGAGAGATGTAAATGTAAACATCCTGTGAGAGAGTAGGAGCCTAACTTCAGTGGGCACCAATTAGCAAACACAGAAGGCCCACTAACAAAGCAAAACCTTTGCAAACTCAAGAATAACTCAATGTGCCTTACTCATTTCATTGATCAGTCTCTCCCCTAATTTCCTCCAGTAGTTTTCCTCTAGCTAATGCCAGCACTTAAAATCTTTCTTGTCTTGTTTCCGCAAAGTTGAGTTCCATCTCTCTCTTCTATTGCAATAGTCTTGAATAAAGCCTTTCTTGCTTGTTGAATTTTGTCTAGTGCAATTTTTACTTTGACAAATACTTTTCTAAGAACCCAGGTTTCTACATATCTTATAAAGAAGTCACTCACTCCTATGGGTGAAGTCTCTTTACAGATCTATTTTTTTATTTTTTTTAAAGCTTTTTTTTTTTTTTTTTTTTTTTTGACAGAGAGAGAGATAGCAGAGAGCAGGAACACAAGCAGGGGGAAGTGGGAGAGGGAGAAGCAGGCTTCCCACCAAGCAGGGAGCCCAATGTGGGGCTCCATCCCAGGACCCTGGGATCATGACCTGAGCTGAAGGCAGATGCTTAACGACTGAGGCACCCAGGCACCCCTACAGATCTATTTAATTGACATGGGCCAACAAATGGTAAATATGTCATATATTAGGTCTTAGAGTTTCTCCCCTTTGGTATCTCTTTACTAAGTGATTTTACCAATATAATATGGAAATGGCAAAATAATTTATACAAAAATATGATTTTCCATGAAATGATACCATTATTTAGTCATTTACTTATATATACAGAACATTTTTCTGAAGTATGTTGTAAATATTCTTGTAGCTTAACTTCTATTCAGCCCAAGTTAATTTTGTGTGTATTATTGTGTTACCTACCTACATCAGTAATAATGAATTACCATAAAAGGGTTTTCCCGTACTGTTTTACTTCTCTTCCCCTTGGGAAGAAAAGATTATCTTTTGCCCAGATTTATGACTATATTACATTTCCTTATCAAATAAATATTCTTTAATTATCAAGAGTAAAATAAAATCTCATTCCATTTTTCATGTACGTTTTTAATATTGGCTTTTTGTACAATTACAGATGTTAATAATTGATTATTAATTATAATATAATTATAAGTTAACTATTATAAGTTGATTATAATAATTATAATGATTAGTATAATAGTAATCACATATTAATACATGTAAGTGCTGAACTTCCCAGAGTAATTTCTCTTACTCTAATCTTGGGCATACATGAGTAGATTTCAACCTTTCTTTCTTTTTTTTTAATCAGAATCCATTGAAAATCTGATGAAAGCTAGAAACAGTTCTCTCACAATAACTTATGCACACACAAGCACAATGTTTTGCACAAAATTTCAGAGGGTTAATGGACTTATTGAAGTAGATTTCTTGATTTTCCATATATTCAAAAATTGAGAAATCTTTCCCCTAAATGTGCATTGTAGATTCAACTTTGTATGTACCCATTGATATAATTTACTGTCTTATAAGTTTTTCTGGGAGACCTTTTCTTATGTCTAAATTTAATTATAGAAATCTAAAATTTTAGTAGAAGACTAGACTATATGAACAGATGAGAAACACTGCTGAAATACCAAATTAAGTATTTTTCAATTGCAGCAATTACTTGCAATGGTTTTTAGAGATAGTAAATAATTGCAGTAAGAAAAATTAACCATCTTCAACATGTACTAAAAGAGTCTTAACAAAGCTTTCAGTGTAATTTAGGTGCTCATATTACAATCTTTACACCAAGGATAGTATTTTTTTTTATATATTATTTTGAGGAAAATTTCATTAGACAAGTTTTCTTTTAGTTCTTTCAGGTTTTCTTAAATCCCAGTAATAATTATTTTGGGAAAATAAAGCAAAAAAGAAAAGTATATTTTTATGTGGAGTAATAGTTTGCCATAATCTGATTTCTGCACTATTATTCCTTGTTGTTAAAACATTATTTTTTCTAAGATTTTATTATGTATTATTTAGTGACCTAGATTTATAATAACTGAAAATACAAAAGTCTTTGGTGTATGGCATTTTTCTCTTCATTATAAAATAGCAAATTATGAATTTTTTAATATTTTTTAGTAGAAATTGAGAATTAAGTATACACAAGTCTTCACAGACTCTAGGCTTTCAGGATGGTAAGTTGGTAGTGTTTAATTTTTTCCTTATGTTGCATTGAATCATCCCATACTATACTAAAAAGATGCAAACAAACAAGCAAAAGGTGTAGAAACCCAGTATGTGGGAAGCATTGGTCTTTAGCAGTTTGCATGAGCCAAATGGATCAATCTATGTACTCCTGACTAGGCCCCCGAAACAAACGACATAGCCAAGTAGGAAAATGGAGCAGGTGCTACAAGTGGAGACAGTCAATGAGTACAGAAGCTGCTGTTAGAGACATAGTGTCAAAGTCTGAATAATAAAAAGGGGATAGCCACAAAAAATGGCCCTGTCCTCAGGGACTACACTTGACTGTGCAGCCTAGTCTTCTTCCATTTTTTTGAAAACCCATATAATTTCCTCCAACAAGCAGACCGTACAAACAGACAATTTAACAGGACTATGCATGCTGAAAGTACAATGATAATATAAAATTCAACACCTAAAAAATGAATCCTATTAAAAATGGGCAGAAGACATGAATAGACATTTTTCCAATGAAGACAGCAAACAGACATATGATGGCCAACAGACCCATGAAAAGACTCAAACATCACTGATCATCATGGAAGTACAAGTTAAAACCACAGTGAAATATCACCTCACACCTATCAGAATGGGTAAAATCAATAAGAAACAACAGGTGTTGGTGAGGATATGGAGTAAGGGAAACCCTCTTACACTGTTGCTGAGAATGCAAACTGGTGCAGCCACTGTGGAAAACAGTATGGAGATTCCTCAAAAAGTCAAAAATAGAACTATCCTACTATCCAGCAATTGCATTACTAGGTTATTTACCCAGAGAATACAAAAATACTAATTTAAAGGAATACACACACTCCAATGTTTATAAAAGCATTATCTACAATAGCCAAATTATGGAAAGAGCCCATATGTCCATCAACTGATGAATGGATAAAGGAGAAGTGGTATATATATACAATGGAATATTATTCAGCCATAAAAAGATTGAAATCTTGCCATTTGCACAGACATGGATGGAGCTAAAAGTATTACGTTGAGCAAAATAAGTCAGAGAAAGGCAAATACCATATACTTTCACTTATATGTGGAATTTAAGAAATAAAACAAACAAGCAATGAGGAAAAAAAAAAGTGAGAGAGGCAAACCAAAAAATAGATTCTTAAATATAAAGAACAAACTGATGGTTACCAGAGGAAGGTGGGTGGGAGGATGGGTTATATATGTGATGGGAATTAAGGAGGGCATTTGTCATGAGCACAGGGTGATATATAGAAGGGTTAAATTATTGTACACCTGAAACTAATATAACACTGTATGTTAACTAACTGTTATAAAAATAAAAACTTCAGAAAAATAAAAAGAAAAAAATTGAAAAGCTTTTTACAAGAAATGAGGAAAACATGTGTGTGTGCAGAGCACAAGAGGAATTGGATTGTAGAATGACTAATTAAATTGTATTGCTTTCATAATTGAACCAAATCAACTAAGAGGACTTTCAAAGTAAACAAGATAATGGAAGGCATGCAAATTCAAACTTTCCAATACAATCTCTACAAAACAGTACAGACCAACAAGGAGCAAAAACAAAATCATTAATCACTTGTGCTTATGTATGCATTCTACTTCTGGGTAATTTGAAGTTTTGGTGCTTTGTATTTTCTAGTCATGTCGAAGGAAGAGAATTTATATGTTGGATTTGTATATAGTATATTAGAATATTTGGAAAATTTGGAATAAAATTTATTGGTTATAAAATATAATATTATATCAAAGTTAATTTCCTAACTTGATTATTTTACTGAGGTAATGAAAAGATAATATCCTTGTTTTTTATAAAAACTACACACTAACATAATTGGGTTGACAAAGTGTAATATAATCACAAATTTCAGAAAAAGCTAATAATATGTGTATATTTGTATATGTATATTATTATACATTATTATATAATATATATGAAGAGAGAATAATGTAAGTTATAAAATGTTAATAATTATTTCCTTCTGTAAGTGCTAATTTAACTTTGGAAGCAAATTTTAACAGTACCGCTTTGATTTAAGAAACTGTACAACAAATACCCCCTGCATATAGAAAATGATTACACATTCAAACAGTAAGGGATAAATATTTTTTTCTGAAGTACAAACACTCAGACATACAAACACATGTAGAGAAAACTGAGGGATTGAATTTATAATATTTTAGCTGTAGGCTAAGGGTAAATAGCATTTGAAAAAAAAAGTACCTGTCCATGCAAAGAGATGTTCTCTTTCCCAGTAGACTAAAAATTTTTAATTTACTAGAGCTCCAAATAGAAAAATGGAGAAAGAAATTCTCAGTTGACTCTTACCCAACAGAGATTAGATTTCTATAAATCATTGATCTATCACCAAAGGATCAGACCATGAAACTAAATTTGTAATCATTGTAGCCATTGATAAGAAATAATTTATTGGCTATAAACCAACACCATAAAGGAAACATAAAAGTATTGAGAGGAAAATGAAAAAAAAAAAAAGAGGAACTATCAAAGTTCTATTGTGGTTTTGAATTCACTTCTGAGAGCTAGGAAAAGATATGCCTGGTTTTAAGCTGTCATAAGAGATGCACTTTGGCGACAAAATTTACTTAATCCTTTAAGGTAAATACACTGGGCGTATTTGTGAAAGACCTCTAAAATGGTTAAAATGATATATGTTTTTTTAAACAGGTAAAATTATGACTTCCATGCAAATATGAAATAAAGATACGTTAAAGATTTTATGTAATTCATTTTTAATAAAGGAGTCAGTAAAATGTTATACTCAGTTCAAACATGAGTCCAAATAACTCACTGAAGGAGAAAAAACTAGTGATAAAGGAAACAGTTTTTTCATGGATCTGGTTATCAGGAGAGTGCTACTGCTACCGTATCAGCTAACATATAAGCAATGTCTATAAAATTTTGATTCAAATTACATTAAAGATATTTTAAAACAACTGAATAATGGATGTTGATTTATTTAGTTTTTTACAATATATATATTTCCATCATAAATAAACTGAATATGACTGTTTGAAATGATTTTGAAATAAATCAAAACTGAGTTTATTTTATCTTTGCTAAAGGAAAACATGAATTTAATATACAAAGGAAAGCATGAACTTCAAACTGAAATGACTGTAATATTGTAATGCAACGGACATTTACAAAATTCTTTTTTTTTTATTTTTTTATAGATGTGTGCAAATGAATGCAGTTGTTTGACTAAAGAAGACAATAAGGGATATTGGTGTCTATGTATTCCAAGATGGTCTTGCAAAATACAACTGATTATGAAGAAAGTGGATGTCAACATGAAGCTCTTTGTAAAGATGAAATTAATAAATTCAGGTATTTATGCATCATTTGAGCAAAGAATATTACCTATTTATCAAAAAGTTATAATTGTACTGACAAGCCAAATTTTTTTTTTTTTTAATGATTCAACAATTCTATACATTTCTCAGTGCTCATCAAAAAAATGTACTCTTGGGGCACCTGGGTGGCTCAGTTGGTTTAGTGTCTGCCTTAGGCTCAGGTCATGACCTTGGGGTTCTGAGATTGAGCTCCTCACCCAACACGCTGCTCAGCAGGGAGTCTGCTTCTCCATTCTCCCTCTGCCCCTCCTCCACATACTCTCTCTCTTTCTCTCTCTTAAATAAGTAAAATGTTTAAAAAAAAATGTACTCTTAATTCCCTTTATGGATTTCAACTCTCTCACCCACCTTCCTTCTGGCAACCACCAGTTTGTACTCTGTATTTAAGAGTTTGGGTTTTTTTGTTGTTGTATTTTGTTGCTTTCTAATTTTGTTTTGTTTCTTAAATTCTACATGTAAAATCATATAGTATTTGTCTTTCTCTGACTGACTTATTTCTCTTGTCCTTACACCCTCTAAGTCTTTCCATGTTGTTACAAATGGCAAGATTTCATTCTTCTTTATGGTTGAGTAATATTCTGTTTTATAACTTCCATACTGTTTTCCACAGTGGCTGCACCAATTTGCATTTCCACCAACAGTACATAAGGGTTCTTTTTTCGCCACATCCTTGCCAATACTAGTTATTTCTTGTGTTTTTGCTTTTAGCCTCCTGAACTATTTTTTAGTAATTAATAATAATGTTTTGTTGTTTAAAATGATTGGAATTTATATCTCAAACATATGCATATATAGTTATTATATATTATTTACATAATGTGTATTCTATCATGTACAACATAAGCACAAAAAAAGAGGGGAAGAGAGAAAGACCTATAGTAATATTTTTCTATATCACACTAGAATTAAATTAGTATCTGTGATAGATTAAATCTGTGGTAGATCTGATAAGTTAAGGTGTGTATGGTAAACTTCAGAGCAACTATTAAGAAAATAACTCATGTAGTAAAAACAGCATTATAGATACTAAAAATTTGCCCTACAAAGTATTTACTTAATACAAAAGTAAGTAGTATCAGAATATTAGAGATATAAAAATGACATGAGATATATGGATAACAAAAATGAGAATGACAAGCATAAATCCAACTATATTAATAATAACATTAAAATAAAATGGATTAAAATCCTATCAAAGGCAAAGATTTTCAGGTTAGATAGTTTCTGGATATAGACAGTATATACCATCTATAGGACACACACTGTATACTTAAATGTACAAAAGGGTTGAAAGTAAAAGGTAAGAAAAAGATACCATTCAATCAGCAACCATAGAAAGCTGGAGTATCTCTATTAATATCAGACAAAATAGACTTTAAAAGAAAAAAAATGGTGGGCGCCTGGGTGGCTCAGTCATTAAGTGTCTGCCTTCGGCTCAGGGTATGATCCCAGAGTCCTGGGATCGAGTCCCATATCGGGCTCCCTGCTCAGTGGGAAGCCTGCTTCTCCCTCTCCCACTCCCCCTGCTTGTGTTCCTGCTCTCATTGTCTCTGTCAAATAAATAAATAAAATCTTAAAAAAAAAAAAAAAGGTTGATGCAAAAACAAACAACATTTTAAAATGACAAAGGAATCATGAGAAGATGTAGCAATTATAAACATATATGCACTTAACAACAGAAACTCAAAATACATGAAACAAAACCTGACAGAATTAAAGAAAGAAATGACCAATTCAATAATAATAGTTGGAAACTCCAACACTCCACTTTCAGTAGTGGATATAACATTTGGTAGATGAACAAAAGTATAAAAAAATTGAAGAACACTATAAATCTACTAGAACTGGCAGGTATCTATAGAACACTCCACTCAACAACAGCAGAATGGCATTCTTCTCTAATGCACATTGAACATTTTCCAAGATAGATCATATGTTAATACAAGCTGCAATATATTTAAGGGGATTACAATAATAAAAAATATGTTTTCTGACCACAATGTATTGAAATTAGGAATCAAAAACAATAAGCAATTCAGTAATTTACAAACATATGAGAATCAAATTACACACTCCACATAAGTCAGTGAATGTACAAGGGACATTAGAAAATCATTTAAGATTAATTAAAGTAAATAAAAAATTCATAGGATGTAGGCAATGCAACATTTAGAATAAAAATTATAGCTGTAAATGCCTGTGTTAAAAAAAAGAAGATCTTAATCAATATCCTAAACTTCTACCTTAACATAATGGAAAAGGAAAAAAATTAAATCTAAAGCAAGCCAAAGGAGGAAAATCATAAACTGTAGAGTGAAATTAATTAAGTAGAGTATAGGAAAATAGAGAATATCAACAAAGCCAAAAGTCCATTTTTGAAAGGACTAACAAAATGAATAGGCCTTACCAATGCTAAGAAAAAGAGAGAGAAGAATCAAATTACTAAAATCAAGAGAGATAAAACTTTACTTAAATTACAGAAAGAAAAAGGATTATAAGAAAACACTATGAACAACTGTATATCCCAAAATGTAGGTAGCTGTGATGAAATGCAGACGTTCCCAGAAAAATATAAACTAGTAGAACTGATTCAAAAGAAATAGAAAATCTGAATATATTTATTACAAGCAAAAAGATTAAGTTAGTAATTCAACAAACAAATAAAACTTCACACTAAGAAATGTTCAGTCCTAAATAGCTTCACTGGGGAATGCTAGCAAA
Source organism: Mirounga leonina (assembly GCF_011800145.1). Lineage (NCBI taxonomy): Eukaryota > Metazoa > Chordata > Mammalia > Carnivora > Phocidae > Mirounga > Mirounga leonina. The sequence continues at coordinate 26,945,270 of NW_023270807.1, read as the reverse complement.
CATTGAAGCAGAATTAATAGAAATTATTCACAAACTCTTCCAAAACTAAATGAGGAGGACACATTTTTAAACTTATTCTATTAGACCAGTATTACAATGATGACAAAACCAAAGACATCACAAGAAAACTACAGACCAATATGTCTTGATAATCTGAACACAAAACCCCTCAGTATAGTTATAGCACAACAAATGCAGCAACATATAAAAAAGATTATACATCATGACCATGGGGAAATTATCACAGGGATACAAGGCGGTTTTAACATCCTAAAATCAATTAATGTAAATGTACCATGTCAATAGAATAATGGGAAAAAAGGATAACACATAATTCCAATAGTTGCGGGGTGGGGGGAAGACATTTTACAGAATCTAACACCTCTTCATGATAAAAACAATCAACAAATGAAGAATACAGTGGAACTTCCTCAACTTGATAAAGTATGCTGAACAAGGAGAAGAGGAGGAAGAAGAAGCAGAAGCAGAAAAAGCAGCAGCAACATAATTACATTCTGTTTAATGATGGAAAAAGACTGGAAATGTAAATGAAAACAACATAATAATTTACATCTGCTAGTATCAATAATATGATCAAAAAGAAAGATTAGTAACAAGTATTGGCGTTGGTGAGGATTTGGAGAAACTGGAACCCTCATATACTGCTGGTGGAATGTAAAATGGTGCATGCAGGTGCTTTGAAAAAGTTCATCAACTGATAAATAAAATGTGTTATATTTATACATGGAATATTATTCAGCAATAAGAAAGAATGGATTACTAAAACATGGCCACAGTATGCGTGCACCTTGAAAACCTTATGCTACGGGAAAGAAGTCAGTCATAAATGACACATGCAGTAGAACTAAGTAAATATTAGTGTACTGAAACAATGATTTTCAGGAGTTTTTTATTAGAAGTATTTTTTGTTCTGTGATATAATTGCATTTTTTCTGACTTTGTGTTTCTTTTTTTATGGTAAACTTTTCTTGACACTCAGAAAATTTTGGGGGCGCCTGGGTGGCTCAGTTGGTTAAGCGACTGCCTTCGGCTCAGGTCATGATCCTGGAGTCCCTGGATCGAGTCCCGCATCGGGCTCCCTGCTCGGCAGGGAGCCTGCTTCTGCCTCTGACCCTCCCCCCTCTCATGTGCTCTCTCTCTCATTCTCTCTGTCTCAAATAAATAAATAAATAAATAAATAAATAAAAATTTTGGAATCTTAAAAATAATCAGTATTGTTATGGCTTTTGACATTGTCTCATAATTAATACTGAAATAGAGCTTAACAAATTTTGCAAATATAAGTACTTCATATAAATTTAACAGTTTTTATATCAGCCACAAAATCTAGAAATTACATAATATATCACTTACTATAATAGCAAGATACGCAAAATCTTAGAAGTAACTTTCAAAAGATGCTCATGTTCTCTATAAAAAAGTCTATTGCACAATTAATTTTGATTAAAAAGAGAAAATAATAGATGTTCTGAACACATTAAAATGTAGTCCATGGGGGCGCCAGGGTGGTTCAGTTGTTAAGCGTCTGCCTTCGGCTCGGGGTCATGATCCCAGGGTCCTGGGATCGAGCCCCGCATCGGGGTCCCTGCTCCGTGGGAGGCCTGCTTCTCCCTCTCCCACTCCCCCTGCTTGTGTTCCCTCTCTCGCTGTGTCTCTCTCTGTCAGATAAATAAATGAAATCTTAAAAAAAAAAAATGCAGTCCATGGATTTAGATATTATGCCTTAATCTGGCCAAGATAGCAATTTATCAAGTTAATTCACACATGAATGCTATACCAATAATATTGCTTATTATTTTAGAAACTAATCAACAAGTTCAAAAAACTATAAAAATAATAATATTTTATAAATAGCTGATTCATCTTTGAAAAGGAAGAGTTATTGGGTGAGACTTCATGTACCATCTGCTATGATAACTATAAAATCCATATGGTGCCACTGTAAAAACAAACAGCGGACCAACAGAGAGCTTTGAGAACAACTCATGTACATATAGGATCTTGATATACAAGAAATTTGCCCACAGTTTAATGGGAATACACCGAAACTTTAGTAGAAGGGACTGGGAAAATGGTTCACTATGAGTTCACTATGAGACCGTAAATAAAACTGGACTACAGCTTTACACTTTATGTAGAAGCAAACTCTGAATATTCCATGAAGTCTTTTAGTTGCTAATCATAAACATTTTTCTTTTGAAATGTATTCTATATAAATGCAGTTTACAGGGCATAATGGAAATGAAGTATTTTACACAGGTTTGAGTATTACCACATTTTTGCCCTAAAATGTTCAAAAACATTATTTGGGAATTTGGAAAAGCTTAATGGGAGGAAAACATTTCACCAGCCGTTTTGTCACTCTGGACCTAGTGTAGTTTTTGTAATTATGGGATAGTAACTTGGCAACACCAAGCCCAGACTGTAAAGTGTTCATAGCTTCAACCCATTTATGAAGTTTAAATTTGTGCCCAAGTCACCAGTCCCTACTATCAGAAATATCATAACAAAATGAAATCTATTCATTCATATATTTATTAAACATTTGAGTACTCCCTAATTAGAAAACATTGGGCAAAATGTGAAAATGATATCTGATACCTGACCCCAGGTATCCATAGATAAATTAATGGTCTCCTCAGAACACATCTCATGGTTACTCTATATCATTTAGAAAGTATCTTTTTATATTACTAAAATAACTATTATTTCCACTTTCTAAACATACAAGTAGTTTGTGTTATAGCAATAATTTTCTGCCTTTCTTTCTGGGACCTTTAAAATAAACCTGTTTCTTTCTTGAGCTATTTTAAAAAAAATTTCACATTTTCCATGAAATGCTAAATATAACCAAAACTTTATTTTTCAGTTATAAGCAAAAGTTCTATTTTAAAGTGTAAAATCTAAAAGTCCATGATAAAATCAAGTATAGTTGCAAAACCTATTTCTGTAGAGTCAGGAGGCTTATATAATAAATACAACTTTATGTGAATTTGCCACAGAAATATATTTTGATTATGGTTTTCTTAAATTACTTCTGAACCAGGAAGTCTGATGATTATTAATTTCTAAGACTATTTTAATTTTTGCCATGATATTGATGACTTTTTAATTAAGAAGTTGAATGCCTTGTTTTGTGTTTATTTCGATATTTATTTATTTTAGAGAGCACACACACGTGCATGCACCTGTGAGAAGAGGGAGGGGCAGAGGGAAAGAATCTTCAAGTGGCCTTCCCCTTAGCGTGGAGCCCACAGGGGACTAGATCTCAGGAACCATGAGATCAAGACCTAAGCGGAAACCAAGAGTCAGATGCTGAACTGACTGAGCCACCCAGGCGCCCCTATTTTTAATTTTGGATGTGTCATGCAAACTTTTCTGAGTCCCATGCAGAAGTTTTGTTGCATGTTACTTTCAGGAAAAAAAAAAAAAAAGAAAGAAAAAAATGGAAAGTGAACTGCATATCAATATGGCTTATTGTATGTCCCCATGTATGTGTATGTATTTTTTGTTTTCGGTTAGTCTTGCTACTACTAAACAACATTTCTCTAGTGACTAGATCCTTTTGTGTATTGCACTTACATGCATATATATATTTTTCCCTTTTATTGTCCCCTGGAAAATGAAATAACCTTGCTTCTTTAAGCTTTATAGTAAAATGATATAGAGGTCATTAATTCATTTAAGCAATTCTAAAGTAGATACCATTGTAATTCCATATCCATGCCAAAAGTTAATTATAATAAACTTCATTAAAGGAAACACTTTTGTATCATTAAGTTTCAACTACAGTATGGGTTGAAACTTAGCTAATGTATACATAATTACCTCCCATGTAGCTTTTTTTTTTCCCTCTGGGTGCAAACCAATGTATATGTTACGATATAAAGTCAGAGTTTGACTATATTATAGCTTCAGGCTCTATGACTTTGCATGCTTTAATTTCATATGTCAAACAATAAAAAATGTATGCATGTTATATGATTTTGTGCTACCTGGGCCAGATTTTTTATTTTACTTCATTATATCTAAATAGCTTTTAATAGGTCTAACCTTTTTGCATTACTTTTCAAATTATCTCCTAAGACTTGGAATTTCATGAAGCTGTTTATTCAGAACATTTAAGATGACCTTTCTCTTGAGCATAATTCAATTTTAATATACATGTGATGATTATATAATTAAACAATATTAATGGAGCATCTACTCTATATCAGGCATATGGATCATAATCTTAGGATTTAGGGTAATAGGTAGAGTGATATCCTTAATTTCATCTCTTCCCAGAGTATTTTCCCATTAAAAAACTAAATGATGAAAAAGTTTAAATCATGATATTTATATATGAGATCATATTTTCAACTGACATGTTTTTGCTTTGTTCTTTCAATCTTGTCTCTAACTTAAGCACAATTCAAATTGGCTTATTTAATAATAAAGTTAGTAATACATTCATGAAGTCTTTTAGTCCAATTTATTTACTCAAAGTAAAAGTTCTATGAAATTATAAGAACAGTTTAAAATTATAAATAATATATGTGGACCCCTATAATTTTCTTGACTTTCTAACAAAATTGATGTATTTGTCACTGAGAAGTTTTCAATTTAATAGCAATTTATCTTAGCACTAGGTATCCATATATACATGTATGCCAGCATTTACATGCCTATTATTAACTCGGATGACAAAATACTCCACAAACTTGTACATGATTGGGTGCGTGTTTTACTAAACTGGAGAAACTTATTTAGGTCAATGATTTTCAGAGAGATGGTCTTACATTCTGGGGACATTTTGGATTCTAGGGTCATTGTACTGTTATGTATAATTGGTTGAAATAGCTGGCATTTAGCAGGTAAGTGGTGGACAATGAGTGTTATAAATCTTTCAATGCACGGAATAGTTCCATGAACAACAACGGCAAAAAGTGTTCCATGGTTTGCACAATTTCCAAAAGTCCCAACATACATTAATATGGATATAAAGCCTTTTTATAAACATCTGAGCCAATATCTTAACTTCATTTTACAAATGTATACAAATGTATAAAAGTACAAAATATTTTTATAAAACTTTAATAATCATTGGGTTTTCCAGGAATTAAACTTTCATGTTAATCAAGGACATACTATGTTATATTCAGAAATGTATTAGAATTTGTTAACCGTATTGGAAAATCACATCATCCTACTTGAATTTCTAATAAGAAACTACTATAATCAGTCTCCATATATAGCTGCCAAGCCTGTGTTCAATAACTTTGTTTCAAGTAAACATATATACATATGATATGGTTGGTATCAGACTTACCTGCCCAGTAATAAACACACTTAATTCTCTTCTATGAAATAGATGTAGTACTGATAATTTTACAGATGAGAAAACTAGGGCACAAAAACTTCTAAATAAGTTAGAGAAGAGTTAGACCCAAGGTTCCCATTCCAAGGATAGTGCTTGGAATATATCAAAGCATCAACTATACCGACTGCCATTAACAATCTCAGTGATCCTTGGGAAATTGCATTAAATGCCTAAGTTTCTCACAACTACAAGAAGAAAGGTTTGAACTAATTGACCTTTAACATTCTTGTTGGCTCCAAACACCTACCATCATATAAATTTATGAGTGTAATGACTTAGGTTCAGTAGGTTAATTTTCACTAATAATAACAAGCAAAGTAATTTGACATTGCTCTTCTCAACTCATTGACATGTTTATATGATTATCTTAAGTGCCCTTTGAATAGTTGGCAAAGGATACTTTAAAATCACAACACTTTATTTTAGACCAAAGATTGTCTCTATGAATTAGTGTCTTTCTCACCTTACGCCTTCTTTTCCTGATGCTTTATGTGCATGTATATGCAATATTCAAAGGAATAAATGTGTTCATATTATATAGTGTATAATTGTAATAAAATGGCATCTCATAATCCACTTTACCAAAGGTGGTGCCTAGCCTATAGATAAGACCCAAGAATGTTCAATATATTTAGGTCAGTGCCAGTCATATAGAACATGCAAATATATATTTATGGAATGAATATATAAATGAATGAATGAATACTTTCAATAGAAACTATTATTAATTAAAACCCCATTTTTCTTAGGCATGAGGTTAGATACTTCAAACTTGTTTGTGCGCGTCTCAGCCTATTGATAGTGATGCTATCGATTAGGAATGCCTGGCTGGGGCACTCGGCCCTCACTTGTCGGCTGCCAATGCCTGGGACACTCACCTACCCGCTGGGAATGCCTGGGGCGGTCACGTGGGCCGGTGCTAAGCTGGGGAGAGCCCTTGCAGGCATTTCCCCAAGCCGGTGTTGCTGCAGCAGCGCCCCCTGTGGTTTTTATTATGATTGTAAGATGCACCTCAGTGAAAAAGCAAGTTTTTGTTTTGTTTTGTTTTGACCCAGGTTCCGGCAGACACAGGACAGGCCAGACAGGCTGCATCTCAGGTGAAGAGAAAGCAGACCTAGAGTTGTGGCTTTATTGAGATGGAGGGAGTGGTGTCTAGGGTTTCTCGGATTCACTCTGTTGGTGAATTTAAAACACACCAGCCAGCGAAGCTAAAGAGCGGGAAGGGAAAAGCAGGTCACACAAAAGGTCGGTCACCTAGGTCAACCAAGGCTTTCCGAAAAGGGAACTTCAGGTGGGTCAGCCTAGTTGTGTAGCTGGCAGTATGTTTATTCAGGATAAATATCTTGAAATGAATGCCTCCACACTCAAAAATTTATGTTGGGCACTTATATTGCAATCAAAAAAACTAATTGTCAGGCACTCACAATGCACACTTTCACAGAAATCCTGACAGACACTAACCTTGTCCTTTAGCCTCCACTCTCCTAGGATACATAGCAGTTAAGTGGCAGGACCTGTGTTTGAGTCTAGGTCTGTCTTTTGCCAAAGTTCTTTTTAGTCATTCCACACAATAAGCAGTATTAAGTTTTGCCAAGTATCGACATTTTCTATAAGAATATTTTAAAAGTGTGCCCCACAACCATATTTATTGATTTGCTCTCCTGTGTATTTAAGTGAATATGTGATAAATATTTAAATTTTATGACTAATTGGATTTTTTGTTTTTGCATGTTGCAGATCCAGCTGTTCTGTTTACATGGACCGATTCTATATCCTCAGTGTTGAAGACTGCTTAGGAAACCAGAGTACATCAGTGCATGACCTCTGCTTGGTCCATTTGCACAACTGCAACTGTAGCTGTCTGCAAAAATACGAAAGAAACATCTGTGAAATAGAAACTGAAGATTGTAAATCTGTGCCCTGCAAAAATGGAGCAACCGACATATATTTAAGAGGCTATTTCTTCTGCAGATATATCCCAGGATTTACAGGCAAGTATTTCTGAGAAATCAAATTCCCTAGTGGATAATGTTAATACATTTATTTAACGTATCTCAATGTTTCTAATGATTGGTATGGTACCCTGCTTTCTCATTTAGCAAAGAAGAAATATCTTCACTTGGACAAATAGGATTGGTTCTTTGGGCAGTTACATTACTGACTACACAGCCTTGGCTCAGGCAAATGAGGCTAAAAAGGCCAAGCTGAACCATAGAGAATATGATATATATGGCAAAGATCTGAGGAGGAAAACAGGCAGCCTTAATCTCCCAGTAATTTCGCCTAAACAGCTACAGTATTGCCCTTCACCTCCTCTTTGGCTGCCAAGTGCAGAGTACTTAGATTAAAAATAAAACTTAATTTCAGTATTTTCCAGGTCAGTTTAAAGCTCCATTAGTAAGATTAAAAAAATTCCATAAAACCACAAACATACTATATCCTCTGTAAAGTCATAGAAGATGATACAGTGACTATGTGGTAAAAGGCATCTTTTGATATAAAAATTGCAGAAATTAAGCATTCAAATTTATGATTGAGATTTTATGCTTGGTCTTACATTGAAATGATTATTAATAATAATTTCAAAACTTCTTTATTTTAATTGCTTTATAAAAAGTAGCATGGAGGCCACACAGAAGAAAATAATATTGTCACTTTTAAATCACACCTAACTTTAAGTAAAATAATGAAAAGAAAGTTCTGTGCAACTAGATATCCCCTTTTATTAGGCAAGCCCAACTCTAAACGTTATTTGTATTTCCATCTTAAGATGAAAAATATTTTTACCTATTTGATATTTGAAGTAATATCCTGAAGGTTTTGGAAGCAATTTAAAAAGATAAGGTCTAAGAATAGAATGGTGATATTATTGGAATAAATGTACGGCCATCCAGTTTAGTGTTTTTTTTTTTAAATGAAAATATTTTTGTACGAATTCTGTAAGCTTGCTAAAAAGTTTACTTCACATTTCACATTTCAAACATGTTCTTAGTAAAAATAAAATAGCATAAAATGTGCTAGTATTGTTGAAACATAGGTATCTGCCTTAGGGAAAAACAAATACATATATACACCTGTTTTGTAAACATAGAATATCCTCCAAAATTCAATGAAAATATATTAAACATCAACTATACATAAAATGGAATAAAGAGTGGAATTTAACTCCTCTTAATACCATTACTAAGAGAAAATGTCCTTTGATATTTGTATAATCTGTATACATACATATGTATATGTGCACACATAGTGAGCACACTATCATTTTATATATCACGATTGTATATTGGCTGTAAATTATATCATTAATATGTACTTTATACATATATATACACACGTACAAACACTATATAGTTAAACCACATGTAGCATTCATTACTGATATATAGTAGAAAATTGGTATGACTCAGTCTTCAGTTGGGAATAAAAAATTAAACCCAATTTAAGATTTACAATCCTATATTATTAGGAAGGCCTATACCTTCTGTGAAGTTTCTCTGTTTCTACTGAATTGCAAAGAACTCTGGGTTTCCTCATATCTAAATACTCAGTCTACTTTTAAACTCTTCATGCAGTGAAATGTGAAGAAACTGATCAGTCTCAATTTTCCCAAGGTTGCAGACTTAATCCCACTGAAAGCAGAATATTTTGGGAACAATTTAAAATCAGTTCCCCTTTTCCTCTCCACCCCTTTCTCTCCCTCTGTCTGGCTTCTCCCTATGTCAGTTTTCTCTCCCTTGATCTGGATTCTTCCTCTATCCAATCTCTCCTCTTCTAGTTTCTTTCCCCTTTATTTTTTATTTCTCCTTTCCTTTTCTCCCCTTCCATCTGGTTTCTACCCCTCTCTTTTTTCCCTTAATCTAGTTTTACCACCTCCATCTATGAACTCATGTGTTTCCTATAGAAATTTATAAGGTGTTACCATACCTTTCATGTAAGGTGTAATGACTTCTTTCTTTATCCCATCACCTTTTGGGGGAATTTTAGCCTTATATGCAAACTTCTAGGTTAAATGTTATCCCTGTATATTTAGCCCAGGAGATCACAAACTTTAGTGCTCATGAGAATCATCTGGATGTTAAACCTCAGCATGTCAACCCTACCTCAGGTGTTTCTCATTCAGTAATTCTAGGGCTCAGTAGGTCTGGGTGATGCTGATGGTGCTGGATCATGAACCACACTTAGAGAAACACTCTTCTAACCCATTATTATATTCCTGAAGAGGGTTGGTATGGATACGAAAATGTAAAATTCAACTTCAAATGTGGACTTCATTCAGCACAACATGAGGAACCCCTCTAGTCTAATCTCCTGGTATCACTAATTCCTGGAGTAAGGTGATGCCATCATATTACGGTAAGGCCATATACTTGGGTGGATCTTATATGATTTAAATTTAATTCCAGTGCTATCATCTGAAGTTCCCCAAAGATTTTAAAATCTGGGAGTAATTCCAGTGGATTTTTTTTCAGGCAGTAGCCTTTTTGCAATTCTCTTCTTATTCATATTTATGATATTTTAGTGATGGAATCAAAGTTTTATTTATTTTTAATTTTTTTCTTTGTCAGTTTGATACTTTCAACATTGCTGGTTTCTAAAATGGTTTATAGTCAAAATAAGAGCTCTAAGCTAGTAGGATAAATTCTTATATAGAATTGTCTTTGTCTTTATTTCAAATATTTTGGGTTTCTCCTGCTCTTAAGTAACCAAATTCTTTTCCTCCTCTTATATATACCCTCAGTTGTCTTGGTAACAGGGAGAGGCTAGGAAGCTCTTTGATTAGCAGGAGGATCCAAGTTGTTCCATACAATTAGGTCCAGCTTTTCCCTACTTAAAATGGGCCTGAGCTAAGCCTCCTTGATAGCCGCCTTCTTTTCAACTGATTTCATAGTAAGGGCCCCTATCTTAAAAGCAAACTCCTTCTCTGCTATAGTCTTATATACTGTAAATTTGACTTGTACAGCTCTGTGGTTCTCTACCCTCCCAGATGACAACTTTCTTTTAAGTCTCAGTTACCTTGGCAATAGAAACATTTTCAAATCCCATGCATTTTTTTTACACAGACTTCCTTTTCTTCTATATGTTAGTTCCTATTCCTGTAGAAATTCAGGAGTATGTTTCAACTAAATTTGTGCTGCAGCTGGAGCCCAGGTCCATTTATACACTCTCAATTATTAATGCCTGATTATCAATATTCTGATATATTGGCTTATATCTCAGATGGCATGCCCAGTTTGAGGTAGTATGAATATATGTACCTCAGAACTTTGGTGAGTCTGTTCTTGTTGACAGAGATCATTGGGGTCCACGGAAAGCCCACTTCATCCCAAATGTTTCTCTTAAACCTGGTACTGACAGAAGAAAAGTCAAAGAATTTTATGAATCCATTTTCCCTAATCAAGTCACGCATGTTTTATTTTGATTCTCTCCAAAGCATTCTAAAAGTCCTTAAGGGACAGAAAAAAAGGTGGTATACAAAGAGAAACATTCTTGGGCACATTCCTGCTTCTACTGTGTCCAGAAAGGCTAAGTCCCTGGTGTTTATCAGAGCACTCACTCCAGTGATCATACTGCCTCAGACTATCCAATCCACTTAAGAACTGAACTACTTTACACTGGGTGTTAAAAACTGACACCATTGGCTGGAATTTACCCTCAGATACGTCCTTCCACATTCTTGTCTCCCTACTTTGAATAGAACCTGAGTTAATTTGGCCTTCATAATTACCAATTCTGTTATGACATCACAGATATTTTTACGGAAAATAAGTATTTCATTTTGTATTGCGATCATTTAAAAACACACAAATATCAACCTCAATTTTATATCTTAAGTAATTGATTTTTCATATATAACTGAGAGGAGGAATTAGGAAATGTTATATAAGCCTGGTGCTTATATTCATGCTTTTCTCTAAATTTCACTGTGACAATGTTAGTCCTTCTCCAAAGAGATGTATCACATTTGTTTGTTTAAATTTAGTCACTGAGGTTGTGCCTTAAATCCAGTATTCCTTTTTTTTTTTTTTTCCTGTGTCCTCTAAGCCAGCATGTTCAGGCTCTCATTGGAGCTGCATGCACATCCTCTCTCTTCACAAAACCTCCATTACCTTTTGTGTCTGCCCAGAGCTTTTGATATATATTATAGGATCATGTCAAACCCAGCATCATATTCAACCATGTTGGATCTTAAGCCAGGACAGATCTATAATCAGGGGAGGGACAGGGTCTCATGGCTTCAGTATATTGTGAATTTGGCTCCTCACGGAAGTGGACCTGGTTTCTCAAGGAACATAACATGATTCTTTTAGTAAACCCAGGAGACTTATCACCAGGGACCTGATCTGTCTAGGAGTACGAGAGTATGGGCCATTCTGCAACATAGAACAACAATCCCTAAATTCCCAGAGGTGACCCCCAGAAATGCTTTCCTTTTGTCTTTGTCAACTCCCTACTTATGTCATGGAAAGAACAACCTCCCTTATAGAAAATTAGTATTGTATTTTGTGTACATATATATGATTTATAACTTTTTTTGGTTACATATAAATTATGAATATCACTTTATGTCAGTAAGATAGATATATGTCCTCACTTTTAAGGCCTTCAAAGTATTTGCTTAAATGAATTCACCAAACCTGAAATAGAATTGCTAGATCAAAGGAAATATATATGGATTTTTTTATTGTTTTTGTTTTTGTCTTATACAACAACATTCTCTGTCCTCTTTTACACATTCACCAGCAGTGTGTGAAAAGTACTTTTCTCTTACACATTCACCATACCAAGAATTAAGTTTAAATTTTTTTTTCCAATGTGATATGCAAAATTTTATCCCATTTTGATTTTCACTTCTTGGAGTAATAACAAGAGTTGAGTATGTACAATGTGAATTTCTTCCATTTGGGATAACTTTATAGGTTCTTTATCTGTTTTTTTTCTAATTGAATGTGTCTTATTTATTTCTCACAGTTCTTTATAATTTAAAGGCAGTTTCACTTATTATTTCCAGGGAGAGAATTGTATTATCTGCAAATAAGGGTAGTTTTTCTCTCTTTGTTTTTTTCTTATTTACTTACTTGATTTTATGATGATGTTAATACCACTTTGTCACATTTCTGAGATAAAGTACAATACTAATGGTTATAGTAGACATCATTTTCTTGTTCCTGAATTTCATGGGACTTTACGTTCTGTAACCATTCTACCTAGTGTTGGCTTGATATTAAATAGATAATAAATAAGGCGGAATCTTTACATTTCTAATTTAAAAATCTTAAGAACAGGAGGTGAAGTAATAATATTGCATAATAGCCATTTAGTACAGTAACATTTACTTTTATTTGCTTTTATAATTTTTAAATACTTTTGAATATATACATGCACTTACAAATTGGTCTTTTATATGTGTTTTTAGAAATTTTGTTTTCAATCTTATACTTTTATGCTTATTTTATACAAAGACATGAAAAACATTCCTTTTTACTCTGTACCCTGAAATATTTAAAATAAAATGGTCTGAAAGGATGCAAAAATTTTTATTGCTAATAATTAAGATAAATATTACTCTTAGGAAGATTAGTTCTTTTTATGAATTTATCATCACTTTCCAGGGTTTTATTGTCAACTTACTAATTTACATGACTTGATATAATTATTAATATTAATGGCTTTAAATTTCAATTGTCATATAATAAAGTTTTATTTGACTTTCTCAATTTTATCCTGATTTTTTACATATGTATATGTGTTGTCTTGTGTTTTCTAATTAGCTAGAGTTTAATACAATTGTTATTTTCAAGGACCTTGCTATTCATAAACTTATAATTCTCAAGTTTTCTGCTTTATATTTAATATTTTATACATTTAACAATAGAATTCCTTTCTTTAGCTTTAGGAAACATCATAAGGTCTTGCTCTTTTTATTCTTTAATTTTTGTTTCCTTGTAATCTTTAGTTAATTTGTTATTTAATAATGAACTTTTGTAGCTATAGATTTTACTCTGGGTATTATTTTGCCTGTATTTTAGAAATTCGATATATAGGTTGTTTTATTTTTATTTTTTATTTTTATTGCTTTCTAAGTAGACTTATTTCATGCTTGATTTCCAACTTTGTCTGTGAATCAATATGGCATTTGAAGATAAGATTTCTAAGTTACTTGGTAATTTTGTTTAATCTTTGGTTCTTAATTTCTAGTGTCACTGCATCATTGATACAACATAGGGTCATCAATAATTGTTTTTTGGTATATTTTTCCTTTTTATTTTGAAAACATACAGAGAAATGAAATTGTTTTTTATAATTTTCCTAATGTAGAGGATTACTAGTGGCTACTGGTGGCTCAAGGGAAAGTTGCTGAGAAAAATCCCTACTGTGAGGGCTTTTATAATTTGTAATGATTTCTTGTAATTTGTTAGCAGCGTGTGCATTGAGTGCAAAAGTAATGAATGCTGGATTCATACTGACTTAGCATATGCTAATTCTTTTAGAATAATAGTTGGATATTTAGAAATAATATAATTTGTGTATATTCTTTTTTTCCTATGATTTTCATATCAGGCTAGGGATAAGAATAATCTCAAGAGATTTTTCAGGAAGAGAGATTTTTAGGTGGCATCTCAGGTGTAACATATTCAAATGTTTGAAAGTTGTGTTGAAGAACAAAAATGTTTCAGTCTGTACACCAGACTCTCATATGGTTTTGAGTGTAGCAAGTGTTGGATTCACTTCCCTATATGTCTTCATAGATATACACATACACATACATAAATGTGTACATATATATATACACACACATGCAATATAAATAAATTAGAGGCCTGGGCACCTGGATGGCTCAGATGGTTAAACATCTGCCTTTGGCTCAGGTCATGATCCCAGGGTCCTGGGATCGAGTCCTGCATTGGGCTCCCTGCTCCTTGGGGAGCCTGCTTCTCCATCTGCCTCTCTCTCTCTCTCATGAATAAATAAATAAAATCTAAAAAAAAAAATAAGTTAGAGGCCCTTGTGTCAATTTTTTTTTAAATAATTTCCAAGTAGTTCTAAAATTTTTCTTTTTTAATTTGAGCTATGTTATGTAGCTCAAACTATGTTATGTTAAGCTATGTTATGTATTCCCCAAACTTCAGTTTATCTTATAAGTTGTATTTTTATAAAATAAACATATTTTCCTTTTTAATACCTATTTCTGGGATACTCCTTTGTTTAATATTACTTTTGTCTTTTATTTGGAGATTTTAGTCCATTTATATTTAATATAATTGTTTTGTACTTGGGTTTAAATATATCCCTACATTATTTGTTTTCCATTTGTTTCATTTGTTCTATATTACATTTTTTTCTCCTTTCCTATATTCTTTTGGATGGGTTAAGTATTTTCTTATTCCATTTATTCCTCTGTTAATTGATGTTTACGTATACTCTTACTATTCTTAGGTGCTCACCCTACAGATTATAACATTTTTAATTAGCTTAACATATTTTAATATAAATTAGTACTTGTACCACATTCCAGGAAATGCATAGGCCTTACACATTTTTACCACATTAAACCCTCCAGATAGGTGCGTATTTTTGAATATGTTGTTTTATGTATACTTAAAACTGCACAAGACATTATTGTTATCATTTTACATTGACAATATTTATTTAGATTTACCTGCATTTTGTTCTTTTTTTTTAAAGATTTTATTTATTTATTTGACAGAGAGAGACATAGTAAGAGCAGGAACAAGCAGGGGGAGTGGGAGAGGGAGAAGCAGGCCTCCCGCGGAGCAGGGAGCCCGATGCGGGACTTGATCCCAGGACCCTGGGATCATGACCTGAGCCGAAGGCAGACGCTCAACGACTGAGCCACCCAGGCGCCCCCTGCATTTTGCTCTTTTATTGTTGTTATTTCCTTCCTGTATCTCCAGGCTTCCAAAGGCTTTCTCTTACCATATGTGTGATAATCACTATTTAGCATATCCTTTTAAGCATTTCTGCTGTGATGAATTCTCCATTTTCTGTTTGTCTAAATATATTTTTATTTCACGTTTATACTTAAAAGATATCTTATAGTAAGAAATCTGTAGATGAGTTAAATGAATGAAGTGACTGTGACTACAAATTAAATGTCTTGGCAGTGATATATTTAAAGATGTATGTCTTTGCTGACATACATGCATATACATATATGTGCATGTATGTATCTGTCATCTATATATCTATTGTGTGATATTGCTTGTCCTATAATAACTTTTACCCCTATTTATTGGTTCATATATTTTATTTTATAAAGCACATCCTGGCATAGAAAATTTAGCAAAAGGCTCAGACAACTGAGATACCAAATGTTTCACATGAGTCATGCCACAACTTGAGCCAGGTCTTTACTTATAACATTCTCTTATATGCAAGTTTGAGGCTCATGTATACTGATTATATTCTAAAGAACAGAAAATCGGTGTGAGATCAAAATGTTTAACAAATTAAGAAATTCAAATATTTTAAGGTAATTCATAAAAATTTCCTTTAATCAAACAATTAATATACATTTAATCTTGTTAATACTATGCTACTCTATTCATTTCTGGTTGAAATATGGCTGAAATCAAGGGAATTATGATGGGAATTATATTTCTGCCTACATTGGCCCTTAGGTTTTGAGCTTACTGAAGGTTCATCTAACCAAATAGAAGACAGGAACCATAGACACATATTTGAGAGGTAATATTAAAGAAAAAGCTGTGGGAAAGAGGACAGTTGTTCTTTACTCTGGAAGATTCTTATTCTGTCCTTTGTGGGTTTGGTATTTAAACTTCTTCAAAAACAGAAAAAAAAATAAACTGAAAATACGGGACTTTAAAATGGCAAAGGAATTGCAGCCTTCCTGAAAGTAGCGTGTGTCGTGAGGATTAGATGGCAGCTTTTTAACTTTAGTACAGCATCTTTTCTTTCAGATTCTGACTTCATTCTAAATTGTGATTTCCCCCAAACTCATTAAAATGCAAATGCTATGCAAAACAATGTTTGCATAATTATAAAAAAATTTACTAAATGTTGCATTTCAGGAAGAAAAAGGTTATGTGCAGGAGTTTAATTAGTGGTCTGGCAACACAAAATATTCGACATTGGTTCTAATTGTAAGCGCATCTGGGATTTTCTCCAAAAGAACTAGATTTCTAAAGGTCAAGCATTTATATTAAAGTGTTATAAAATAACCATCTTGTAATAAGTAAGATGAGCAGCTTTTCATCAGAAGTAGTACAAATTAACTTCCTGAGGGAAATGACACAATATATTCATCTCAACATGAGATATTTGTATTGATATATTTATCATTTATGCTGAGATCATTTTTATACTATGGAGTATTCCAAAGCAAATGGCAGTAAAAATATAAGCATGAATTTCACCCACTCTGGGTCAAAGTAGCTAAAGGCTTTTTTTTTTTTTTTTTTTTTAAAGAAATGGCTTTTGGTCCTGTTTCAGCTAGAGACAATAATCTTTATAGAGCACCTTACTTCTTTTTCAGTTTCCCTATTATATAGGTTGACATTCCATCTTCCCTTTGTCTACTTGCCCCAAATGTTATGAGAAATATTGAATGGATCTTGAGTTTCCTGAGAGAAATCCAGTTTATTAATAGAAGATGATAATATTACTAGAGCATAAGAGTCCTTTAGCTGGTCCAGACTTAATTTCATTTTTTTTTGCATTTTCCCATTGAAGTTAAAAAACCATCAATAAACCAGCTAACAAACCAGCAGCTATCCAAACAACAATAACAACAAAAACCAAAATGGCAAACCCCATTAGCTATTTTTAATTGCATCAAATATCAAGAAGCCCAGGGCCACAAAGAATTTAAATTTCAATGTGACATCAATAAATGTCAGCATGTTACTGATAACTTATTGTGATATTTTTCTTTTTCTTTTCATTCAAAGCATTTTTAGTTCTTTCAAAGAAAGTTATTTCCATTCATTAGGTGGA
The DNA here is from genome assembly GCF_011800145.1 of Mirounga leonina. Classification (NCBI taxonomy): domain Eukaryota; kingdom Metazoa; phylum Chordata; class Mammalia; order Carnivora; family Phocidae; genus Mirounga; species Mirounga leonina. The sequence continues at coordinate 26,927,908 of NW_023270807.1, read as the reverse complement.
ATTTTTTTTTTTCGTATCAGTGAATCTTAAGCACGTGGATAATATAGTTTTATCTGTATTAAAGTCATCATATGGGGGCGCCTGGGTGGCTCAGTCGTTAAGCGTCTGCCTTTGGCTCAGGTCATGATTCCAGGGTCCTGGGATTGAGCCCCACATCGGGCTCCCTGCTCAGCGGGAAGTCTGCTTCTTCCTCTCCCACTCCCCCTGCTTGTGTTCCCTCTCTCACTGTGTCTCTCTTTGTCAATAAATAAAATCTTAAAAAAAAAAAAATAAAGTCATCATATGTTAAGTGTTGAAGATATATGTATATTTCCATGGGTTTCTAGGTCCTAATTTTTAATTCAAAAGATGTAGAAATTCTGTTTTTAATTCAATCAGATTATGACTTGGTGTCAATAATTAGTCAGTAATTTTACATGTGGACTTAGAGAATATAATACTTGGCGGACTAAAGGAATGAAACTGAGTTTTTTAAAAGCCTCATGAAATGCAAGGTACCCAAAACAAGAAATAACAAATGACAGCAGGACATGTCTACATTTGGCAGAGATTAAGATAATATATAAGGGCTATATTGTTAATTTGAAAGTATGATACATGCATACTGTATAATAATTTTAATTATTAAGCAACTGAACAATAACGGAATGAGAGTAAATAAAAATGGAGATTGAAATAAACATATTTTATTATATACAGTAGAGGTATGGAAATAACATTGTTCCAAGTAGAATGAATTTACTAGCTGTAAAATCTAACTTGATATTTTCTGTATTTATAAATCCAACAGGCATAATAAAGAAATAGTTGGGGAGAATATTTGGGGTAGGTCAGAATTTCCTTTTAGTTCCCTGGGTACCTGACTATCCTAGGAAACATTCTTTGTTAGCCCAGGCAACCTCATGATGGGTAGAGGCCAAAGTAGTCCATGACATCATCATCCAGAATACTGTTATAAGATGTGTTAAGTTCCAGCAGTAGCTGGGGAATTTTTCTTCCTGACTTTTCTGCATACCATTATAGGTTAAATTATGTAGTTCTCAAATTCCATTCTCTTTCCATTAGGAACTGAATTACTTGTGCACTCACAATTCAGTTTCCTATGCCAGTAATATTTGTATGTTTACAGAATTTCCTATTACTTAATAATTTTTCTATTGGTAGGCATTACATAATTTTTATATTTTTGTACTTTTCTAATTTCTCTGAAAATTTCAGTCTGCTGCTACATTCCATAAACAAGCTTCCAAGTGCTACTGAAGGAAAGTACCTCTCCAGAATGATCATTTTTATGAATAGAAGATAACATGGATTTTCTTGCTGTCAGGGCATTTCTTAAGAGATTTCTAATCTGTACAAGCTTCAAAAATGCTGACTAAATCTAAAAAGTGTTATAAAATAGCAGCAAAAATGCAGCAGAAGAAAAAATGATTTTTTTTTTTTTATTCCTCAGAAAATGATGTGACTTCTCTATCTTCTGTTATTTTGGTTACTTAAAGGTAATCCTGGGCTGGCTTCACAAATATGAAAATGATGATTTTTAATTTAAATTCTGTGAGAAATAAAAATAGACAAACTAGTCACAGTACAAATAACAATAAAATGATTGCAAAGTTATATTTCAGAAACTTAAGCCATAAAATGTATCAGAAAATGATACAGACATTTTAAATCCAATTTTCCAATTATCTATTTCTTGTTTTAAAATTTAATATATATGTTGTTATTTTTAGAAAAGATATCTAAGGATCTACAATACCTTTCAAACTACCGTTCTATTTAGTGGCTGTATAGGAATGTTGAGTTTCAAAAATTTTTTTGAAACATTTTCTTTCAAGGGAGTACATTAATGTTAGTTAGACCTTTAAACAGGGAAAAAAAAAGGTTGACAATAGTAATCTATGTCACATCAGAAGATATGAGAGAACAGTTATTTCGGTTCACTCAGACCTAAAACATAGCCAGAAAACATCAAATACCCATGAGTGTATAAAAATGAGAGAGAGAAGAAAGTTTAGCCTGCTTTTCAGAATAACATTTCACTTTGTTTTCATTTAATTAGGAATAGAATTCCTGTATGACTACTTTATAGATTATCTAATAGCTTACTATATGAATGCTACATAAATGTGAATTAACAAAATATATTTTGATAAACTATAGAGTAATCCAAGTTTATTGCTTCATAAAGTCTGTCAATGTTAGGCATTTTAAAATATACCCTAACAAAATAATGCATTATATATTGATCTATACATCTAATTATCTACCAACCTATCTATGCTTTCATACATGTATTTATTTAGTTGGATACAAGGTATCAAATAAAGTCATAGGGATTAATTATATATGTAAAACCATTTAGTAAATTTGTACTTTTTATATGTATACACTAAATATGAATGATGAATGGAATTATACTAGCAAAATTTAAGCTGGATGTATATATAAGATGAGATATTTTCAAAGAACTATAGTCGGATTTTCATTATATCATTGATATGCTAATTATAATAGCACTAACTTTATCAACTTTAGTAGAGTTATAAGCACACATAAAATTTTAGTTTTTAAAATGTTATTTGTTGTTGAGGTTATATTAATAAGTTTGCCTTGATCCAACTTAATATTCTTTCCACCATTATCCTATACCTTTAATATCTAAATCTATACATGTACTCTGGATTTCTATCTGTATAAGTTAGAAAACTCAAGTACTTCTTTTGGAGAGTACTGGGTCACACTTTCCACCTCACCTTTAGGGTCCTGCTGGGATTTACTTCTAGTTATAGTTCTAGAAACAAAGAGGGTTGTTAAGCGTTGGGGTCCTAAGAAGAACTGGCATTGTCATGGATGGCAGCTTCCCCAAGGGAGTCCACTGCTGTTTCTTCAGGCAATGCAGGGTTAATTTCCTAAGAAGGGAGTAGAGTGGCCCACTTGAGGGTCTCTTCCACTGGGAGAGAAAAGTCATCAAATTTAGGGATTTGGTGTTCCCGGCTCTATCAGGTTCTTCCCATACATCCATATTTCCTTTCAGGATCCCATTCCTTCCCAGTTAATGTCCTCACTTTAACAGGAGACATGCTGTGAGCCTGGGAATTCAACTTATAATTCATCTAGTCAAAGGATGAGGCTCTATATTTGATTTTCAGCAGTCTTAGCTCTGTTGTTAGAGGACATGAGAGTCTCCTTCAAAGCACAAATAGAAATGTTCGGGTGATTTATGTAACATTTTATTTGGGAATTCAAACCATAGGACTCATCCTTTTCTTTACTCACTTTGTCTAGTGATGTTAAGAGCAGCCAGCCAGTGTCATAATATAAAGTCATTAGTTTGAGCAAAATGTTTGAAAGTACAGTATACATTGTCACCCAGATCCTTGCTTCTTATAAGTGCTTGATTAGGAGGATCCAGTGGTAACATTTTGTATGTCTCTATTGCCAGATCACATCATGGACTATCTTTACTCTCTTTACTAATGGAAATAAAGTCATTGGCAACTTCAAATCTAATCTGATTAGAAAGCCAATTTCAGATATCCTAGTATAAATTAAGAAAACTCATCCTTATAATTCTGTTTCCCTAGAATCACTTTCAGTACCAAGATCTGTATTGGTCAAAAGCCTCCAGAGAGGGGCGCCTGGGTGGCTCAGTTGGTTAAGTGACTGCCTTCGGCTCAGGTCATGATCCTGGAGTCCCTGGATCGAGTCCCGCATCGGGCTCCCTGCTCGGCGAGGAGCCTGCTTCTCCCTCTAACCCTCCCCCCTCTCATATACTCTCTCTCTCTCTCTCTCATTCTCGCTCTCTCAAATAAATAAATCTTAAAAAAAATAAATAAAAGCCTCTGGAGAAACAGAACATTTATATATATATCTCCATATATATTCATATATATCCATCCATATCTATCTATCATCTATCTATCTATATGTTTGTGTTTGTTGATTGATTAAGGAATTGGCTCACATGATTATGGAGGCTAACAGGTCCCACCATCTGCAGTCAGTAGGAACTTTTACAGATAATGCATTAATATAGTATACATTAATGTACTAAACACATTAACATCATAATGAATAAACCTGAAATTGACCTTCAGAGATGAAAAGTAGTTAGGATCAAAAGTATCTTGACATGGAAAATTATGGCTGTGTAAGAAAAACTCATTTTATGGACAAATGTAACAGATTGACATGAGCTATCTAAATCTCCAACATATGCTGAGATTAGATTGGGTTTATATGACCTATGATAAGCACATGTATATAAGGTATGTGAGGGGGAGTAATTTTAGCATAGCATACCGATCAAGGCTGGTAATATTTTTACTGTAATCTGCTAGGACTGTATATCCATCAGGAAGCTTAGATATAGGAAAGGAGAATCTACTCTGTAATGATTAAGTAGGGAAAGATTTTATTAAATAAAATGTAGCACAGAGTCTCATGAAGGCTAGAAGTCAGGGTCTATAGCTCTATAGACAAGAATCATGTCCAACCACACCGTAATGGCTGCAGTAGGAGAAACTCAAAAATCAAGCCTGAAAAAAAACAAACAGAAACAAACAAAACCAATCCTATAAAACTCAAGACTGGATGCTACCCATTCTGTCAGTGTTTGTTGAAAATTATAGAAACAAGTATGTCTGCCTGGATGCCTGGTGCATGTATGAACATTGCATTCCCCTTATGCACAATTGCCTCCTCCGGTTGCTCACTTCTGATTTCAAATCTCACTTGGACATCTGATGGGTAGAACCTGAGTCGTATGCATATACCCAACTACAGGACACTCTAAACATACGTGTTTTTTGTTTGTTTGCTTTTAACCTCTACTTTGGGAAGCAGGACACATAACATGGGTGATTATAAAATGTAGGGAGTATGTTCAAAGACATGAAGGACAAAGATTGACTAGAGATTCTATCTGAATTATTGAGTAGGATTTGGTTGCCGTGTTTTAGAGCTAATACTGGCCCACAGAGCTTATGAGCTTTTGGAGTCAGGACAAAATGAACAGGGTGATGACAAGACTAAATAATGATTGATGGGCTTCGGTTGGAGATGATGTCTGCCTTCATATATATATATATTTTAATTTTTAAAATATTTGTAATATAAAAAATCAAGTGACTGATTATAAATTATGCTTCTAAACCTGCACTTCATGATCACAGTGCTTCTGAAAAGCCAGAGTTGGAGAGATGCCTGCTGAGACATGTATAGAAAATTTCTAGAAGAAGCAAGACTTAAAAAAAATGAGGCCTAATTCTACATTTTTACATTTATGGTCTATATATTTATGATTAGATCAAGGTAAATATATATAATTATAAATTTTTTAATTTAAATTCAATTAATTAACATATATTATTAGTTTCAGAGATAGAGTTCAGTGATTCATCAGTCTTATACCCAGTGCTCATTACATCACCTGCCCTCCTTAATGCCCATCACCCAGTTGCCACATCCCCTTGCCTCTTCCCCTCTAGCAACCCTGTTTGTTTCCTATGATTGAGTCTCTTATAGTTAGTCTCCCTCTTTGATTTCCTCCACTGTTTTACTTTTCCCTCACTTACCCCATGATTCTCTGTTTTGTTTCTTAAATTCCACATATGAGTGAGATCATATGGTAATTGTCTCTCTTTGGTTGACTTATTTCACTTAGCATAATACCCTCTAGTTCTATCCACATTGTTGCAGATGGCAAGATTTCATTCTTTTGGATGGCTGAGTAGTATTCCATTTTGTGTGTGTGTGTGTGTGTGTGTGTGTGTGTGAGAGAGAGAGAGAGAGAGAGAGAGAGAGAGTGTGTGTGTATGTGTGAATCACATCTTTATCCATTCGTCAATGGACATCTGGGCTCTTTCCATAGTTTGGCTATTGTGGACATTGCTGCTATAAACATTGGGGTGCAGGTGCCACTTCAGATCACTACATTTGTATCTTCAGGGTAAATACCTAGTAGTGCAATTGTTGGGTTATAGGGTAGCTCTATTTTCAACTTTTTAAGGAACCTCCATCCTGTTTTCCAGAGTGGCTGCACCAGCTTGCATTCCCACCAACAGTGTAGGAGGGTTCCCCTTTCTTGGCATCCTCACCAACATCTGTCATTTCCTGACTTATTAATCTTAGCCATTCTGAATGGTGGGAGGTGGTATCTCATTGTGGTTTTGATTTGTATTTCCCTGATGCCAAATGATGTTGATCATTTTTTCATGTGTCTGTTGGCCATTTGGATGTCTTCCTTGGAGAAGTGTCTGTTCATGTCTTCTGACCATTTCTTGATTAGATTATTTGTTCTTTGGGTGTTGAGTTTGAGAAGTTCATTATAGATTTTGGATACTAACCCTTTATCTGGTAAGACTTCTCCCATTCTATCAGTTGTCTTTTGGTTTTGTCGACAGTTTGCTGTGCAAAGGCTTTTTATCTTTTTTTTTTTTTAAAGATTTTATTTATTTATTTGAGAGAGAGACTGAGAGAGAGAGAGCATGAGAGGGGGGAGGGTCGGGAGGGTCAGAGGGAGAAGCAGACTCCCTGCCGAGCAGGGAGCCTGATGCGGGACTCGATCCAGAGACTCCAGGATCATGACCTGAGACGAAGGCAGTAGCTTAACCAACTGAGCCACCCAGGCGCCCCCAAAGGCTTTTTATCTTGATGAAGTTCCAATAGCTCATTTTTGCCTTTGTTTCCCTTGCTTTTGGAGAAAAACTTTCAGTGTTAATGACATAAATAAAGGAAATCTATAAAGTATACTGATAATAATTGGGATAAACTATAGCTTATGAGCTAATTATGGACTAGATATTTCTAAAACTTAGATTATTATTAAATATCTGGCATTGGGGTGCCTGGATGGCTCAGTTGGTTAAGGGACTGCCTTCGGCTCAGGTCATGATCCCAGAGTCCTGGGATTGAGTCCCACATCGGGCTCCCAGCTCAGCGGGGAGCCTGCTTCTCCCTCTGACCCTATCCCCTCTCATGCTATCTCTCTCTCTCTCTCTTTCTATCTCAAATAAATAAATAAAAATCTTTAAAATAAATAAATATCTGTCATTTTCCCATTAATTTCACCAACAAAAGTGAAATATTCTTCAAAAATAAAAGGATCAAAAGCACTATATTTGCAATTTTAAATTATTTAAGGAGACGATGAAGTACTTATATTTTGGATCCATTTATTTTCCAAGCTATCAGGATTATGTACTTTTAAGTGAATGTCCATGTATGTCAAAATTCTGGCTATTTAAAAAAGAAAAATAAACCATCTTACCCTTGTTTAAAATAGTGAAAACAATCTGTATTCAGATATAGCTGTGGGTTTGGAGACAAACAGTAAAATCAGTGTTTGATAGGATAAGTATTAATTAACCCTATTAATATACTTGGCTTAAGAAGGAGAAGACTTTCTATGCATTGATAGAGTTTTCACTAACATTCCACAGTATGCTCTGGTAAATAAGTAGGTTCAAAAATTTCATGCTATATATAACAAAATCTGGGAAGACCTAAGTCTATTTAATCTGCATTCTTGAGATTTAAGTGTGGGTGATCCACTGGAGATAGCCAAAGAATAGAAGAATGTAGATTAAAATGTAATTTTTCTTTTAAGTAGAACATTCAAAATCATTGTTGAAATATAATTTCAATTCTATAATCTGCCTAATTCTCCCACTTTCTTCTCATTACTGTCTTCTTCCACCATTAGCCATCCTGATTGGCTTCTTTTCTGTTGACCAGTGCTTTTTTTACTTATATCAATTTCCTTGTCCTTCATTTAATTTTAAATCTCTTTCTCTCTCTCTCTTTCTCTCTCTCTCTCTCACACACACACACAGTGTTCATTGCCTTATATTCTGTTTTTAGATTAAAGTTATATGCCTGTTTGTAAATCCACTAATGGTTACTGTTGTTATATAGAAAACACATTTTTATTTATCCAGTGTTCATAAAAATAATGAAATAACTTTTGATCTCTCACATGCTAATTATGATACAAATCTTTAAGACTATTTTTAAGTGACTTTATTTTTGGCTGTTTATTAATTATTCTGGAATGTTGAAAGAGCTCTTTCTGTATGTAAAGAATATTTATGCTTTATCATATTAGTTCGTTGAATCTTGTTTTTGATATCATAATTTATATGATCAGACAGTATTTGATATCTGGTTTCTTACATTGTTTAAAATTTGTTCCCACCTATTACAAAACTAAATTATCTCCTTTGTATCTGTTTTGATTATTTAATGTTCCTTTCCATTTAATAATAGGCCCAAGAGATACAAAATGGATTTAGAATAATATAATATCAATGAATAGTGGAATGACTTTGTGAGAATAGCGTGGTTATAGACATGAAGGATGCTTACTGAATAGGTACAACCACTTAATCATCTTTTAAAAAATGGAAGCCCCATTAAAATCTTTTAAAGGTATCCTTAAATTTAACAATAGCTACATTTACTTTAAATGAACCTAAATAGTGCATCTCAAACACAATGTATACCATTAGATAGATTTAGAGTGTGGCATTTCATCTAAGTCTGAAAAAGTAACATGTGAAGACATTTATATGAAGTACAGAACTATGTGTAGAATTCAAGACCACTCTTGCCTTCCCCAATGGTAAGTACATGTTATGTATTCTAGCTCTCAAGTAACGAGTAATAAGATGTCATTTTCTAAGTTAATGAGTTAATGTGTTTCTGGCTTGAGATAGGTCACTGAATGTTATATGTGACTCCTTTTTTCAGCAGAGAATACATTATATTCAATAATATATTCATTCAACAATTGATTAATTCATTTTCTAATCATTCCATTTGATTATTAAATATGTTTTTGATACTATATGACATGTAATATGTTGAGAAAATAATTATGAATAAGTTGAAGATGGCCAGTAATACCAGAACTTTGTGGTTGCAAGTAACCCAAATTTACCCTGGCTAGTTTAAGCAAGGGAGGTTGCCAGAAAGATAGAATAAGCTCTCAGAATTAACAGAAAGCCTTGGAAAAGACACATGGGCACTGTTTACAGCTAAATCAAGTACAGAGTTTTAAGGACTGGATACAGGATGGGTTTTATGACATGAGTAGTCTTCTCTTCTCTTTGTACTTCATAAGACTCAGTCTTGGGAGGAAACATCTGATTTGATAGCTCAAACCACTAACCATGGGAGGGCATGCCCCTGATATAGTCTTAACAGATCATGTTCAACAGAAGAGACAATTTCTCAAAATAATATTGTAATGTATTTTCAGAAGGGGCTATGGAGAGCTTCACAGCCAGAAAACAGCAAACATGTTGTATGCTGGTAAAGCAACTCTAATTAATGTGTATGTGAGGTCTACTATTTAGAAGAGCTAAAGGAATAGACATTAAAATTTTCCAAATGGAAAAATTTTGATATCCCACTCATGATTACAGAGAGAATACAGTATAAATTAGAATAAAAAAATCTTAGATTCAAATCATGACTTTAAAGCTTACAACAGTTTGATATTGGGCAAATAATTTAACCTCTTCATATTTCTTTATAGACAAATATTGTATAGTAATACGTTTTATCTATCTCATTGTTATATGAGTATTAAATATAGCAGTATGTGGGAAAAACATTTTGTTAATCACTATGCAAACCATAATTCAGTTTATTATTACTATAAGGGTTACATATTGGCCTTTTATTATACACATAAAGAAGTCCTTTTAGAATGCTCTGCATGTTTGCTACCTAAGCATTCAGTTTCAGAGGCATGGTAAACACGGTGACACCATACAACTATGGTCTCTGTTTTGTTATTTTTGTGCTCACCTAGTAGATAGTTAGATGATATATATATATTTTTTTCATATATAAAAGATATATATATATCTTTTCATATATAAAAGATATATATATATATATATCTTTTCAAAATGCAGAAACTTTAAAAAAAGAACATATATATCTCTCATCAAAATATAGCAACTTAAGAAATAACCATTAACTAAACTTTAATTCTTTCATTCCACACTATAGCAATAGGTAATGTGCAATATAAGCAACAGAACCTGAATTACATAAATAAAATGTTCTGTTCTTAAAATGATCCTAATGCATTTTGAAATGTTGCTGTTCTCTATTCTTTAAGGATCAGTGAAGTGCAAAGTTCTTCAAGTAAATTTACTCCAAAGAGTGATTATAGTATTTGGTAACTCTGAGACCTAGATTCAGTAAAAGTTTTCAAGTTTTAGATGATAGAAAGTAAATAGAAATATAATATTTGGGAAAATGGATTAATAGAGTAAAAGAACAAATAATTTGATTTGATAGAATAAAGGTAGTGACCCTTTTTTAAAAAGTCCTTATAGGAAAATAATTCTATAGAAGTCCTAGTTCAGCTTTTTCTTTCCTTACTTTTGTCTTTGGGTCCTTTTGTGCTTTTTTATCCATTGTTATTAAAAGTATTTTTAGAGAATATATAAAAAAAGATTTCTCCCTTACTGCAAGTATTATGTGGTATACAAATAATCTTAAGAATGTATTGTGGACTTTAGAAAAACTTATAGTATGTTAAATAGGCAAAATCTGAAAATTAATTGACAAAAATAATAAATACCACAAGAAGTAGTGATTGTATGCTAGTGGAGTTCAAACAGAAATGATTTTTAATGAGAAAGGAGTGAACGCATTATGGAGGAGTCTCCATTTTGGTGGGGATTTGAAATATTGTTAAGCCCCAGAAACAATGAAATAGGAAGAAAGAAATCAGAAATATGAAACAACAGACACAAGGGCCATTGTGTAATAGTGGTAAAGTAGAGCAAATATTCAGAGATCTGCAGGCAGATCTTTGGAATTGAGCAATTAGTAGATATCCTGCTATCCCACCTCCCTTAACTTTACATGTGAGCAGTAGTCACAGAGATTGTGTGAGCTGTCCAACGTCAGTCTCTACACACAGCAGACCAGGAATGCTGCCTGTGTATCTCAATTCTAACCTAGCATTGATTTTTCTACACTTTTGATCAAATTTTAAAGCACAGGAAAATTAGTGGGAGAGCATTCCCACTAATAGTAGTAAAAAATAGAAGTTATGTTGAGTGTTAAATCCCATGCAAAGATTTATCATTTTTACTGATCAATCATATGAAGCCAATGGAGTATTTGAATAATCAACCATTTTGGCTTTGTGTGTCATTTTTCTAAACAATAAAAATGATTTTTTCATTTTTTAGTACTATTTGATGTTTCTATTCCTATGTGGCCATTTTACTATCTAAATTTACATACAAGTACAAAACCACATCAACCATTTTTTAATAATTTATTGAATCTATCTCTCAGGATAGGATAGTTTATGCTGTGCTGCACAAAGACAAAATCTCCTAAGATTAACACCACAGACATTTAGTTCTCACTCACAGAAAATATGCTGCAAATCAGTGGGGAGCTCTGAGGCAGCTTTCCCCCACTTAATGGCTCAGTATTCCCAGCTGCTTCTATTTGTACCTCCATTTGTAACTATCAGTGAGGAAGAGGAGGGCAGTGGTCAAGCAAGAACTCCTAAATGCTTCTATCCTGATCTGGAGCACAACATCGTCCCTCACTTTTCCTTGGTCGAAGAAAATCTCAAATGGCTTCACCTAACTTCAAGGGGTAAATGTATAGAAGGAGAGGAAACAAGTAAGCCATCAAGATCTTTCACCTATATTTTGCTTTAAAATTTTATGTACAGATATACTTATTCTAATCACTTTTAATTGTCTTGCATTGATATATGATCTCAGTTATCAGCTACCCAGAACATCATAAAAATTGATTATTTTTATTTTTCTCTCCAGTTTGCATTTCTCCATGCAGCATTTTTCTACTTCTGTTCATTTCTGTTTCTCTAAAATTTTTTGAAAAAGATTTTATTTGTTTTTAAGATTATATTTATTTGAGAGAGAGAGAGAGCACAAGCATGAGTAGGGGGAGGGGTAGAGGGAGAGAGAATCCCAAGCAGATGCCACATGCTGAGCTCAGAGCCTGACGGGGGGGGGGGGAGGTTATCTCATGACCCCAGGATGATCATGACCTGAACCAAAATCAAGAGTCGGATGCCCAACCGATTGAGCCACCTAGGCTTCCCCCCTTTTTTATCTTTTTGAAAAAAAGGTTTCTTTACAGAAGATTTTCACAATTATATCATTGTACAAAGGTTTACTAATTTTAGTTAATTTCAAATGGCAAAAAATACAGAGAAATTATTCCCTTAAATTTTAGCCATAAGTATATGGTAGATTCAGGTTTTGAGAAACTCTCGGTATACATTTTATTATATCTCCTACAGGGCACAGTTATATTAACAACCATTTATCATATTCTGCCACAAAACTTCTCTGTAGTTACCAGGAGACCGAGACCATGTTACTTTTATAATATCTGATAGTAGTTTTATTAGTTTTTGACCTATGCAAGAAAGACATTTTTCACAATCCTTGAAATTACTTATTGGTCAGAATACCTATCTCCTTCCCCACCACTAATACCTTGTGACATATGCTCTATTTAACCTGGAACAGTTTTTCTCCTTTGAGATTAAAGCTAACTACTACACGATAGAAAATGTGCATGTTCATTGTACCTAACTTTCCAAGAAACTTTTATTCCTACAAAAAGCAATGCAGATTTTCAGAGAAGGTTCACGTACAACCCAGGAAAACTTAAAATTGTGGAAATTGAGAATTAAATGACTGTGAATCAAAAGTGGTGTTTTTTCCTCTACTGCATCAACTCTTCTTCCTTGCTTTCAGTCCTTTCCAATCTTTTTTCCCCTGTTAAATTCGAACTATATTTTTTTTCTGTAACTTATTTCAAAGTGATATCCATATAAATGATATTTTTTCATTTTACTTGAAAGTTATTTTCACCAAAGTGATTCAAGTAATGTATTTGCTCCCTGCATTTTGATAATTATGGGCATAGATTATTTAAAAATGTATAAATTAGTATGCTTTGCTTTTCAAAAATGAAAATGAAATGAAAGCCATATTAATATCTTTACCAAAATGTCACTTCATGCTGAAAAAATCTGTGATTTCTCCTTTGTACTATTTCAAATGACCAGTGTCTTCGATTTCAGAAGGAAACAGTATTAAAGAAACCGGTTATTCTGCATGACACTAAATAATCCATTTAGGTTAATAGCTGTACATGACTTTCAACTATTTTTAACAGTAGTAAATTGAGAGACTCTTTAATGTGAAAATTCTGAAAAACTTGTACCTTTCACTCCACTCTTGTTTGGAAGGATGTTACAGAATGAATAACTCTTTCCACAATAACTTAGTAACCTAACACTGTAGTTCCACTTCTATCAATTTCTCATTGTACTAAACTTTAGAAACGATTTCTCTACCAGATATTTAAAATATAGGAATTTTTCTTCTTATAATTAACATCCCACTCCATTCAACCAGCAGTCTTTCTACATGAACAGATATCAGATGTCATTTGGAACTGATTCCACTCCATCCTGCATAAATTAAATTCCTTGCTTGTTCTTGTACCTTAACTGGGAATTTATCAAGAAGAGATAGAGGTGAAATGTTTATGGTCTGATTAAATGTGCTTAATTACATCTGTTTTATCCCCCAAAATATCTCATCTTTTAATATATAAGCCAACCAGGGGTTCTGTGTGCCTTGTACATTTGTGCATATCTGTGTGCACGTCTGTCTGTCTATATGTGTTGTGGGGGATTGATCAGGAATCAACTGCCCAAGTGATTTAAAAATGTTCTAAGAGATAAAAGGAAATCTGTCTATCAAAAGAAATGCTACCTCTGTATATTTTAAAGTTTTTTTTTCAGCAACACTTCTTAGAACTTTTGACATTCTTATGTGACTTCATAGATACAAAGAACTTTTAAGCTTCCAACCTTAAGATTTCTTTTAAATCCTTCTAATCTTTTCAGTGAGATTAGGTTTTCTGAGAATTGAGTCTGAGATAGTAGCATTTATATTGTACTAGGGGAGATGCCTGGAAAATCAGAGAAAGAAATGGGATATTAGAAAGTTTAATAATAACTCACAAAAGAAATGTTTCTACTCACAATTTTATACCTACAATTGTATATCATGTATACCTATCCAAAGTACTGTTATATTAACCAGAATTTTCTTTTGCTTAAACTTCCATAAATCTATTTCATAAATATAACTATGGTCCAAAATGACTTATCTGCTGAAGACTCACCTGAATTGTAGCAAATGCAAATACTGTTTTTAATATAATTTTAATGGTGTTATTCACAGTAAAGGATATATGACTTACACAGTAATTTACTCTTATGTAATACATCATAACAGTGCATTTAAAAAATACTTCAAATGCATAGAAAATGACAATGTATTACCATTTTTCTACTAGGCCATAAAATTAATAAAGGACAATAACCTTGGGTCACTAATACTAACATTATCAGTGGCACTTTATCCTTTTCTGTACATCTTCAATGTAACAAAAAAGCAGAAGCTATGACACTATATTCTCTTAGAATCAAGAAACAGAGGTATATAATCTGGAATTAATAGGAGAAGATAAGAATGATTGTTCAAAGCCTTCTGCCAGAACAGAATAGATTATAGCATAGACATAGTATAAGGGAATTGAATAGTAAGAGCTTCAGTTTAAATACAATTGACCCTTGAACAGTGTGGGGTTTAGGGGCACTGATGCCCACATAGGTGAAAATCTGCATATAACTTTTGACTCCCCCAAAACTACCAATAGCCCACTGTTGGCTGGAAGCTGTATTGGTAGCATAAAGAGTCGATGAACACTTCTTTTGTATATGTATTGTATCCTGTATTCTTACAGTCAAGTAGGCTAGAGAAAGTAAAATTTTACTAAGAAAATCATAAGGAAGATAAAATATGTTTACAGTACTATCCTGTATTTAGTGAAAAAAAATGCCCACATAAGTGGACTTGCACAGTTCAAACCCAAGGGTCAACTGTTTATCTCAAGCTGTATTAATCATCTTGGTCACTAGTTTTCAGTGGTTTCCTTCCAATATGTCCGGCTTATTTATTTTATTTTGTTTAATTTTTTATGTTTGGAGTTCACTGCATTTCTTGAATTTGTAAGTTTTTATCTTTTAGCATAATGGGAATTTTCTCACCCATTATTTTTTTCAATTTTTTGTTTGTTTTTAGTACTGTATTCTTTGTCTTTTTCTGGGATGTTTATGGCACAAATGCTACTAATGCTTTTGTTATTACCCCACAAGCCTCTAAGGCTCCATACCTTTTTTTTTCATTGCTTTCTCTCTCTTTATTCAGAAGGATAATTTCTACTGATCTATCTTTTCTCTGTCATCCTCATTCTGAATTGAGTCTACACAGTGAAAATTTTTATTTCAGGTATTTCATTTTTCAGTTGTAAAATTTCCATTTGGTTCATCTGTCTTTTTTTTTTTTTTCCTTTGCTGAGATCAGTTTTCCATACATTTCAGTAGTATCCTTTATTACTTACTGGAACATTTTTTAATGGCTACTTTAAAGTCTTTGTCAGATAATTCAACATATCAACATTGTCTTCTGTTGATTGGATTTTCCCATGTGAGCTGAGATTTTTTTTTGGGATTCTCCATGTGTTGAATAATTGTCGACAGAGTGCTGGCCATTTAAAATAATATGTTTGGGATACTGATCTTAATTAAATCCTGTTGAGAATAGTGTTTTGTTGTTGTTGTTTCAGCAAGCAGTTGATCTGGTTAGGTCTAGCCAACCGTCCTTCTGCAGGTTATTTCCAATGTCCGTTCAGTTTTCAAAGGTTCTGTTGTACTACTCAGATGTGTCTTGGGTGTGTACCACCAGTAGCCAATCTGGCATATGAGTGGTGTTCTGTTTGTTAGTCAAATTACTGTATTTGGTATGCTGAATAGGATCAGACCCACATCGGTGCAGCTCAGATATAAGTGCAGGAGTTTATTAAAAATTTGAAGAGGTCATTTTACTGACCTCCTCTGTCACCTCTTTTGTGTGTTCTAGTCCCTGGAATCCCCTTTTTTATTCCTTTTGCCTAAAATCTGGGATTATAGTTACTGTATTCTTTGCTTTAGTGATTAAATATCTGGGATCAAGCAGCAAAAAGGACAGAGAGGGGAAAAAAAGGGGGGCAATAGTAGTTGGTCCACCTTCTTGGAATCACAGCTCTAGCAAATAGAAATTTCTCCTTTCTCAGAGATTTGGCTAACACAGGTTAGCATTACCATCAGCTGCTACCACCACCATGGAATTGCTTAGGGGCTAGTGCAAAGACTAGAGAAAAAAAGAAAACAATGGGGACAGGGTTTCAGTATTTTATCTGATCATTAGGTATCTTCTTTCCCATTCTGAGTCAGATTTCTTCTGTAGCTCTCTCTGTCTTCATCCCAGTGGTCCAACACTTGAACATCTCCTGTGTGGACTTCCTCATGATTCTCCTAAGGGGTCTCTCCACTAACAATGCATATAATTAAATCTATATATCATGAATGATGCCCTTCAATTGTCAACTCTTTTGCTATAGTAGCCAGTTTAGCTTGCTTATTATTGGTATAATGAATGCCTTTAATGTGGGCTATTTCAGTGATCTCACCCTTCCATTCTAGTCAAAGCAACCACACCATGGTTCTTTGTTTGTTTTTTGCTACCCTGGGTATTTATCACCCTAATTTCTGGGGTTCTTATAGATGGTTGGGAGATATGATTTATAGGGGAATATGATTCCTGTTTTTATTTTCCACATTGTTTTTCTCTCTCTTATTCCAGATGAAATATCTCCTACAGGATTTGACTGTTGTTTTAATGAAGCCAGTATTACTGTGTTACATAGGGTAACCAGAAATGCAACCAGAGGCTCCAATCATGCCTTACTTGTATGCAGTGCTGATATTCAGCCATCCCCATGTGTTCTGTCATCTCACTGTGGGATGATATGAAACATGTCATTTCTCCTGCATTGAAATGTCTCTCAACAAACTCAATTCTGTGCACTCCCCACCTCCCCTCCCTGGCAGTTTACCAGAATGTTTGATGATTTATTATTGTTATTATTGCATTTATCGTGCGTCAATAAGCAAGTTGTAAGAAAGAGATATAGATTAATTCACTAAAAAAATACATTGATACATTCTCAGTGATATTGCCTATTATTCAAATGTTAATGCAATGTTTGTGGCAATCACAACATAAAGTAAAATATCTTTGGCTTAATAATAGCAGACCATTAAATTGCATAAATGTCTGAGAGCTCTCTGGAGAGTGTTAAAATTGAGCTGCCAAAACCAGCTGGAGGAAAAAAAAATCTGAATGTCTTTCTTTTTCTTTTTCTTTCTTTCTTCTTCCTTTTTATTATTTTTTTTTTTACAGAGTACATCATAAGGGAAATTGTAAGCAATCTAGAATCACAAATGCATGTTTTTTAAAAATATTTTATATAGATTTTATAGTACATGTAAACTTTTTCTTTTATTCCCAAAATAAGCATGATCAATAAGATCTCTCAAACTAATATTGTTATAAAACATAAAAATAACTTTGCTAAAATTTTATTCTGGTATTATTTTAGAATTCTTTCTAATGTACCAAATATTAGTGCCTGGGTAGCTAGCTGTAAAGAAAAACTGGTATAGACAGGGTAGAAAACAAAAATAATTTCAGACAAAATTAGAGAGTAAACAAAAGGAAATGTGTTCTAATCTTCTCTTCTAGGGGTTAGATATGTGCTGTTGTGTCTGATAATTAGATTAAAACACATAATGAGATTATTGAATGGGAATGTATTTTCTCACATAGTTCATTCTTCAAAAAATACTTAAGTGTTCATCATTTACCATATAATATGCTCTGCACTGGAAATGCAACAGGAGATAATACAGTTATAGTTCTGCTAGAAGTCTTATTCTAGTAGAGTAGACAAACAGTAAACAACAAATACATCACAAATTAGGGATCAAAAGGTGCTGAGAGAATAAAGCAGGATAAGAGAGATTGAGTATGGGTGTCCTATAGGATGGCATCTTGGGTAAGTTGACATTAAGAGATCTGAAGGAAGTGAGAAAATGGGTATCTGAAGAAAGAGACACAGAAAGCACAGGTCCTGAAGCAGGTGAGCATATGGCATATTCAGGAACATGCCAAGAAGATTGTATGGCTGGACATAAATGATCAGGAGAGAGGAAGTGGTATGAAAGCAGGTTAGAGAGGTTGGGGGAACTCTGTAGGGCATTGTAAGTACTTTAGCCTTTACTATGAAGTGAGAAGCAATTTTGAGATGCTCTGATTTCTACTTTAAAAGACAGTATCTATCTCCAGTTAAATGAGTAAATGACCACAATGAGGCCATAGCACAAACTAAGATATGTACATCCCAAGTTTTCTGAAGGCTGGGGCAAAGGAGACTGAACACATTTATTTATTTATTTATTTGTTTGTTTGTTTATTTATTTATTTATTTTAATTTATTTTTTTTTTAAAGATTTTTATTTATTTGTTTAACACACACAGAGAGAGCACAAGTAGGCAGAGCAGCAGAGAGAGGGAGAGGGAGAAGCAGGCTCTCCGCCGAGCAGGGAGACTGGAGCCTGATGTGGGGCTCGATCCCAGGACCCCGGGACCACGACCTGAGCCGAAGGCAGCCACTTAACGACTGAGCCACCTGGGCGCCCCAACACTACTATTTAAATGTAGTAGACTTTGGGTCACCTGGGTGGCTCATTTCGTTAAGCATCCAACACTTGATTTCAGCTCAGGTCATGAAGTCAGGGTCAAATGCTGGGGCATGGAGCCTGCTTAAGATTCCCTCTCCCTCTTCCTCTGCTCCTCCCCCACTCTCTTAAAAAAAAAAAAAAAAGTAAATGTAGAAGACTTTGAGGTATTCTCTGATGATTATTAAATTAGAAATAGGAGACATGGGAAATGTCCCTTTTTACTTCCAATTCACCATCACAGAAGGGAAGGTGATGTGTGTGAGAAGAGACAAAATATTCTGAGTCTCTTTTATTGCTTAGTTTTGACGTTAACCGGGTGGGGGTGAGGAGAGGGACAATAGTTTAATCTCCTAGTTTAAATTTTCTCATTTGTTAAGGGGGGGGGGGGAGTAGTACTACTGGCTGATGCTAATATATGCTATTAATTGTTGCTCTGAGCTTTATTGTTGTTACTGTTACTATTTATCTTGCTGATGAAAATGAGATTTTTAAGCTCATATTCTAAGAGCTAGATGCCAAATTTGATATACAAGATAACATAATGAATTGTCCCTATGGAACCTTCTAGAAATAGTGTATTGTTCTTTACTCTTAGTGACCATATACTTCCAAATTGCAAAGCTTATTTTTAAGTGTGCTCTCAGTTATTTGCTAAAACTCATTAAAGCCACCTTTATCACACACCCAGGAGATTTGATGTGGGAAATTTAAATTAGAATCTAGCAACACAGTAATTATTTAAATATGAGACAATATTAAAATAAATAATTTAACAATTTCAGATCTTAAATTAACAATCAAAATAAACTGATTTAGTAAATTTCCTTACACTAATTAATACGTGGTCCAGTAAATAGCCATGTGGAGTTTGATAGTTAAATCTAATGAGAATTTTTAAGTGTTTAGGATAAAAATTAAATTGATGTTTAAGAATTGATACTGGGGCACCTGGGTGGCTCAGTTGGTTAAGTGTCTGCCTTCTGTTCAGGTTATGATCCTGGGGTCTTGGGATCAAGCCCCACCTTGGGCTCCCTGCAGCAGGGAGTCTGCTTCTCCCTCTCCTGCTGACCCTCCTACTCATGCTCTAACTCTCTCTTGCTCACTCACTCTCTTTCAAATAAATAAATGAAATCTTAAAAAAAAAAAAGAGTTGATGCTATTTCAACTGCTTTTGTCTTTTTAAAATACTTTTTAAAAAATTGACATGATAATATAGAAATATTCCAGAATAGAGGAAAAAGTCACTTGAATCCAAGTTACAACATTTTAGTTTTTTTTTAAATAGTTACCAGAAGCACTAGTAAACATATGGATTGAATATACCATCTGAAATTAAAATGTTACAACTTTCAAATATTACAAAGAACATCATTGGTAAGTACCTCATCATTTAAGGACTTGGTTCTGAGGGTGTAGGAAATGCAGATGGCAGTCATTCCTATTGCATTTGTTAGGAAAGAACATTTTTCTTTTTAAAATCTGGAGAGCCTGTAGCAGGGCTGATTTATTTGCCCCATCTGCAGCTTAGTCACAGGCTTCAGGTATAAGAATAATAAATCTGCTTTGGAATACTACATTTAAAATATAAAATTACCCTGTGAACTATTTGCCTGTCTTCTACATTATCACATTATATCTTCTCCAATGAGACCTGGCATTGAGAGAATAATTCCTGAAATAGTGGAGATTTTTAGTTCTCTTCATTTCACGATTTATTCTAGGCTTTTGATTTCGCTGTATGGTTATAACATTGGAAATGTGTTTGAAAATATGCTTGTCACAAGGACACAAAATAATAGTTTTTTTTGAAGATGGCCTGGAAGCACATTATTTGCCTAGCCATTATTCTTTGATATTTTAAATTTTTTTTGTTGTTAATGTTTTTTTGTTTGTTTTTTGTTTGTTTGTTTGTTTTAAGGGGGGGGGCAGGGAGGGACAGAGGAAGGGGGAGACAGAGGATCCTAAGCAGGCTCCAAGCTTCAGGGCGAAGTCGACACAGGGCTCGATCTCACGACCCCGAGATCATGACCTGAGCCGAAATCAAGAGTCGGTGCTTAACCACCAGAGCCACCAAGGCACCCCAATATTTTAAAACTTTTGATTGAGAAATGTGTGTGTGTGCACATGGTGGGAGGTGGGGAGGCATCTTCAGTATGAATGCCAGGAGACTGAGGTAAAACATATTATGTTTTAGCTGCATTCAGAAAAGACAATATGAAGAAATGAGAGGATCTTGAGGGTAGGCAAAAGAGAGAAAAAGAAAAAAAAATATTGGTGGGGACCGTTTCCCAGTGACTACCAAGCTTCTGTTAGGTAGATTGACTCACCATGGATATAATTGTAATAATTGATAGACACCTACATCCAAATAAAATGCTCTTGGTTGCTCTGATTTTGTTCTCTGGCATATCAAAAGACATCAATAATAGAGTAATATCACAAAATAAGTTTTTTCTTTGTTCAACAAACATTTATTGTTGACCCAGTTTTCTTGATGTATAGCGTATCTCTCGCTACACATTTTCATATTCATCATGTAGACTTGGAAGGTCACTTATACTATCTGTATCTTGGTTTCATTACCAGCAAAGTGAGAGTAATACTAAGAATTACAACCTAAGGGGCGCCTGGGTGGCTCAGTTGGTTAGGCGGCTGCCTTCGGCTCAGGTCATGATCCTGGAGTCCCTGGATCGAGTCCCGCATCGGGCTCCCTGCTCGGCAGGGAGTCTGCTTCTCCCTCTGACCCTCCTCCCTCTCATGCTCTCTGTCTCTCATTCTCTCTGTCTCAAATAAATAAATAAAATCTTTAAAAAAAAAAAAAAGAATTACAACCTAACACTAGCGTGAAGAATCAATGGAATAATCTACATATAGTGCTTAGTACACACATAGGCACATAGTTAACACTCAGTGTTAGCTATCATAAGTATGGGTTAATAACATTTCATGAACTGTAGAAAATGAGGTTAAACAAAATAAAAATAGTTCTATGTATCTCACACATGCTGCTTGTGCATTTGAAAGCCCTTCATTCTCACTGGATTGGGAGGAATGAAAGATATCTTATGGGAAAGAAAAATGAAAAGAGAACTGTTTTGGTAGGGCATAATTTCAGTTATGTCAAGGGAAGTATTGCCCTAAGTATATTTTTCAGAACTCAAAAAAGTAAATTCTATTGTTAAATAAATTCTGTATTGTTTAGCTTTCCTGAAAATTTGCAACAAAAAAAGTCCATTAATGGTCTCTATGAGATAGAAACAAACACCAGAAGCAGCAACAACAAAAAAATTTTAACACAAGTTTTACAAATTTAACAAACCATAAATATTCATACACCCTACTCCCCCAAATCCCTTTTCTGGGGGGAGGGAGGCATTGAATCTACTGATTTCTGACTTCAGGAAAATGCTGAATGCTGGTACAATGTAATTTAGAAGATAAAAAAAGGAAGAAAAAGAAAAACAATTTTCTCATCCTTAAAACATAGTTCCAGAGAGCAGTAGGCAAAAACTATGAGAAAGTACATATATGCAAAGGGTTATGTAGATGTGGGGATAAGAATAGCAAGCTGGGGTAGCAGCCTCTTCTGAAACCAGCAATTGCATGTGACTTGTAATTGTGAATGAACTATAACTTCATTTTGCTTAATACCTGGATTACAATTATCCATATTACTGTTATCTTCAAAGCATGGATTAAATTAAAGTTGGCTACATGTTTGAAAAATAGGTAAATTGCAGAGAACATTGAACTTGGATTATACCTTCCACTGCATATTTTCTTTACAAAATGAACAGGATCAGAATATTCTATTCGCTAAGTTTTATTTTCTTTTCTAGGTGTTAGTTTTTTAGTATGTTTTGAGCTGCTGTAGCAGCAAGTTCATGTCTGCCTTTTAGCAGCGCCATGTATAATGTACTGACATCCTACATATATTGGGATAAACATATCAAATTCTCAGCACTGTTCAACAGGAGAGCAAGGGAATATTTTAGTAGGTAGAACATTTAATAAAAGTGTGGGCAGCAGTGTAATTTTCAATATTTTTATGACATTATTTCTAAATATTTATATTATTTTATGCTAAAATAATGGAAATTTAATAAGCCAAATCATTTTGATTAGACACCAGTATGTCTAAAGACCATACATACAGGAATAATGAAACACATATATTTGGATGATGAACATTTCAATATGACTATAGGACAAGATAGATGTTACAGAGGAAATAAGTTTTGATAATTAATGTGGAAATCAAGCTAAGAGTATATTCATTATGGGACAACATGAACTTTTTGAATAAGAGTAATATGAACAAATAAATTATTTAAGGAGATATTTCTAGTAGTTTTTTAAAGAATGACTTATGTGCTAATTTAATTTGCAGGTAGAGTAAATTTTAAGCTCTCTCTAGCAAACTCAATTGGTCAAATTCTATTAACAATAGAACTCTATTAGAGAAAAGAAGATGTAATAATCTGTATAAAGAGACAAAAAGAAATATTGCAACAGTGATCTCCTCTCCTAATAAATATCACTGTTCACAAGAAAGACAGTTTCACAATATGGTCATGTGTCTTAAGAGAGAAATATATATATAACGGTAATGATCCCTTATTGATCCTCTTTTTTATTTGCTTTGCTGTAACTCACGGCTAAAGTTAATTGAGAAATAGCCATCCTTCCTAGGGATGAGCTTTATCTGTCTTATATGACAACCCCTACCTACTGCTATTCATCAGAGTGAGGCTTAATTAGGCTCCTCTCAGCACAGGTCAAGGGGTGGAGGCAGAAGAACTGTAACAATGATAAGGAGTGAACTTATCTTTATTGGCTCAAAACCTATTTTTAAAATAAAATTATTCAGTTCATTTAAACTAAGAAAATCCAAAAAACAAAAATCATTTACCTGTTTCTCCAATCTCCCACCCCTTGCCTCTTACCACCAATCTGTTCTATGGGGTTTGTTTTTTTGTTTGTTTGTTTTTTTTTGGGGGGGGTTTGATTCCACATATAAGTTCATTACATAGTTTTCATCCTTTGTCTGATCTATTTTACTTACCATAATGCCCTCAAGGTCCATGTTGTTGCAAATGGCAAGATTTCCTTTATTTTTTATGGCCAAATATTTTGTTTTATGGCCAAATAATGCACACACACACACACACACATGCACGCACACACTATATATCCATTAATTCATAAATCAGTGGACACGTAGGATGCTTCTATGCCTTGGCTATTGCTAATAATGCTGCAGTGAACACGGGTGCATATATATATTTTTTAATTAGTATTTTCATTTTCTTCAGATAAATATGTAAGAGTAGAATTGTTGGATCACATGGTAGTTCTATTTTTAATTTTTGAGGAGCCTCCATACTGTCTTCCATTGCCGTGGCACCAATTTACATTCCCAACAGTGCAAAAGATTCCCTTTTCTCTATATCCTTGCAACGCTTGTTATTTCTTATCTTTTTGGTAATAGCCATTCTGACAGGTATATTACTAAAATATAAACTATTTTATTTGGGAATAAGAACTAGCAAAATAATAAGAAACCCACAACCATTGGTCTGGGGAGAAACTTCTTTAATGGCATTGTGAGTTCTTTATTAAACAAACAAACAAGTCTCTCAAAATTGTCTTCAAGGCATATAGCAAAGGGAGAAACTTCTTTCAACTCTCAGTAAGAAGAGGGAGAGTCTTGGCCTTTGAGCATGATTGCTCCCTTACCTCCTCTTCCCTTTCAACCCAGTTAAGTGTGATAGAAAGTCACCAGGATAAAGGCTCCTTCTTCCTCTAAGTCCCATTCCAAAGCTACCATTCTATCCTGGAAGGGGCAGGCCACCAAGTTCTCTGGTCCCTGCAGCTATGTTGCAAGAAGCTTTATTCTACACAGATACTCTTTTCCATGCAGGGAGCTCTCTTGACTCACTCAACCTCCGTTTATAAGGTGGAAGCTCTTCCCCAGGTGAAGCAGGCTGAAAATACTGGGTCTCCACCTCTGATACCACAGTTTGCTCATAGAGTGGAGGTTCCATTCCAAATGGGAGAAAACTAGTGGCTACTAAACCACTCAACACTTTGTAGAACAGAGATAATAATCCATGAGGAACAGGCCTCTGTCTCCATCCCCATCTTCAATGCAGAAGTTTAGAGGTTCTAACTAGATGGAAAAGTAGTCCATAACAAGAGAGCCATAAACATTTTCCTTAGAAGAGAGTGACTTTTTTGAGGAAGTTCATGCATAAAGATGTGTGGAAAACATTGGAAATTTAGGTTGGGAGCAATTGAGAGAGGGTAAAATATAAGACCAGGTAGAAGTTCAGTAGAGAGAAAAGTAAAAGTGACAGCTAAGAAGATCCCTTCTGAGGTTGGAGAAAACCTCAAGCCTGGTAACACTCAGCCTCTGAAAGGAAACACAACTTTAGCTGGATCAGAATGTGGGACAGTTTATGTCCCCAGAGTGTTGAAACAACAGATCATCAGCTAGCACTTAGTAGCAGACAACTCATGGATGTGATTCCAATAATGGCAAATCATTCAAAAACTCAACTGAGAGATTAAAAAAAAAAAAAAGTCACAGAGTTCATGTAAAATTTTAGTCATAGCTAGTGAAACGGTGTCAGGGAGACTGTGAAAGTCCAAATTTATAACCTCTGAGGAGCAACATCAAGGGTTTCACACTGTGAGGGAAATAGACTTCATTAAAGTAGCTCATCCAAGTCATTAAAGAAGCAGGCAAAGAAATAATAAAGACAAAAATGCCTGAGTTGGGAGGAGTGTGAATCATTATTTAGAGTTGCTACAATATATTACCTAAAATGCCCAGTTAACAACAAAAATTTAAGACCTGCATAGAAGCAGGAAAGCATTACCTAAAGAGAGGAGGTAAAGCAGAGAATAGAAGCTGACACCAAGAAGGCCCATATATTGAAAAAAAAAATATATATATATATATTAAGAAAAAAAAAAATATATATATATTAAGAAAAAGAGAGTCACAAAGACCATATATTATTTGTTACCACCCATATGATGTATCCAGAAGAGGAAAATCTATAATGATAAAAAAGTAGGTTCATGGTTGCCTAAATCTGAGTCAGGGATATGGAGACTGAAGGCTCATAGGTTCTTTTCATGATGACAAAATATTCTAAAATTAGATTTGTAATGATGAGTGGACAAATGTCTGAATATGCTGAAAGACCCCAAATTGAATATGTTAAGTAAAGCGGTATATGCATTACATTTCTCAATAACACTGTTAAAAAAGATATATAGTAATTTTGCTCATAAAGTTATTTTTAATAATGGAGTAGAGCCAGGGGCACCTGGGTGGCTCAGTCGGTTAAGCGTCTGCCTTCAGCTCAGGTCATGATCTAGGGGTTCTGGGATCCAGCCCCATGTTGGGCTCCCTGCTCAGCAGGGAGTCTGCTTCTCCCTCTCTCTCTCTACCCCTCTCCCTGATTGTGTTCACTCTCTCTCTTCTCTCAAATAAATAAAATTTAAAAAAATTAATGGAGTAGAGCCATTGTGCAGGTAATGCACTTAAACATTTATTTTAAACTGTAGGATTTTTGCTGATTGGTAAAATATTTTTTTAAAAAAATTTTAATCTAAAACACACTTTATATTTGATCCTATAACTTTGTTATTGCATGTGGTTCTTTTTAACAAAGGGTGTTAGAGAAGCAGGAGTCGATATTCTGTAAAAGCAATCCCTAAAATACAAGCTGACAGCTGATTTACTCATCCTTTGTCCAAGCAAGATTAGATAATCACAGACCTTTGAGAAATGCCCTCCATCTATGTTGAAAGAATCAATCAAGGGTAGAACCATAAATATGGCACATAAAAATGGAAGAGTGATTCTAGGATTTCCTTAGTTGAGAAGTAGAAATATAATATATTGTGGATGGAAACTCCTGAAATAGTTCTGTCAGAAAGAGCAGAAACTGCAGATGCAAATTTTTATAAAGAACTGTAAAATGCAGTTATATTAAAAATTAGACCAAAGGAAAACAGAAAATGAAGTGATTCTTGGTAAAAAGCAGTAAGATCTGGATCAGATTATGAGTTCTGAAATACACCCAACTCTGAAATAACCATAAACTTCCCATTTGTTACTGACCCTCTAGTGCGGAATAGGAAAAGAACAAAAGCATATACTAAACATAAGGACATGATAGGAGATGTTGCTAATGTAAAATAATAATCATATATGTAACATGCATGAAAAAGATTAACAAGAAAGGCTTGCACAAATAAAATGGCTACTTTAATTCAAATAAGTACCCTAAATTTACCTAATTCACAATTTATATTTAATATCTTCTCTTGACAATGCCATTAAATCAAGCAGAATGAGTCAATAAAAAGTGATGTACAAATTATTTAATTTTCATGTGGATGTAATTGCATTTCAAAATATTTAAAACCAATCAAAAACAATCATCTACCATTTAACATGAATCTGGTAAATATTTTCTTCATGATTTAAAAGTGAATAATTATTTGAGGAGAATATGTCTTTATATACTTATTTTTAAATGTTTTAGGAAATCACCATCAGGAATTTCAAGTAGACATTCTAGAGGGAAAACATGTTACTACAATTTTGGGAAAGTACAATTTTAGTAAGCCTATGATATCCTCAGTTCTTTTTGACCCATTATAAGAAGAACATGGCAGCAGTTTGCAGTTCTGTAATTCTTCCAAGAATTTTTTGTCAAGAATATTAATAAAATCCTTGTACTTTTATCTCCATTAAATCATGTAACTGACTGACCTCCCACTGTAGCCTCATAGTAGCTACATTTCTGTATATCTGTTCATCTCAGTTATGCTATTATAACTTGGACATTTCCTATTCTTGTGTACTATTAATCACTTTGAATAAAATTGTGTAGAAAGTAAATTGTGTAGCCAATATGTAACTATCTTTATCATTGTCAAAACCAGTAACAATGGGAATTTTTGATCTGTGGTTTAATTTTCTTTTTGGAAGAGTTCAAGATTATGAGTATGAATATGGTTATCATAATAATAACATTAACAAAATTATCTTAGATTATTATTTTTAAGTCTTTCATGCATGTTATTTTCACTTATACACTCTTCTCCTCCCTCTTTCTCACACACAGACACACACACACACACTAAGGAGGCATTAGCTCTTGTTTTACAAATGGGAAATCATGATCAAAGAGGCCTAGTAATTTGAATAAGATCACAAAATCAGTACACATCAGACCTAGAGTTCAAACCCAGTAATTCAGATACCAAAATCTGATATGTTTTCAGCAAAAGCATGATGATAGTGTTGCGGATGATTTCTTCTGGCAAGGAATACGGTGAAATATTAACATAAAATGGGTGAAAATTACTTCTACTATTATTAATAAGTGTATTGATATGCCCATCCTGAATACCATATTATGCTATGTTTTATTAATATTGGATATAATATTAAATTGTAATATTTTAAAAGGATCATATAGCTTTTTTTGGTAATCATCTCTACATAATAACTCTTTGAATGTAGAAAACGTAACAGAAAGGAATTAAAAGAATATGAATTAAAAAATAGCTAAAGGGGTACATGGGTGGCTCAGTCATTAAGCACCTGCCTTCGGCTCAGGTCATGATCCCAGGGTCCTGGGATCTAGCCCCTCATCGGGCTCCCTGCTTGGCGAGAAGCCTGCTCCTCCCTCTCCCACTCCCCCTGCTTGGTTCCTGCTCTCACTGTCTCTCTGTCAAATAAATAAATAAATAAAATCTTTAAAAAAAAAAAAAGAGCTAAATACCTTTTATGAAAGACAGTATTCACATTGTCAGTCTTGAAAGGTCTGTGATTCTGAACTATTAATGACCTACATAAATTGAATTTTTTTTTTTTTAAGATTTTATTTATTTGACAGAGACACAGAGAGAGAGGGAACACAAGCAGGGGGAGTGGGAGAGGGAGAAGCAGGCCTCCCACGGAGCAGGGAGCCCGTTGCGGGGCTCGATCCCAGGACCCCGGGACCATGACCTGAGCCGAAGGCAGACGCCCAATGACTGAGCCACCCAGGCGCCCCCATAAATTGAACTTTGATATAAATGTTTCCCAGTATATAGAAATATAACTAAAGCCATTATATTATGAGCTAATCTTGGTAATTGAAAGGGAAATGTAGCTCCAGGGTTTTATAAGACTCTTTTTGTGATCATTAGAAATATTTTAGTGATTTTTAGTGTCTTAATCTTTACCGTGTTGTAACTCCTGCTAAAATGGCAACTAACCAGTTAGATGCGGTAGTTCATTTATTCATCAAATACTGTATATCATATAGTGATATCATACCTATAAATCACTTCATGTATGACTACTAGTTCAGAAAATGAAGAATTTGTATGATAGTATTCCAGTATTAATAATGGGACCTAAACAAAAGAGTTTATTATTTCTAAACATTTTTACAAACATGGCCTTATTTAAACTTCATAGTAATCTTAGATGAACATACCATTATTATCACGGCTATACAGATGAGGACTTTAGGCAAGGGGATGTAAATCATTTAGCCAAGATCATACAATTATACAAATGTAGTATATAGCACTACCATATTTCTCTTTAATTTTTTTTTTTTCCTACTGAAGTTTCTCAATTCCCCTCTTTGCTGAACGGCACAAAAGCCACTCCTTTTAATTGCCTGAGACTAACATGAAATGTCTACTAGAAAGCTGCATTCGATTATAATTATATAAAACTGTACTGTTTTGTCTTCAAAAGGACATTCTAAAATTTAGTGATATTTTTTCACACTGCTTACACATTGGAGTTTCAACTAGTCCTGAAAGTGTCCATGATGAGAGACTTTATTAGAGGCCAATAACTTTTATATACTTTAGTTATATTTGGTTAGCTGCAAATAGTGATATAGTGAGGAAAGTGTAAAGCTAGTTATTACAGAAGTCCAGTTTTCTCTCTCAAAAAGGCATCTGCAGACTCTTGCAAACCTATATATTTCAGGGTTAACTAGTTCTATATTATTTCCTTTACATTTTAGATTTTTATTTTATATCTAATATAAATATGAAAACGTGTTTGTGTTTAAGAGAGAAAGAAATTAAGAGAGGGAAATGAGAATAAACACAACTGAAGTTTTCAGGGCGTCCACCTTATACCCAGTTTACTCAGTTTCAGTATATTCATTAGAATTGTTTCTGATTATTCACTTTAGCAGAAAAACTCTATTAATTGTATTGACTATGAGGAAAGATAAAGGGAGATTTAATCTGTTGCACCTGGGTGACTGAGTCAGTCAGTTGAGCTGCCTTCAGCTCACGTCACGATCCTGGGGTCCTGGGATTGAGCCCTGCATGGGGCTCCCGGCTTGGTGGGGAGTCTGCTTCTCCCTCTTCCTCTGCCCCCCACTCATGCTCTCTCTTGCTCTCTCAAATAAAATCTTAAAAAGAAAAGGGAGATTTAATCTATAAATATTTAGTTTATGTCAGGTGAAGATCAAAAGTGTCGCTGCTTGTTGAAGAAAAGTTTCATAATTTGCTTTGAGAAAAGTAGTGAAAGCATTGAGACATATTTATACTTTATAAAATTTCAACCTGTTAAAATTTAAAGAAAATTGGGCGCCTGGGTGGCTCGGTTGGTTAAGCGACTGCCTTCGGCTCAGGTCGTGATCCTGGAGTCCTGGGATCGAGTCCCACATCGGGCTCCCTGCTCAGCGGGGAGTCTCCTTCTCCCCCTGACCCTCCCCACTCTCATGCTCTCTCTATCTCATTCTCTCTCCCAAATAAATAAAATCTTTAAAAAAAAAAATTAAAGAAAATATGCCATTGGTGGATACTACATGGGTGTTGTAAGCATATATTTGGTAGCCACAAACTGTCATCTGCTAAAGTAATACTGTTACCGTTAATTTTCATTTTATTAGATTTATATTTAATTTGTAATTTTATTTTAGTTTATGGTTGAATTGAGTGTTTAAGCCTGAGAAATGTATGCCTAATTTTATTTTTGTACATATTAAGTGACATCATAGAAATTTTGGTAACAATATGAGTATTTAAATCAATAATTGGGGTCTTTAAGAATTTTTCCCTTTAAGAAGTTATTAATCATATTAAAGATATGATATATTCCAAACTAATAAATTAATAATAATGATATTTGTTACAAAATACTGTTACATATCTTGCTTTATTCACTTAAGAGGTGTACATATATTTCAAATATCAATAAGTAGATTTTTGCTAAATTGTAAACTACTCAGAATCACACATTTTTAAAAATTTTACAATATTATAGATACAATATTAACTCTAGATATTAGGGATTTGTCTGAAGTGACAAAATTGTTTTAAAAGAGCTGTTATTGGAACCCACATTTCCTAACTCAGTTCAATTTCTTACTATATCTGTCAGCTTGTACCTCTTAGCATTATTAATTATACAAAGAGAAATGTAATATATGAAGTAATTATACTAGTGAAATTGTCAGATCTTCATACTAACTACTTTTCTTATGGCTTCTTCCCTTATGATGTCTTATTATACAGTTTAACCACATATTTTCATTGCACATTTATGCATTCTACTCTTCAGAATGTCATATATATTCCATTTATTTCAATTTACTTCCAGCAGATTAAATGTGGCTCAGTCACAGTACGACTGTAGATGACAACCTCTCTGCATATTTAAGAGAAACTTGAACAATGTAAATCAGTTATACTATTTTCCATGTTCAAGAATGAAATCTTGACATTCTCTGTAATAACCATGACAAAATTCTCCACCAGTACTTTAAGGCAGAAGGTCTGGCTCAGACTCATATTCTGCATATTTCTTTGCAATGCTAGCTGATATATCTTGGTTTCCATGACAGTTTGAGTGCTAAAAAGATGGGGTTTTAAGCACCTTAAAATATCTTTCACCCACCCTTACTGTTTGCTCCAGCCATCCTGAACTACTTTTAGTTATTTTAATACACCACACTGCAGATTCCTCTGTGACTCTATTCTTTCCATTTTGTTAATTGCATGAATTTCTACATATTCCACTTCCAATTTCCTACCTACATAGATTTTAAAACATAGCAGATGTCAACACCTATAATATGTCTTCTTTACCTCATTGAAGTCCAAATTATGGGCTGCTTCTTCTTTGATGCCAAAATATTGGATGCAGTTATCTCCATATTACATCAACATTTTGTACAGATCTACCCCTATTAACTGACCAAATAAACTATGTAGTTTATTAATTTCATAAATTAATCTGACTCAAATTGGAAAAATCTGTTTTAATGCTGTAAAAATGGTGGCAGTTTTGAACCTGGAGCTCCAAAGGTTATATCCTTTTACATATGTAGAAACCAACAATATCAAAAAACAGTATTTTTAAATGAATTTATATAATGGTGCTAGAAAAAGCCAACAAATTATTTTTATTTGATATTTCCTTATTTCTTAAAAGTCCTGTTAATTTGCTAATTAAAATTACAAAAGAAGGAGCAATGTTCAGATGAAATAGATATGATAGGTGAAATTCATCATTATGAATCAAAGTTTATCATAACTCAAGATGTGCTATGATTTGAAGAGATATCTAAAGATAATTTAATAAATACAACAATGCCCTGGTATACTGAAGTAAGCAGGATCCAAAAAATAATAATTCTTTAAATGCAGGATCATGTAATTGTGAAATTAATAGACAGACCTGAGGTAAACCTGCTTAGCAAATCAGTGAGAGACTCTGAGAAAGCCACTTCTGACCTGGCCAGTCTTACCTATAATTTAGGGCCACCTAAAGATTGTTCATCCAACCTTAAATACCATTAGGGATGATTCCGATTCTCAAAATGATTAAAGTTTTTAGGTCAGTGGTAGTAACACTGATTATCTCCTGGTAAATTGTCCACATTTTCAGGAAGATTAAACTAGAGAATAGAGGCCTACTCTGCACCTCTAATCTAGAGGAGGGATGCTCTGTTTTATCCCCATAGAGACATGACTTTTATGGTAAGATCTTTCAGTTCAATCCTTTTTTATTTTTTATTATTTTTTTTTAGATTTTATTTATTTATTTGATACAGAGAGAATGAGAGACAGAGAGCATTAGAGGGAGGAGGGTCAGAGGGAGAAGCAGACTCCCTGCCGAGCAGGGAGCCCGATGCGGGACTCGATCCCGGGACTGCAGGATCATGACCTGAGCCGAAGGCAGTCGCTTAACCAACTGAGCCACCCAGGCGCCCTCAGTTCAATCCTTTTAATAACAATACTTGGATTGAGAATGGGAGACAATTGTTGATCTCATTATATATAATTGTTTTTTGTTATGGTGACTCACATAAGTTCAGGTGTCCATGTATTTATTATGTACCGGCTAGGATTGTGGGAATACAGTAGGGAAGAAGGGAAAAAAATGGTTCTTGAAGGTGCTAAAGGTGCAAAAGATAGAAATAAATATACTAACACAAATAATTAAGCCTGCCGTTTAAAAAAAAAAAAAAAGTTGCAAATGTGAAGCACAGTCTATAAGGGTAATGATTTACCAAGCCTGGGCTAAGAAATGTTGTTTAAGTGGAGATCTGAAGGATGAGAATACAAGTTAATAAGGTGAAGCTCAGAGGGTGGACAAAGATCATTCCAGTCAGAGGAAGAGCACATGGAAAACAAAGAAGAAAGAAGGAGCTGAAAATAAGTTTATAAAAATAGGAAGTTTAGTGTGTCTGGAGCAAATATAGCAAGAGGGAAAATAATGGAAAATGAAGCTGGGGACAGGAATGAATGATTGATATTTGAAATTAAAAACAAACAAACAAAAAACAAAACAGCTGGGACTCTGCAGTGGTGGAGTAGGTAGCTGAGTCTCTCCCCAGCAAAACAACAGTTAAACTGGTGAGAGTTATAATAAAACAATCATTTAAAGTCTCTGGAAATTGTCCTAAAAGGATACTAAATCTTGATAGGAACAGCAAGAATTTATGACATTTAAGCCATAACCTGTTCCACACACCACCACTACTACCACCCAATTCTGTATTACAGAAGTCCTACCCTAGGAGCTCTATTCCAGGCAGGTGTAGCCGAGAATACCGGGGCTCACTCTGTTCCCAGTTCCCAGTGAAGGGTTGTGATTTCACCTCTGGAGAGGCAGGCTGCCTTTGTTTTTCATCACAGCATCCAGTCTGGTGCTACCAAATCTCTAGTCCATGCAGGTATGCAGAGAGAACAGATCTCCCTTCTTCTACACAATCCCTACTAATAGTAAGTGGTTCCTTAGGGATGGCAGGGATCTTCCTGACAGATGGCAGAACTATGGGGCCTTGACTGCCCATGCCCTAGCTCATGGAACCTCCATGCTGAAAGCGGCAAGCAAAAATCATTAGGGGTTACTGTCCCCACCACAACCAGTACCTACTCTGAGAAACACGGATTCTGCCCCCAGCGCTGGTGCAGTAGTCAAAGGGCTCTGCAGCTTTTCCTGAGGGTATTATTGACTTTATTTGGAACAGAGATGGAGAATTCCATGCCTAGGGTATTATCAAAAATAATGGAGATCTTGGTGGATGGCAATTAAGAGGCTAATAGGTCTATAATACTAGTAAAACAATAGAGCAGCCAAAAGTTTAGTAGAATTGAGGAGAGCCCAGAAGAACCCTCCTGCAATCCTGATCAATTTTTAGGTTTGGGAAAGTTGTGTGTGTTTGTTAGATTGCATGCACTCAGAACAATCAAAACAGAACCTGGGATAGAATTGAAAACATTCCCCAAGCCAGAAGCAGACCCATCAACATAAGGTAGAAGCATCAGTGGCACAAGGAGCTTAAACACAACCTCTTAAATTAACACTAACTGAAAACTTAGCTACCCTAACCCAGAGGGTGACTCCCAAAGGCATCATGCTTGAAAATAAAATAACACTTATCCCTTATCCCCAGCAGTCTGGAAGATTGCACATGCCCAATGCAGCACCCTCTAAGGAGCAATCAAAGAGGTAATCTCTAAGCTCATAGTCTCCAGTTGACTGTGATTCAAAAGTAGAAAATCGCTCTGAACAATGTTTGCAGCCTCCAAGCCACAAGCACACCCAACAGTAAAAGGGTAAAAATGAAACTGGCCAAGGGGATTTAAACAGAAACTTTCACAAGTAAATGCCTGATACCTCACCACCACTCCCCACTCCAGGGGCATTATCTCTAAGTAGCTTGGCTAAAAGATAAAAACAAGGAGAAAAATAATGTGAGCAGGAAAATTACTGCAGAAAAAATATACTTCACAGAGTTAATAGACAAGTCATTAAACAAATCACCAAGCAAACAGCAATGATCACCACCAGGTGAAACGATGGTATCTGTATTGAGGTGCTACAAACATATCTAAAATGTTCAGTTTGCAATAACAACAAAATTAGGAGAGACTCAGGGGAACAGGAAAATGTGGCCCATGCACGGTTAGACAAAGAACAATAAAGGGAACAATAGAAACTACCTTTGAAGGGGCCCAAATGGTGGATTTAGTCAACAAAGATTTCCAAGTGGCTATTGTAAACATGTTCAAAGAACTAAAGGAAACTAGGATTCAGTAATTAAAGGAAGGCATGGTGACAATATCGCATCCAGTGGAGAATATCAATAAAAGGCAGATACTATAAAAAAAAGACACAACAGGAAGTCTGTAGATGCAAAGTTTAATAATCGAAATGAAAAATTCATTAGAGGAGCTCAACAGTACTGACTTATGCTGCAACATGGATGGATCTTGAAACCATTATGTTAAGAGAAAGAAAAAGGACACAAATACTGTATATAATAGAGTATGATTCCATATATATGAAATGTCCAGAATAGGCAGATGTATACATGCAGGAAGTAGATTATTAACCCTATATATATAGTTTTAATCTTAAAAATACCTCCACACATACTTACATTAAAAGTTGCTTTAATGTTACATTTTTAAGTTCTTATAAAAATCCATGTACATGCTTAAAAATACAACAGCATATTATATACCATATTCAAAGAGCTTTACCAAGTATTATAGCTCTGTCAAATAATATTAGATAAAATAGTTAACCATTATTGTGCTATATAATAAATGTCAATATAGTTACTATGTAAAGGATATAAAATTTTTGTGATTTTACCCTCACATTTTAGTACAGTATATGGCATATAGATAGTGTATTATATTTAGTTAAAGACTAAATGAATAAAAATCTAAATATACAGAATGGAAAAAAAAAAACCCTTAAAACCATTGAAATATTTAAATCCTGTTTTCCCCCAACTCAAAGAATTTGGTGTTTTAACTGTAAATATTACCTCAATTATGGGAAATCAAAGAATTTTATCTTACTTTTTAATGACACTTAGTGATATAGTGAAAAAAGGTATTTTAGTTTTGGATATTCACATCCACAATTCTAGTAGCTTAAACCATTCAATAATGTGCATGGGTGCACAAACACACATACCAATTTAAGTCTGATTGTTTAGAGATGTTTGTGTTAGAACTTAAGAAAAGAGAAGGGCTGGCAAACTGTGTATGATATAATTCCCTATGTTTTCTACAGACCTGATTATGTACTTGTATAGTATATTTTATAGACAAAGCAGAAATGAATGCAGAGCATTTTTATTTTATTACTTTTTAAAATTTTATTATGTTATGTTAGTCACCATACAGTACATCATTAGTTTTTTTTATTTTTTATTTATTTATTTATTTTATTTATTTTATTTATTTTATTTTTTTATTCTTATGTTAATCCCCATACATTACATCATTAGTTTTTGATGTAGTGTTCCATGATTCATTGTTTACGTATAATACCCAGTGCTCCATGTAATACATGCCCTCCTTAATACCCATTACCGGGCTCACCCATCCCCCCACTCCCCTCCCCTCTGAAACCCTCAGTTTGTTTACCATAGTCCATAGTCTCTCATGGTTCATCTCCCCCTCTGATTTCCCCCCGCTTCATTTTTCCCTTCCTTCTCCTAATGTCCTCCATGCTGTACCTTATGTTCCACATATAAGTGAAACTGTATGATAATTGTCTTTCCCTGCTTGACTTATTTCACTTAGCATAATTCCCTCCAGTTCCATCCATGTTGATGCAAATGGTGGGTATTCATCCTTTCTGATGGCTGAGTAACATTCCCTTGTATATATGGACCACATCTTCTTCATCCATTCATCTGTTGAAGGGCATCTCAGCTCCTTCCACAGTTTGGCTATTGTGGACATTGCTGCTATGAACATTGGGGTGCATGTGCCCCTTCTTTTCACTACATCTGTATCTTTGGGATAAATATCCAGTAGTGCAATTGTTAGGTCATAGGGAAGCTCTATTTTTAAATTTTTGAGGAACCTCCACACTGTTTTCCAAAGTGGCTGTACCAACTTGCATTCCCACCAACAGTGTAAGAGGATTCCCCTTTCTCCACATCCTCTCCAACATTTGTTGTTTCCTGCCTTGTCAATTTTTGCTCTTCTAAGTAGTGTAAGGTGTATCTCAGTGTAGTTTTGATTTGAATTTCTCTGATGGCTAATGATGTTGAACATTTTTTCATGTGTCTGTTAGCCATTCGTATGTCTTCTTTGGAGAAATGTCTATTCATGTCTTCTGCCCATTTTTTGACTTGATTATTTGTTTTTTGGGTTTTAAGTTTGAGAAGTTCTTTATGGATCTTGGATAACAGCCCTTTATCTGTAGAGTCATTTGCAAATATCTTCTCCCATTCCATGGGTTGCCTCTTTGTTTTGTTGACTCTTTCCTTTGCTGTGCAGAAGCTTTTTATCTTGATGAAGTCCCAAAAGTTCATTTTTGCTTTTGTTTCCCTTGCCTTTGGAGACATGTTTTGAAAGAAGTTGCTGTGGCTGATGTCTAAAGGTTACTGCCTGTGTTCTCCTGTAGGATTTTGATGATTCCTGTCTCACACTGAGGTCTTTCACCCATTTAATCTTTGTGTATGGTGTAAGAGAATGTTGAGTTTCATTCTTCTGTATATGGCTGTCCAATTTTCCCAGCACCATTTATTGAAGAGACTGTCTTTTTTCCATTGGATAATTTTTCCTGCTTTGTTGAAGATTAGTTGACCATAGAGTTGAGGGTCCATTTCTGGGCTCTCTATTCTGTTCCATTGATCTATGTGTCTGTTTTTATGCCAGTACCATGCTGTCTTGGTGATCACAGCTTTGTAATATAGCTTGAAATCAGGCAATGTGATGCCCCAGCTTTGTTTTTCTTTTTCAACATTTCCTTGGCAATTCAGGGTCTTTTCTGTTTCCATACGAATTTTAGGATTGTTTGTTCCAGCACTCTGAAAAATGCCATTGGTATTTTGATCGGGATGGCATTGAAAGTATAGATTGCTCTGGGCAGTATAGACATTTTAACAATGTTTATTCTTCCGATCCAGAGCATTTTTAAAAGCTATCCTTAAATGTTATCTTCCAGTTTTGCCAGATAGATTGGACTTACTAATTGCTGCATGAGTTTTCCAGCTTACTCTCAGAAGAAATATTTCTGTTCTTTCATGTGCAGTGCTTTGGAAGTGTTCATACTACCACTTGCATTTTCTGACTTCTCTTAAGAATGTCTTTTATCTTTAAGTCAAATGGCTAGCTACAGATTCTTTGGTACCTTAAGATTTTAAGGAATCATAAATATATTCTGTTATTGGAGTCCTTCGAAGGAGGTAATCTCTTTTCACTAAGAAGGTATTAACTAATGTTTTATTGTTAAATCTAATTATGAAGCAACACTTAAGAAGAAAAATGAGCCTGTACATAGAATGTTCTCACAGCTTAAGAGCAAATTCATTCTTTGCCACTCATCCTTTTTGTATGTATATTTATGGTCAAAGCAGGAAAAAAAAGGAATCTATGATACTCATAGATTTCATTGGTTTTGAGCCTACATGATAATTTTCTCTGCCAACATATGAAAATATTATTTAGTAAACTGGTAGGAAGTCACCCTATGATTCTCTCTTTAAATAGGACAGGGAGGGAATTTACATAGAGCAATTTTAGAACTTTACTCTTTTAACCATTAGACTTCATTAAATAAGCTGTTTTTCTTTGTTTTCTTGATTTTGTCATGTTTAGTTTTAGGGATCTCTTCCTTTTTATCTTCTGAATATTTAAAACATTTGGCATCTATACATATAGGTATGGGTGTATGTGTCTTAAATAATATTTATTTATATGTTGATATATAAATGTATATTCATGTGTAATAAATTTATGTGTAATACACATATTATGTATAAATATGTATTTATGCATAAATAATATATAATTATATAATTAGATATATATCTAGTTATAATATATATTTATAAATATATAATTATATATATACATATACAGTTTGAAGTGGAATTTAAAAAATTTTCCCTATGAAATATATATTTAATTTTTATCTTCCTCAAACATTGCCAGTACAAGTGAAACATCACTTAGCAAGAATAAGTCACTGATCTGTATAATAATAATAAAATATATTTTTCAGAAACAATGATAGCTTAGACACATGTATCACTACTGGAAAATTTTAAATTTCTACTTCTACAAATGATGGATAGTCAAATTACACTCCTGACTCTCTAAAAAAGATATGACTCAAAGGGACAGAATTGTGTGTCAGCATTGTGTCACTGGGGTGTGTGAAAAGGTCCTCCACATGTGAGGTAGCCTCTTTGTTCAAATCTAGGGGACTCCAATAAACAGACACATGAAAATGAATTTTGCATTGTTGATAATTATTTTTAACCAAAATAGTTTATATTATTATCTTAAAATGTTTTTAAGAGATGGAGATTAGTGGGCGCCTGGGTGGCTCAGTTGGTTAAGCGACTGCCTTCGGCTCAGGTCATGATCCTGGAGTCCTGGGATCGAGTCCCGCATCAGGCTCCCTGCTCAGCGGGGAGCCTGCTTCTCCCTCTCCCGCTCCCCCCTCTTGTGCTCTCTCTCTCAAAAAAAAAAAAAAAATCTTAAAAAAAAAAAGAGATGGAGATTAGTAACTAATATTAAATTTAAAAAGAGGTATTAAAACCTAGGATACTCTGTTGAAATAACTTTTGGGAGGAAAACATAACTAATTTGCATTAATGCAGTTATCTTATTGCATGGTTGCTAAATCCATGGAGATGACTCAATGCTCTATTATTCACCAATTATTTGTATTTTTTCCTATTTTGTATTTAAAATCTGTCCAGTAATAGAAAAAAAATAAAGGAACACAATGTAATTAATCTAGGAGAAAATTACATGAGAGTAAAGCAAAGGCAAGAACTGTGACTCATTCTGTTAAGAACTTGATCACTTAATTTATCTTTAGATTGCTTCTATTGTGTTATGAGAAGAACAGATGTTTAAACTGCAAGTAGCCTGTGATGCATTCTACCCTTTATTACTCAAGTGGCTATTGTACAAATATTCACTTTTCATAGTTCATTGACCCCTATACTCCCTACCAATCCATCAACCTTCCCTTTATTCTCATTTCTCCTTATGCCTTAGATTATGTGGTTGATCATTTTAAGAACATTCCTCTAAGACTCCTTGACAATTTATGTATGTGTCACAGATCTCTCTTAAAATCCTGTCTACTTTTTCTGCACCTTAATTGGGTGGTACATAAAACTGTTATTTCAGAATAAACTAAATTATCTTGCAATAAATCCATGAGTCCAAATCTAAAATGGATCCAAGAAACTACCCATATATCACACTAGCTTCTTAGTTTAATTCATGTCACTTAGTTTAATTCATGTATGTGTGTATATATATTTTTTTCCACTTTTCTTCTTCTCTAAATTCTGCTACTTTCCACCCAGGCCCAATCTTAGAAAGAAAAGAAAATCACTATCCATCAATTTCTTCCTCTTTGCAGCCATACCATAGAATGCCTACATCTGCCCTCACCTGCACTCTTTCCTTCTGTTAGAATTAGAGGGCCTTCTTTCTTATCATCTGCCTAATCTCCCCAAAGGGTGAGATCCTGTTGCTCTTTCTTTGCAACTCCTTTTTTTTTTATTTATTAATAATACATTTTCTCTTTTATATAATTGACTTTTCACTGACAGTTTGGTCTTTTCTAACAGCTTTTAATCACGCTAAAATTACCGCCATTATATAACACAAGCAAACAAAAAGCAATACACTGCCTATCTCCATATACACATAGTATCTCCCTGTAAATCTTGTCTTGCTCATAGAAAAACATATTTAAATGACTAAAATCTCTGTCTTCTTTGTTTGCCTATCTCTTACTCATTAAACCACTTAATTAG
This sequence comes from Mirounga leonina, assembly GCF_011800145.1. Classification (NCBI taxonomy): domain Eukaryota; kingdom Metazoa; phylum Chordata; class Mammalia; order Carnivora; family Phocidae; genus Mirounga; species Mirounga leonina. Next base: position 26,886,850 of record NW_023270807.1, on the reverse strand, counting down.
GACTTCCTCCTCCATCACTGCACTCAAATGGTCTGTATCTTGCCTTATAAATAAAATGGATATTTTTCAACCTTCATCTTACAAGATATTTCAGTAGCATCTAATAAAGCACCTTTTTCATTATTCTGTGTTAAATCAGCCAGATATAGGAGTTCTGGAGATCTACTGTACAGTATGGTGACTATAGTTAACAATACTGTATTGATTTGTATATGTGAAAGTTTCTAAGAGAGTAGGTCTTAAGTGTCTTCACTACAAAATAAAAGGAAAAGAACATAAAAATGCTAACTAAATGAGATAATGGATATGTTAACTAATTTGAATGTGGTGATCATCTAACAATGTATATATAAATCAAAACATTAAGTTGTACACCTTAAATATACACAGTTCGTATTTGTCAATTATAAATCAGTGACGCTGAAAAATAAACAAAAAACACTCTTTTCTTCTTGAAACATGCTTTTTTCCTTCTTGAAGAACACTCTTCATTTCTCTCCCTTTGGTTCAATGAGACTTGTTGAATTTTTTTTGTTTATTTATGAGTTGTGAGAGATTTTTGCTTTTTTAATATATTCTAAATAATTAGCCCTTATCAAATGTATGACTTACAATTTTTTGTCCCATTCTACAAGTCACTTTTTCATTCTCTTCATAGAGTTCTTTCATACATCTGTTTTTAGTGCTTTAGAATCTGCTGTTCTCTCACTTCCCACATTAATTTTTAAACATTTCTTATTTTTCTTGGGAATATACCAAAGTATTTACAGTAGTGTTTAACCTTTTCTTGGATGATTACTATGTGTTAACATTTGTTTAAGGTGCCTTTGCCTGAATTAACTCTATTCTTATAACAAGTATCTGAGGTGAGTACTAAATTACTCTCATTTTATAGCTGAGGCAAATAGGAACATAATTATTTGTCTAAGATCACACAACTAATTGGTTGTAATGGTAAAGCTAGGATTTGAACACAGAAATTGGGATTTCTGAATCTACACTGGTGTGTGTGTGTGTGTGTGTGTTGTGGTAAAATATAACATACTCACCATTTAAAAAATTAAAGTGTACAGTTCTTTGCATTTAGTAAAATCATAATGCTGTGCAAACATCACCACTATCTAGATCCAGATAATTTCATTACCCTAATGAAATTAACCATTAAACTGCTTTCTATATATGAATTTGCCTATTCTGGATATGTCTTATACTCTAGAACATTTTGTACAAAATGTGGTGTTTTGTGTCTGGCTTCCTTCATTTAGCATAAAGTTGTCAGGATTCATGCATGTGTCAGTATTTCCTTCATTTTATGGCTGAATAATATCTATTGTTTGATATACCACCAGTGGTATCCATTTTGTTTATCCATTTATCAGCTGATGAACATTTGGACTACTGTGTCTGTCTTTTGACGACTGTGAATAGTTTTGCTGAAATTTGTATAGGAGATTTTGTTTTGTTTTGTTTGTTTTTTGAACACCTGTTACCAGTTCTTATGGGTATTTACATAGGAGTGGAATTTCTGAGTCATATTATACTTCCTAACACTATACATCCATCTTTGTAATACTTCCACAGTTATATTTTTATTTTATTCTTATTTTACCTTGATTAATTGATGCCAAGTATTATGCTCATTTATGTTCACAATTTTACCCCTGCTACCTAGCCAAGTGCTCTGTATCTTGTTAGGTATGTTATAAAAATGTGCTGAGTAAATGAAGAATTAATGTTTTGTCACTAGTTCTATTCCTGGATTAGTGGGATACTTTTTAAATAAATGCACTATCATTCTGTAATGCACTGGGAGTCTCATGGAAGATTTTCAAATATCTATTAAAAGCCAGATTTCTTAGTTTGAAAAAAAGCATTTCTCTAAACTCAGTAGAAGAAAGTAAAGTCATTAATTTTCTTTCAGCTGTTAATACTCTAGCACTCTGCCAAGCAGACTTGCAAATCCTCTACTGCATTCTGCTCACAAATATAGCTTAAGCTGTGGAATATTCTTCATGGCTTCACCAATCAACAGTCTTTATCTTTATCCCATTTTATTTTGGATCTTAAGTCTGATGGATTCTTGTGAAATCATATTTCCTATAGTTATGTATTTCTACTAATGTGTGTGTGTGTCTGTGCGTGTATACACACACATATATATCCATGAAGCTTTATTTTTTTGATTTAAATGTCATACAAATCTACTTGAAGATTATGAGCTCCTTAGTATATTTTTATATGCTTCAATTTGTGCAAATTTGGAAGATCTATCTCCTATGTAAATTAGGATTCACTGAGATCATAATTAAGGGATGAACACTTCTCTGTCCTCATCTCTCTCTACTGCTCATTGGCATTCTGCACAATTGTTCTATTTTACTTTTTTGAAAGAAGTTATCTCGATTTCTATCAGGCTCACTTGCCTTATCTTACTTTTACATCCCTGATATTTCTAAAAAGTTTTCTGCTAGTTCCTTCTCTTCTACCAGGCCTCAAAAAGGTTTGCCCTAGTCTTGATTCTTCTTTTCTTTTTCTTCTATGCTCTAACCCAGATGATCTTATTTTGAATTATTCTTTTGTATGCCTTTCAGTGATATTTCTGGTGAGATATCTCTGTACAGCAACAACCCTTTGAAGCTCTATGGCTTAGAACTATAACCATGTATTTGTTTTGCTCATAGATCTCCAGGGTGACTGGGACAGTTATGCATCAGCCTGAGGATTGGTTCAGAATTATTCCACGTGTCTCTTGTTTCAGAACCAACAGATACCCAGGGCATGCTCTTTTCATGGCAGATTGTAGAAACATAAAAGGGATAAATGAAAGTACTTGATACCTCTTAAGACCTTAAGCGCACAGATTGTATACTGTCATTTCCACCCATGTTCTGTTTGGCTAAAGCAAGTCACATGCCCAAACTCCAAATCATACATTTCAAAATTATACACTTACCTCAGTGAGATATCACCAAATCAGGGAAGGGGAAGAGAATTGTGAGCATCAAATATGTCTTACATTATATATATATATATATATATATATGTCAATAATTAAAAATTAAGTTTTCTGTCATTGATTTCTTTAAGGGTCAGTCTCATACATCTCTTTTGATACCTCTATCTGCATATATGTAACAGATGAATTAAACACAGTCTTCCAAAAATGAAGCACTCGATGTTCCATCACTGTCTTTCATACTTTCTTCTGCTTACCTTCCTTCTCTTAGTAGGTTTATATTGATTTACCCAAAAACTAAAAGAAAAAAAATAAAGAGAAGGCTTGATGCCGTCTTTGTACTGATCTCACATACAATACCCCAATAAATCCAGTTGATTCTGTTTTAAAATTTACACTCCTCCTATTCATTATTCTCTAGTTTAGCTGTCACCTCCTCTGTCAAGGTTATCAATATCTCTCAGCTGAGACAATGAAAAATATCTCATAGTTGATCTCCATACTTCTACTCTTTCCCCTACTATTCATTCTTCACATAATAGAGTATATTTAGTGTATATTTAAATCAGATAATGTTATTAAACCTGGTGGAACCTTGGTATTCTTAGCATACTATCTAGATTTCCTCCCATGGCCCAGGAAACTCTATATGTTTTGTTCTTGGCTTACCTTTCCAGCTCAGGTTTATTTATCTGTCTGCCCTTCACACCCTTAGTCTTGAAGATTGTTTGTATTCTTTTATTTCTGGCCTACAAGGTTTTTCACATGACTCTTTCCATGGCTTTTCTTGCTCACTCTTCAGCTGAACTATCTATCAGCTTCTCAGAAATGCCTTCAATGACTATCCTAACTGAAGGAGCTTTCTTCTTCTGATACTGCTGCTGTCCATTTTATCACTTGGCTTTGGGTCTGGTTTGATCACCACTAAAAATGAAGCAAGTAGAAGAGGATGTGGTAAATATTTATTGATATTTTAAAAATAATCTCCTTAATAATATAATAATTTATAATTTTAAATATATGCAAGTAATTATACATATTCTCATACTAGACAATTTTTATAAAATTTAAAAGAATTTCATATTTAAATGTTTGATTCATTATTATAAGTGATGATACAGTTCCCAGCATTTTAGAATTCATCACCTTTTTTTGAAAGAGGCATACTTCTATATTCATAGAATGAAATGACCATAGATATTAGATTTAGATGATTGTTTAAAATTGATAGTTTTAAATTTATATATGTAAAAATAATCAAGAAATTATGTCATCTGCTGAAAATAATACATTTAATTCAGATTATAGATGACAATCCCATAAGATTAATTTACTTCCCAGGAGCACAATACATTGCTAAAGATGGACCCCAGATCATTTGATAGTCTTCTGTTTCTCCTAATCAGATGCCAGATTAAAATATTTTTATTGCCTTGCTCACCTGGTCCTGTTTAATGGACTGTAAGTATAAAGCAGCATTGATGAGGGCCATTTGTTCAGTACCTTCTAGATTGATTGGTTGATTATATAATTAATATGATTCAGTAATTCACATTTAAATGTAGCTTTTATTCAAATAAAGATTTCACTAACTTTGTGATATATGTGTTTCATGTTAGATGAATTAGAAAATGATTGTGATCTTTACTTGCCATAACATATAGGCTATAGAAAATAATTCACTGAAAATACATTTTCAAAAACATTTTGATATTTATAATTAATGTACATGTTGGGATTATAGAATATTTTAGAGCCAAATAAAGTATTATAGTATAAGAAAATATGTTTTTGTATTATACCGGGTACTGTTGAATACTGATCATGTAACAATTTTAAAGTTCTTGGTTATGTGGTATTTATATAGAATTTTATAAAGCTTATCCAGACCATGTACTTCTTCCACTTTAGACATTCTGTATTATTTTCATTCAGAATGTTCTAATAGGAAAAAATGCCTTTACCACTATAACAAAGTAGTACTGATATTACAGTATTTCATAATTTATACAAATGTTATTTATGTTTTGACCTTTTGTGGTCTATGTAGTATATTTGTTTATATTAACTTTATATTGTAGTAATACAATTTATAAAATTCTTTTTGCAACATTTTATACACTTATGCAAATTAATATTTTGCAATACAGTGTTTATTGCGGTACTAAGAAATTGTATGTGTATGATATGGATATTCATATATTATGAACTTTTGGCATAGAGACATGTAGAGATACACACATTCTATAGACTTATTTTATTCATTTAAGGAAAACCTCACAGATAAATTATTGTATAAACTGGAACATAAATATATAAACACAAACTAAAAGATGAATATAAATATTTCATCTTTGCCTTTTATTCCTAATTTAAGAACTCTGAGCATATATTTTCCAAATATATATGAAAGATTACAGTATTTTACATGTAAATCTATCTGTCTTAGGTTACCGCACTGACAAAGGAGTACTAGTTGTAGAGACTTGAATTCAAATTATTTTAAAAGCAAGGGAATGTTTTTCTCAAAATTCCACTGCAAATACTTAGAAAGAGCTCTGAAGTCCACCGTGGTTGAATGAGATGTAAGCCTTCTGCAGAGTGGCAAGCATGCATATGGGGAGACAGTCCACTGTTCCATAGACAATATGCTCTCCCTTTCAAAATACTGGTTTAAATAATTCCACAATTTCTGTTCACTTAACTTGCATTATATACGTATGTATGTCCATCTTGTTTTAAAGGAATTTATTTCTAACTATAAAATAACATGACTAACTATAAATAATACTTTTATATCAGGACAAATAACATATTTTTAAAAGAAAAGAAATACTGGACAACCCTACCACTTAGAGATAACTAGCATTGATATTATATATTAATACTATTTCAAAAATACATGTAAGCCCATTTTTACCTTCCAAAATTAGGAGCATCCCAAATATTTAATTATATATTTTTTTCACATATTATTGTGGGAATGCTTTCTAATATAATGGAATTTCCTTCCAAATAATAGTTTTAAATGGTTCATAATTTTTATGGTTATAATTCATTTGAACTATAATATGATTGGATTTCTTTTTTAAATTCCTCTTTGTATATCACTGAGATAACATTCCTTTGGCATAAATCTTTCAGACCACCTCTTCTTATTTCCTCAGTGATTTTCTAGAACAGCACTGGCCAACAGAACTTTCTGTAATGATCAAGTGCTCTATATCTGCATTGTACAATTCAGTATCTCCAAGCCACATGTAGTTATTGATTACTTGAAATGTACCCAGATTGAGAAAGTGGATTTTTAACTGTATCTAATTATAGTTAATTAAAATTTAAATTTAAATAGCCACCATATGAGACTACCATATGAGAAAGTTCATAGAATATAAAACAGTAAGCCGAAGTGTTTTAATATTTCTTTAGCTATAATTAAAATATTGGGTTGGGTCATATAGATCTTAGATACCCTCTATTTTCTTCTTTAAAAAACTGTTATTCAATTATTTCCTCCCTTTCAATTCTTATTTCTCCCTGAAAAACACCTGTTTTCTTTGTCTTGGATTACCATAAATTAACCCCCCCACACGGTTATCATCTTATCATACATCATTTAACCTGAATTCTTGTTTACTATTAAAATTATCCACATACCTGATACAATTCCCATCTACATTTTAATGGCATCATAATGTAACTTTGTCTCCAACCTTTCTCTCTTTATATCTTTTTGTTTTATCCCAAATATTTGGTGATTTTTAAATTCTTCATCTGGTATAGATAGTTTTCTATCTGTGGGTCTTCCATGAGTAGGTTACTTTTCCTTTGCTTTGTAATGAGCACAGTGGTGTTTCCATAAACACAATGGTGTTTGACTTACTACTCACTTATAATTAGGCATCAGGATCCATTATGCCCTAACCTTAATCAAAAGACTACACATATGGATGACATTTTAACCTACTTTGAATGGCCAATGAGTGATAATTGAACCTATTCTCATATAGACTAGAGAATGAACTAATATTCAGTGTTCCGTGTGTAGTTTTCTGGAAAGCCAAGAACTAGTATAGTTCTGCTATACTGAGTAGCATTTGTCTCCTTCTAGAGTCTGTGGTTTTGTGCCTTGGAATACACAAAAAAACATCACAGCCCTGAGTTTAAGGTGCTTTTAGGGCTAATCTTGTCTCTACTTTTCCTACAGACACCCATGCCTATCTGTGTTCATCAGGACACAATTTTAATAGCAAGTCATACTGTTTTCCTGTCCCTCTGATTCCTAATAGTCTCTCTACCTAAGATGTGGTTAAATGCAGGAATGTTTTGGTAAAATAAGAGTTATAAAGTCAGTGCCTTGGCTGCCTGTAAATGTCTTGTAATTTGGAGTAATGGGACAAATAGGACATAAACAATATTTGGTTGTTTTTATTTATGAAGTAAAACCTAAGGTTTCTAACAAATCTTGTTTCATTAAAAATTTCTCTTAATGGGGCGCCTGGGTGGCTCAGTCAGTTAAGCGTCTGCCTTTGGCCCTGGTCATGATCCTGGAGTCCTGGTATCTAGCCCCATAGCAGGCTCCCTGCTCAGTGGGGAGCCTGCTTCACCCTTTTCCTCTGCTCTTCCCCACTGCTTGTGCTGGCGCTCTCTCTCTCTTTCTCCTCTCACATAAATAAATAAATAAATAAATAAATAAGATCTTTAAAAAAATTTTCTCTTGGATTATGCCAATAGCTTGTTTGCCAGTTTTTTGCCTGTTACTTCTCAGACACAAAACCAGCTTCCCTTACTCTGTGATGGTAGTTTTGGGGCTCTGCAAACTGCATTTTTCAGATCCTCTTACCAAAGGACTTCTTATTAGAATCTGAAGATAGGAGGAGTCCTCACAGGTACAACCAGCAGCTATATCAGTCATCTCCTAGGAGATCTGACTTTTCACTCTGTGAGACCTCTCTATGCTGTAAGGTTCTGGTAAATTTCACCTCTTCCTTGAGTTCCCCTGTCCTTAGGAGGAGTAGCTACACTTGAAGTTATTATTTTTGGTTACTTCATGGTTCTGTTTTTGTTCTTCGATCCCTCTGCTTTCTGTGCAATTTCCCATTTTAATTTCACTTAGAATTACTTAGTGTAGTTTCTATATTTCTAACTAAACACTGACTGGTATAGTTACCTCTCAGTTTTCAGTGATCCTGTGTGCTTTGTCATTTATGTGTGTGTGTGTGTGTGTGTATGTTTGCCTTTATAAGTAAATTAGAATATGAGAAGAGACAACATCGAGGGTTTCTTAGGGAGATCCCACTGTAATCCAGAAGTACAAAATATTTATTTGAAAAACTTATATCTAAAACTTTCCCCTGATAAATTCAAAGTCTGTTGAAATATATTAGAAAATTACCGTACAAAATCTATATACTCTTCATGCTACAAGTGATTTTCCATTTTTGCAACTGTCAGAGTTACATTTAAATTTTTATCCACTATTACCTTTTTATTCATGTTGCCTTTTATGTGTTTTTCTTCTATCCCACACTGGTAATTATTTTCTCTTTGCCATACACTTACAATGCTGCCTTGTCTTTCCAGTGTTCCCACATTTGAGATCATGCCAATTGACTACATAATGGGAGACTGTTCCCCAGTGTGCTTAGTAACTGCAACCTCTCTTTATTTTATAATATTTGAAAATGATCTGTATATTTTATTTTTTAAATGAAATTTTTAAATGGGATCATTAAACAGAATCAGTTATACCAGATACTGTGTCTACATCCGTAAGTGGGGAGATAATTTAAACACTATGCAGCCTTTCCCCTAAGCTCTCATTATTTAAAACCCCTAAAGGAGAAGACACAAATAGGATTCCAACAGGAAAGTTCCCATGTAATCACACCAAACAAATAGTCTGTTCCACAAGGATCCAGACTAAAACATTATGTTTGTGAAACTCTCATGAGACAAAGCAGGAGATTAAGCATGCAAATGTGATTTGTCAATTTTAAAGGACTTAAACAACTTAAGACTCAATCTGATGCCTGTATTTATGTTCACTCTCATGTTTTAGACGTTTATTTTTTGATAGCACATCTAACTGTGTTTGCCTTTTCAGCTGTCATTTCTTTCATGCCTCCATTCATTTAGTATTTCCTGCCCCCTCGAATCCTAATCCAAGTCCATATTAAGGTCTGCAGTGGTCCACATACTTTGAGCTCTTTACAGTGCTTATTCCTTCTCTCCTACTATTCCTCTTAGCTGCTTGTGCTTGAAAAATACAGACTTTTTTTTTTTTGCTTTTCCTTAAATCAAACAATCTATGTTCTGCCTGAGGAGTTTTATATATGCTGTTCCCTCTGTCTGGGCACACTTTCCCTACATCTTGTCATGGCTACTTCCTCCAACTTTATTCAGATCTCTGCTCAAATGCTACCTCCCCAGAGAGGTGAGCCTTGACCACACTATTTGTGATGCTCCCTCCAGTCACCCTCCAATATCATAGTTGATTTTCTTTTACTTCCTTGCGCTTATCTCTGCCTGAAAGTATGTTAGTGTTTTTTGTTGTTTTGTTTTGTATGGTGGTTTTGTTTAGTTTGGTTTTGTTTGATTCTATGTCATCCTCACAAGCATATACACTTCATCAGCAGGGTAGAAACTTTCTATGCAATCACCATTGTATCCCTAATGTAAATAATATTTCCAGACATGCAGTGGAAATTAATAAACATTTTTAGATGAATGCATACAGCATTTAATTGGTTCAGGATTTCAAACTAATAGTTCAGGGATATAAAACTAAATGAGGCTTTTCCTATCCTCTCTATACCTCTCTCCTGAACTGGAAAAGCAATAGTCATTGGTGGTGGTACTGGGGCGGGGTAGGGGGGGTGGGACAAGGGTTAGGAGGGGGAGAAGGATGGTGTGGCAAAACCTAAGTGATAGAGCAAGTATAATTGTCTTTTCATTTTCACGTACTCTATTTTTAAAATATAGCGAAAAGTTTGGGATCTTTTGAGAATTATGGTTAGCTCAGTTTACTGAGAATCAAGTAATAAACACAACCAAGGGGAAAAAGAAAAAACTACCCTATGCATACTTTGTGTTGTGCTGTTTATGAAACCCATCATTTTACTATCTGATTTATTTCTCACAAATAGCTTGTGAAAATACCAGCTTTATTTCCATTTTACAGATTAAAAAGCAATCTTTGTTACAGAAAGTACCCAAAGAAATAAAAGCCAAGGTGTTATTTCAGAAACCCTAATGTCCTATAGTACGACATTGAAATAACAAAACTTAATTCCAGATCATTATCTTATTTGTAAATATTTCCAACCTGTTGGGGCTCATGTTTTATTTTTAAGTCCTACTTTTCAGAGATACTATAAATAATTTATCTGACACTATGTGAGGGTACAGATTCACAATTACAGAATCCTTTTTTTTTTCTGTCATTACTGAATGATTTACTAATTACTCAGTGGCCACAGGATCAGCATGAATCAGCTATTGTAAAAGTTACAAATCTAACCAGCACAATCACTTTATTTCATTCACTTTATTTCAGCATACTAACACAATAATTTGATTCCTTTAAAATTAAATGTTATGTAAGATATGCTTTCCTGTAGCCCAGAGTAATCTATTCTTTTTAAAGAAAACTACAGATCTTTATCTATAACTCTCATAGTAATAGATCACTTCTGCCAATGTTGTGATTCCCACCTAACTGAGAATTTCTTCTAGGCTTAGGTCACATATTCAGTGTTATAATTAACAATACATGACTGATAAATACTTGAAAATGACTGACTTACCCCACACATAATGCTTCTCTTATATGTAGAGCCCCTAGAGAAGATTGAAAAGTGTCATTTGGACATAAAAAAATAAGAAAAACAGCCTTTGGGATATATACTTATTCTCAATTTCAGAAAAAAAAATGAATTATAGGAGTTTTTATTATATTTTGAGTCTTATTTTTTCTTTTATGCATTTTCATTGGTTTTATAACTAATTTTCTCTTAAATTACAAATAAGAATAGAAAATAAGGAGATAATTTTTTTTCACAATTTTGAGAAAGACACATGGAATTATAGCAATAGAAAGAACAGAGGATAGCTAAAAATTCTCAGATAAAAATGTTTAAAATGAGAAGAAAATCTAATAAATATACATTTACACACAATAACTTTAGTTTGTAGTCAGTTCTGTACGACACTAACCCCCAATCCCCGCCCCCGCAATCCTCTTGCCCCTTAGCTACTTTATTTTCTTTTTTCCATGATGTCTCTGAGCGGTCCTTCTCTTTGATTTACTCTGGCTTCCTCTGCCTCTTCCATGAGAGTACAGGCTCCCCAAAGTTTTATGCTTGAGTCTCTTCTTTTTTTTTTTTTTTTAAAGATTTTATTTATTCATTTGAGACAGAGAGAATGAGAGAGAGTGCACATGAGAGGGGGGAGGGTCAGAGGGAGAAGCAGGCTCCCTGCCGAGCAGGGAGCCCGATGCGGGACTCGATCCAGGGACTCCAGGATCATGACCTGAGCCGAAGGCAGTAGCTTAACCAACTGAGCCACCCAGGTGCCCTGCTTGAGTCTCTTCTCAACTTAATATACTCATGACTTTTGGGGTTCAGCAACTGCCACTTTCTTGAATTTGCTAATGACTCTCAGTTCTCTGACATTAGCTTTGATTTCTCTCTTGATCAACCAGTTATATTCCCATTTGCTTACTGGTCATCTCCATTGGATTTGCAAATATTGAACTCTTCCTGTAATTCCACTCATGAAATTGACTTTCTTTTCTTCGTTAAGAGATACCACTCTTCACTCAGTCACACATGTGGAGAGCCGCAGCATCATGTTTGGTACTTAACTTTCCAACTTCATCCTCGTTGTGACTAGGATGTGGTAATTGTAGTTTTGTGGACTTTCTAACAATTCTATCTTGTTTCCTTCATCTCACTCTCTTAGTCTGTTTGGGCTGCTATAACAAAATGCCATAGACTGTGTGGCTTATAAACAACAGGAATTTATTTTTCATAGTTCAGGAAGCTGGAATTCCTAAGATCAGGATGTCATGTAAAACAAGTTCTACAGAGCATGCCTGGCCATGGTTCCTGGCCAGCACCTTCTCCCTATATCCTCACATGGTGGAAGGGGCTAGGGATCTTTCTGAGGTCTCTTTTATAATGGAACTAATCCTGCTTAATGAGTCCTCTGCCCTCATGATTTCCAAAGGCCTCACTCCCTAGTACCATCATCTTGGGTGTTAGGATTTCAACATATGAATTTTGAGGAGACACAAATATTCAGAGAATAGCACATATTGTTACTGTATTGAGACATTTCATCTACGTCTTCTTGAAATCTTGTCCTTTCCTCTCTTTTAGTGCATTGTTAATAAAGTAACAAAATTTTTCTAAAACCCAAATATGATCATTACTCTAATATCATTTATATTATCTACTATCCAAACTATTTGTATGAAACCCCAACGTCATTCACAGTCTAGCCTACCTAATGTTCCAATCTTATCTTCAGTCACTCTTTCAGGCATCCAATGTACTTTTCAAATAATAACTAGCTATAATACAAAAACCAGTTTTTTTTCATTTTCATTTGCTCTTGCTCATACTTTGTTTCTGCTACTCAGCTTACCATTTCTCTTCTTCCACCTTCTTAGAAATTCCTATTGTAACTTCCAGATATATCTCAGATGCTTTGTCTTTTATTGTTTGAACAGGATGAATGCTCCCATATCTATGCTTCTATTTACATAACAAATAGTATTTGCTATTGTAGATAATCTTTGGCATTTAGAGGCTTCCATCACAAATTCTAGGCTGCTTTAAAGGGTAAGGCTTTTTTTTTTTTTTTTTTTTTTTTTTTCAGTTTTTAATACATTGGGTACTTTTCTACTTTGGAAGAAATATGAGTTAAATATTCAAAGCTTCAAAAAACATGTCCTAGGGGCGCCTGGGTGGCTCAGTCGATAAGTGTCTGCCTTCAACTCAGGTCATGATCGCGGGGTCCTGGGATCGAGTCCCGCATCGGACTTCCTGCTCAGTGGGGATCCTGCTTCTCCCTCTCCTTCTGCCGTTCCCCTGCTTGTGTTCCCTCTTTCACTGTCTCCCTGTCAAATAAATAAATAAAATCTTTAAAAAAAAACACAAAACAAAACATGTCCTACACAACTGAAAGGGTAAACTTTGCTTTATTCTTAGTGAAGAATTTCTTAAAACTTCTGGCAGAGAGAGGTCACTGGGGAGTGACCTCTTTGAGTCAGGCCAATGTCTCGAAGTTTTAGCTAGGGATTTGAATATATATATTTTTAAAGATTTTATTTATTTATTTGACAGAGAGAGACACAGCGAGAGAGGGAACACAAGCAGAGGGAGTGGGAGAGGGAGAAGCAGGCTTCCCGTGGAGCGGGGAGCCCGATGTGGGGCTCGATGCGGGGCTTGATGTGGGGCTCGATCCCAGGACCCTGGGATCATGACCTGAGCTGAAGGCAGACGCTTAATGACTGAGCCACCCAGGTGCCCTAGGTATTTGAATATTATAGTAGAACCCCCTCTAGTCAAACAAGCCACATTGATAACTAAATCATTAAGTCAATAATCCCTTAGTCTCCAGTCATGGTCTCAGATGTCACTACTGAAATATTTTAGATCATATTCTGAAAGTAGGAAAATTGGTAGAAACTAGGGATTATGATAAAACTAACCTAGGGTTTTTTTTTTTTTTTTTTTATTGGGAATAAGATGAAAGCATTCTGCTGAAGTGGACCTCAAATATTCCTTTAGACTAAATCAGATTAGGAGAGCTGCCTACTTGACTACTTGATATAATTATTGGATGTCTAGTTTATATTTCTAATTTGCCATGCCCAAAGGAGAAATAATGCCTCCTTAATACTTTTCCCACAATTATTAAAGCTGTGTCTTCCACATCTAAATCAGTACGTTTCCCTGTCTACACATTTACTAAAACCAGATACCTAGGAGGCATTCTTGATGCCTCTAACCTCATCACCCCCCAGTTATAGCTATAATCAGTATAGTCCAGTCGTCTGTACTGCCACAATATCTCTCAAATTCATTTATGTATTTTTATCTTCTCAGCTAACATATAATCTAAACCATCAAATGTTCCTTCTAGATTAATGAAAATACTTTCTAAAATGGTATCCTTGCCTCCCTTTTTTTTTTTTCTTTTCACAGACAAGTTGAGGTTTATTCACAGCAAACTATTAATTGATATTTTCTACAGGATTATTTTTTGAGCTTTTGAATTATAATTATATAAGTGAGATAAATAGAAATCTTTATTTGGGGTAGAAAGGATGATGTGTTAGTCAACATCTCATTTGTTTTATGGTTATTTCCTTCTTTGAGTCCTTGGTGTTTTAGGTCACCATGCATATGTGGGTATGGTAAAACCAAACCCTGTAATTCCTTCTTGACAGTACTTTGCACCAAAATTGATTTTCCAAAGAATAGCCCATCTTCCAACTACATAAATTCAGATTATGTTACTTCCTTAGCACTAAAGTCTTCCGTGTCTTCCCAGCTTCCTTAGAGTTAAATCTAAACTCTTCACTATGGCTTATAAGGTCTCACATCCTCTTGCCTCTCTTGTCCCAGTTCACTTAATATTGATTTCCCTCTGCTTCCCTCTACTCTAAAAACACTGACCTTCCTTCTGTTCTTACATAAGTGCAATTCTACATGCTGTTCCTCTTTCCAGAACTCTCCTTCTTATGGTCTGTCCATGACTGTCTTCTTCTGGTCATTCTGGTCTCATTAAATATAATTCTATATTAGATCTTGATTTTGCACACAAGAAGGTAGTACTCTGTACCTTCACTTTTACCATACCAATCTGTTTTATTTTTATCTGGGAACTATCACTACTTAATATCCTTTTTATGTATTTATTTTCACTTTCTTGTTTTCTGCGCGCCTCCCCACTAGGATGTAAACTTCCTAAGAGGAGGGTCTTTTCTATCAAGTTCAATACTGTATTCCATTTCCCTTGCACTTCAAATAGTGCCCACAACTGCATTTACTATCATTACTCTCCACAAAAATGTTTGAGCGATCTTTTGAAACACGTGTGTTTAAAATTCAGTTTATGTAGAATTAAATTCAAAATTCTATAAAAACAAGTTCTACAGAGCATGATATATCCTCCTTTGACTAACTCACTGCCCTGGCCCTACTACGGCCATCTGGTTGACTCCAATTTGGTGAAATTACTGGACTCTCTCTATTCCTCTGGCATACCTAGCCTATGCAATTATTTGCGCTCTAAACATAACACATTTGTATTGATCACTCCTTTGCTTCATTTGGGTGCTAACTTCAGTATAACCTTAATAGAGAGGTTGTGATGACTTTGTTTGAAAAGTAATAATAATACTACCATCACCAAAAAAGTCCTTCACTCGTTATTTCCTCGCCACTTTATTCTTCTTAAAGTAGTTCTCAGCACATTAAATGTATTTATTTGTTTGTTTTCTCTCTCTCTACGCTAGAATTTAAGGAACATAATGGTAGGGAATTTGTTTTGTTTACTGTTGTATCTCCAGCACCTAGAATAGTTTTCAATACAAGGTAGTTGCTTGAGAATATTGATCAAATGAACAAAGATAATGAGCTTAATGAATATTTATTGAATAAAGAACTGAATTAAACAACCCCCACATATATATTTATAAATAGATATATAATTTCTATATATATAAGTATTCATTTTCTAAATTTGATACTGCAAGGAATAGATGGTGACTGGAAGAATAAGTGAGAAATAGTGGAAATAGTAGAGCTTATTTGTGGTTGGGTACATTAAAAGTGTAATATATTTCTTAAGTGTGGTGCATCTTCTTTATAAGTGAAGTTCAGTCAGTCGTGATTCAGATAATTTGACTGGTCTAGAAAACAACTCAAGATCCAATGGCACTCTTGGGAAATAATAGCATTGTGAGTGAACAAAATTATAACAAAGTGACAAAGAAAAAAAGCAAAAGTATGTTAGTGGAAAAACTTGTTTAGTTTTATTGACTTGTATATAGTCTGTTTAGGAAATTGTGTATCTAATTATCTTCTGAAATGGATTGTATCAAAGCATTTGATACCCACTGTAGGTTGAAATGATGTCCTTTTCCACTGCATGCTAGGTGGATGATTGACTAGTTGATGTTCCTTAGAGCTAGTCTCTGAGATTGGCAATTTTTATTCTAGAAGTCTGTATTTGGAGATATTCACGTTGCATGATTTATTTTTTATAATCATTTTAGACATAGGAGACAGAATTTTGTTCTGTATAAAGTGGTATTTTCCCACTAACATTTAAAAAATGATATCTATGCCTGCATGGGCATGAATAACACAGAAGATTTTGCACAGTTCTCTTGTAATACATGGATGTGATGTGCTCACACTGTGCTCACAAGTAAAATGAAAAACTGCTTGGCTGCTCAGCCAAGTGCTAGGGAAGATAGTGATATACTTGCTCAGTGTTCTTCAATGTAGCTTGTAATGATAGTATTCTAATGTTTGAGAACCCAAGATTTCTCAATCTAATTTCAGTTTAACACTTTCAGCAGACACAGCTATAGAGCCATCAAAGAGTCCACTCAAGGGAAAAATAAAGCATGAAATATGCCAGTGAACAGTATGATCATTTGATTACTAGTTTTTAATTTGAAAAATATATCTAGGTTATCAAGAAATGTTCACATTTGGCTATAAAAATAAAACCAATATGTTAATATAAATAAAAATACAGGCTAATGTATTAGAATAGAACAATGGATAATAATAATAATAGTAAGTAGAAGTAAATGATTCTTATATTAAATATTTTAGTAAATAATATCCAGCAGAATAACTTGTAGGTTGATGATGGAATTGTAAAATAATTCTTTAATTAATGTATTGTGCCAGTAGATCAAATAAAGGAAAAGTGCAAGTGGTGATTTCAAAGATATATAGAAGTTTGTTGATAAAACTCAAAATTTATTCCAAATATTTTTAGTTTTATTATTTTTTAAAGTTTTAATTCCATTGTAGTTAATATACAGTGTTATATTAGTTTCAAGTGTATAATAAAGTGATTCAGCAATTCCATATATTACTCAGTGCTCATCGAGATAAGTATATTCCTAATCCCCTTCACTTATTTCACCCAGCTCCCGTAACCATCTGTTTGTTCTTTATAGTTAAGAGTCTGTTTTTTGGTTCCTGTCTCTCTCTCCTTTGTTCATTTATTTTGTCTCTTGAATTCCACATATGAGTTAGATCATATGGTATTTTTCTTTCTCTAACTGACTTATTTCACTTAGCATTATACTCTTTAGCCCCATCCATGTTGTTGTAAATGGCAAAGTTTCATTCTTTTTTATAGCTGAGTAATGTTCCATTGCATATGTATACTGCATCTTCTTCATCCATTCATCTATCAATGGATAGTTGGGCTGCTTCCATAATTTGGCTATTATAAATAATGCTACAATAAAATCTCTGATTGGTTCTTTTTTTATGTTTTCTATCTCTTTGTTAAGCATCTCACCAAGGTCCTTCCTTCACTCTTTTCTCAAGTTCAGTGAGTATCTTTATGATCATCTCTTGAAATTCTCTATCAGGCACATTACTTATCTCCATTTTATTTAGATCTCTTGCTGTGATTTTGTCCTGTTCTTTCATATGGGACATATTTCTCTGTCTCCTCATTTTGTCTAATTCTCTGTGTCTGTTTCTACACATTAGGAAAGTTATCTTTGTCTCCTGCTTTTGGAAGTAGTGGCCTTATGAAGTAGAGTTCCTGTGATGTGCTACAGTGTAATGTCCCCTGTTCACTAGAACCTGATGCTTCAGGGGTGCCTCTATGTGTGTTGCATGAGCCCTACTGCTGTCACTGAGCCACATTTGCCTTCAGTCTAGTCATCTTCAATGGCTCTCTTTACCCGTTGTGATAGGGTTTGATCTCTATGTTGTTAGGGGGCCAGTTTAGGGCCAGGCATTTGCCAGAGATAGCAGTAGAGCCAAACTGCAGGAGAATACAGGAGTGGGGTACACAGTGCCGGCAAGGTCCAAGCTGGTGGGAGGGGACCTGTAGCTCCCAGAGACCAGGATGGCTGGGCTGGAGGGGCCAGATCTGCAGAAGTGTGTGGGGGCAGGGCACATGTCTTAGAAAGGTTTGCCTAGGTCTCCTGTGGAAGGGGCCTGGAGGTAAGGATTGGTTGGAGGGGGCATGTCTGCAGGAGAATTACAAGGCAGGGTGCACTGTTAGCAAGCTAGGTGGTAAGTGTTGGTGCTATGTTGGCTGCCACAGGTGTCCATGTGTTTATGCTGGGAAGGTTGGGAAGAGAAATAACACATTCCAGCTCAGTTGCTCCTGGAGAAATCTCCCAAAGATCTCTGCTGCTCCAGCACAGGCTCTGAAATCAGTAAACAAATCTCCCTCCCATATACCCTAGGTGTTTATCAAACTGCTGCTTCTGTGCTGTATCTCCATGGGCTGTTTGTTCCTGTCTCTTTAAGGGTGAGGACTCAGTTTTCCCTTGCTCCCCCAGCTCTCCCAGGAACCTGCTGATTTTTAAAGTTCTGAGTCTTAAGCCCTATTGATTATAAAAACTCACAAAATTTGGCCCCTCTGTTTTTCAAAGCCAAATGTTACGGGGATTTATGTTCCCCATGTGGGTTCCCTGGTATGTGAGTCTGTTTCTCTTCCCACTCTGCACCTATGGTGGTATCCCTCCGTCAGATGGTCCCATGGATCTGTTTAGCTCCTGACCCATCTCCTTCCTTCCTGTCCTCTTCAGTGTGGCCTCTTTTCTACATTTAGCTGTGGAGAGTTGGTTCTGCCAATCTTTGTGTCATTTTCTGACTTATTTATACTGATGTAGTTATTATCTAGTTAAATCTGTGGGACAAGGTGAGCTTAGGATCCTCCTACTTTGCCGTATTCCCTAGAAGTACATTCCAAATATTTTTGAAAGTAAAAATTAGAAAGACACATCCTTAACATAACAAAATATGTTCAAGTCAAACTTAAAACCAACATAAAGTCAAAAGTCCAGCTAATATCACATCGAAATGTGAGTGATTAGAGGTGATCTTGTATAAGTAGAACTATGAAAAATTTTTCACAATCACTAATATCAATTAACTAATCAATGGTCACTATAATAAAATGAAGTAGGAGGAGGAAACACTGGAAACCTAGGCCAGTCAAGAGAATATGAGCTAAAGTAGGTTTAATATTATCCAGAATTCCATTAACAATCCAAGTCCAAAAGAAATATTTGGCAGATTGAGATCCTTATTGATTTTTTTTAGATTATACCAACTCCCTAGGCCACTTTCAGGACATTGGACATGGGTCATTCCTGTTCCTCAATTCCATAGATCTTTTTTCTAGTATCAAGGAAATCTTTCCTTCTCATTTCAGTGTTCTCAGAGGAATCCCTCTTCTTACCCTGTAGTATGTGGGACCATTAGTGGACAAAAGCTTTATCAGAAGATGAGGCATTTGTTTAAATAAAGATGATTTCTACTTTAGGTCCTGCCAGCTCTTCCCTGTTTTGCAGATGAACACAGAGCCTGCTTTTAACATAAATTGAGGAAGTTGGGGGAGAAGAGAAAAAACATAAATTAATATATAAAATTATATCGTATTTCATAAAAAAGGTAAAATATTCTGTTTATGATTGCAAACATTAATATTTTGAACTTTAAAGCTTAAAATTGACATGGAATAAATGTGACTATGAATTTTTTTTTTTTTTTTTTTTTTTAGCTATGTGCTTATAAGTTGCTTTCAGATTGTTTTGCTAAGCCTGGGAGCACCAGAAATGTTAGAATTTAGCAATAGGATAAAATAAAAAGAGAAAACAACTGTTTTTAATTGTTTGTTGGATTGATTTGTTTTAAAATCTTCCCTTAAACTCAAAAGTCAAATGGACAAACTGTGTTTCAGGAATGGTAGACTTAAAGAACACACTTCAACGTGTTCTGAACTCACCACAAACAGGGATTTATTTTGGTTTAGGCACTAGCCCTAAGCAATCTTTACTGCGAAATTTGAGGAGAACAGCCCTATCCAGTTAGGTGAGAAATTTTAATTTGAATTAAGTCAATTTGAATTATTCATAGACAAGAAGCAACAACTTTTTTTCTAAAGCAATCTTCAATTACAAAATTTTTTTTCCCAGGGAGTTCAAAATATGGTATCATTGCATGCATTTCAATCTTGTCTTCCCCCCTGGTATACTGACACATTTATCCCATTGGCCTTGAGGTGTATGTGTTGTGTATGCCAATGAACCCAGATTATGAGCAGTCCCAGCCTCTTACCTCAGTGTAACAGCTGTTATTATTTTCTGCACTATGATAAGCCCTTTATATACTGGGTTTGTTACTTTACTCTCTCCTCTATTAATGCATAAATTATATTTTCATCTGGTTCCTTGATATGCTCCAAGTTTCTAGAAGAGTGCCTGGCATAGTTTAGACACACATAAAATATTTGTTGAACAATGAATCAATGGATGAAAATGTTGGGAACCACCTACCTAGCTTATATAGAACTTGCTCTTATTTCCAGTACAACTTTAAACTTGCAGTAGAAAAAGTCTAGCATCCTCACTTATACCCCATGATTTCATCAGTCTTTTTTTTGGCCTTATGCTTTCACTTCATGTTTCTAAAAAGACACATTAATGGTTGCCGTTTTTATAAGTACGTATGTGTAAGGACTAACCAAGATTTCTTGAATGGTTTTTAGGGTTACAAAAGGAGAGATATTATAGGGAACTAGTGATAGAAAGAGACAATAGTAATGGACTATATAGGTTCAGATATTACTAGCTATACAAACCCTAGAAATTACTTAAAACCTATGCCCTTTAGCTTCCTCATCTATAAAATAAAATAAAAATAGATCTACCTTATTGCGGAGGAATATTAACTATATGAGTATTAGGTATTAAGGACTCTTAAGAAAGAATAAGAGCATTTCTAACATTCACATTTGTATCAAATTGGGTATTTTTAAATAAATATATGTTTCATAGAGCGTTACCTAGTTTTCACTGTAAAAATTTTAGGTGAACATTTCTTAATGATTTTTAATCTCTGTTTTGCTGAGGTTTACTTTTTTCTTAAATGGTACTTGATATATAATTTTTCTTGATACGAAGTTGTACAGAAAAGCAATTATACACATATGGCACACACAACACAGAAAATAGAAAAAAAAAACTATAGGGAAACAGTTAAAGTTTTTAATCCTAGGATACATGATTATAGATATATTTTTCTCTAAATGACTTATTTGTATTTTCTACCATAACAATGAGTAAAGAATCATTTAAATGTGAAAAGCAAAAGCCTAATCATAAAAAAAAACACTTAAAAGACACTGTACTTCTAACACTGAAGGATCTGGATTGAATGTTAATGTGACCATTAAAAATATTTAGTCTTTTTATTTTCCTTCTTTTGAATTGGTCATTTCGTTTTAAATCTGAATGGCCACATGACTAGATTTCAAAAGCAATAGGTATTTTTGAAATTTTTAAATTTGGGGAAAAATGTGCAAATGAATACAATTTCTGTTACTCTTAAATCAACTGCTGAAATAGGCCAAATTATTTCTAGTTAGCAGTTAAGAAATGGCATAAAGCAGGGCGCCTGGGTGGCTCAGATGGCTAAGCGTCTGCCTTCGGCTCAGGTCATGATCCCAGGGTCCTGGGATCGAGTCCTGCATCAGGCTCCCTGCTCCTTGGGAGCCTGCTTCTCCCTCTGCCTCTCTCTCTCTCTCTTTCTCCCTCATGAGTAAATAAATAAAATCTTAAAAAAAAGAAATGGCATAAAGCAACATCCAGGCAACCTATTTCCACAGGATCAGAGCCATTCTTTGTACCACTGCATCCTGGACACATACATGCCCTACTGAAGCCTGACTTAGCACATCAATCTACAGTGTCAATTGCCTAGAGATAGCTCTTTGTTGTTCAGGACACCAGCGCTGGTCAGCCAGAGTTATGTACAAACTGATTTTCTTTTGGCAAGTCACAGCTTTATCCCTCTCCCAATGCTGTGATGCATGTGTAATTTTTATTGTGGTTTAGTTGATTGCCTTGAAATTGCTTTCCATCTCATGTAAATTTGCAAATGTCTATGTGTGATTGGCGTTCACAGTTGAAAGAACATAAATTGTTCCTATTTTACACAGGTGATATGTGAGCGTATTTCCCTAAGTTCCCTGAAAGAAGGCCAGTATGTTGAAAATCAAATAATAGTAATTTTTCTGTTTAAAGAAACAGCTGTTACTGTGGTCTAAGATACCCATCCCATTTTGTGTGCTCTTCCCACAACAAAACAAATTGTCATTGGGTTGGAGGATATTTCACATATATGTTTGATATTTTTATCACATTTTCCAGTTTTCTTGGGAGACAGTGTTACTTTATCAAACCTAAACATAAATATTTAACAGAATCTTACATATTCACTCTAATTCAGGAAAAAAAGTAAGGTTGAACCTGTTAAGAAATCAGTTATAGATCATTTTAAATACATATTTTTTGTTTAGAGAAAAATGCCAAACATACTGCTTTGTCTCAGAGTGAATACTAGATTCTAAGAATTTCTAGCTTACCTAACTTACCTATAACATATTTCATTGGTGAAGAATTTTACTAAGGCAGAGACTGAATCAGTTGAATCTTCCCAAGCCATTTCTACCACTGCAAATTTTTCAGATCAGCATCTGAGCTGTCATTTCCCATTCTTTGGCTTCTCATTCATACCTTACAGGGTGATTTGGGAAAGTTTTGGGAATTTTTGTATGAGTAATATCCTGCACCTATATGTTGTCATGCATGTCTTGCCTTAACTAATATAGTTATTTCCCAGTATTCACTTGTTTCGTTGATGATAACATGCAAATTGTGGAATATTTTCCCATGTGAAACCCAAAGTACCCACAGCTGTCCCATTGACTAATACCTCCTTTTGTTTCAACGAACCATGGCCTCTATTGGTAGGTAATAGTGTGTCTGTTCCTTGGTTCAAGCACAGCAGGACCTGCTATTTCTGGCCTGAATTGAGGGAGCACAAGTTTTGTTTCTTTCTAAATTGGTCTGCAACTTACTTTGAGCTAGTTCTTTTTCTCTTTTGTTTGCTTTGTTTTTTCTTTAATGGTAAATATTCACTTTCCTCTGTAGAGGCATGGAAAATGATAACATATGGTTTTCATCATTAGATTTGTTCAGGCAGATGATCCTACTCAGCACCCAGGGGGTGATTTTGACTTCAGAGCACTTTACAAACATTAAGTAATGATAACTAACCAACTGTGATCCAGGAAGGAGCATAACCAGGGCTAAGTAGGTACTCCATCATTTCTAGTATATGCACCCATCATTTTTAAGCTTCTTTAACATAAAAGAAAAGGTTCAATAGCTAAGGCATAATTAATGAATTTTATTTGTGCTGATTTTGCTCTATTTTATTCCTTCTGTGCTTTAATGAGGCAGTGTTTTTTGCTAGCATTAAACTGCTCTACAAGTAAGCAGTCAGTAACATTGATCCTCAGAACGTTATTAATATGTTCCATAGAGCAACAACGCATGTGCTGTGACTGCTCTTATTTCTTCTAATATAGTAGAGGAGCAAATGACACAGAACTATGAATTCTCAGCCTGGAAAAAAATCATGATTTTTTTTTTTTTCAAAATAGTTAACAGTGGGCTAGTGTGATTTACAAAGGTCAAGTCAATCAGGAACATTTTTTCATTGTGGCAATTATTTATATTGGTATAGTACAACTCCAATTCCAAACATGTAATAAATTATTGCAGACACTATTATTATAAATATGTTAAATTATGTATTATTTTCCTAGAAAAGAAGGTTGGCGTATTAAGTTACTCATCCTTTTTATATTGCCTTTTTTGCCTTTTTCTTAAGCACATGCTGTCTATATTGTAACAACATGCTAGGGGGCATGTGTTAAAAATAAAATTCTGACAGTTTCACTACAGAATTAAGATAGATGCAGATGTAGAAACTGTACTTTTATGGTTGCTATTATAAATTGCTACAAACTCAATGGCTTAAAACAACAGAAATTTATTATCTTATTGCTTTGTTGCTCCAAAGTATGAAATGTGCCTCAGTGGGCTAATCAAGATGTGGGCAAGGTTGCATTCCTTCTGAAGGATCTGAGGGTTAATCTTTTTCTTGACCTTTCCAGTGTCTAGAGGTTGCCCAAATTTCTTAGCTCATGGCTCTCTTTATCTTTAAAGCCAGCCAGCAACCGTAGATTGAGTTCTCACCTCAACCTCCTCTTCTGCCTCCCTCTTCCACTTTTAGAGACCCTTGTGGTAACATGGAGATTCCCATATAATCCTGGATAGTATCCCTTTTTAAGGTCATCTAATTAGAACCTTAATTTCACCCAAACCTTAATTTCTCTTTGTCGTATATTCGTGTATATTCACAGGTTCGAGGGACTAGGATGTAAATATCTTTGGAAACCATTATTCTGACTTTCACAGAGATGCATTGTAAAGTGTTTTCCCTGAAAAAATTAATGATGCTGGGACAATTAAGTATATTTTTGGATGATTCCCTTCCATTTTGTTTATAACAGAACCTGTTTTTAAAGAAATAGAAATAAAGCCACTTTTAGCTTTTTAAAGCTATAGTATTATAAATATTGTATCCATAAAAGTCTATCGATTATGATTATTTTTCACTTCCATTTTATAGTTTATATGTTGATAGTCTTATTATTAACATTGTTCTCAGTCCATATCACTGTCTTCCAGTGAAACTGAGAAAAGAATGAAATTCCTAGAGCTAAGTTCATGGGAATTGAGGAAACAGTAAAGTCTTCTACTATTCCTAATAAGATTGATAGAGGTATATATATTTTATTTACTTTTTACTAGAATTCATTTTCAGAATTTAGAAAACAATTATTTTAAAAGAGTATGAAAGTAAACTTAGATATGATTTTAAATGAAAGTACTTAAAGTAAGAAGATAGGCATAAATTAAGTAGAAAATACTCTAATGTTTTAAAAATGAATTTGTGCAGTGTAAATATTCAAATTGTGATATTAAAATTAATCCTGAAAACAAATTTGAAAAGCCATTGTTATATATAAGACAGTTAAATGTGAAGTTATGAAGTAAGTAGTTTTGATTAATTTCAAATGACTTTAACTTCAAGTAAATGTCAGAGGCAAAAATGAACTTGTGAAG
The DNA here is from genome assembly GCF_011800145.1 of Mirounga leonina. NCBI lineage: Eukaryota > Metazoa > Chordata > Mammalia > Carnivora > Phocidae > Mirounga > Mirounga leonina. The sequence continues at coordinate 26,861,618 of NW_023270807.1, read as the reverse complement.
AATAAAATTTGCAGTGTTTTTATATGAATAAACTTATTCACAATAAAATTTCAAAGTAAATGATAGCCATCATTATCAAATTGTTTCTCAAGTTTGGAAAAGATCTTCCTCAGTAGATATGTCTGTTTGCTGGTTAAGGAGACTTTTTTTTTTTCTTTGAAACTGGATTATTTTTTATTCTTATTACTCAGCCTTCAGAGTATGGAGAATTGCATTTATTTAACCTACTTAACTGACAACTCTGTATACCATACATAGCAAGCACAAAACAGCAACCGAAGAAGCCCTTACACCCCAGTAGAACTGAAAGCTGCATGAAAAATTTGGAATTATTCATACTCTGGCAAGAAACGTCTGTCACTCTGGCTATACTATTATTTTCTTGCCTATGCTATGTCTTTAAAATGGCATGTTGACATGAGTTTTTCTTACTAGTAACAGTTGAGGTTAGACTATATTGGAAAAGAATCTGCATGCTGTTTTAATATTTGACATTAAAACTAACCTGTGAGTAGACATCCAAAAATTGTTATATTACCTCTATTCTTTGATCCTGCTCCCCACCCCACATCCGTTCCTGGTGGGTTCATCCCTTGTTTGAGGGTATTAAATTTTACTTAAACTACAAAACTGAAAAACTATCCCAAACATTCGCATGAATTCCATTTGTAAATTGAGTATTAAATAGAATGATGTATGTGCCTAGGATAAATGTTATGCGATTCTAATGTATAAAGAATATACTTAAGCAGTACTTTAAAAAGTTTTGAAAGTTTAATGTGGCCAGACTTCTGCTGTCTAAACTTTATTTTATATATAATTTTTATATATGTATTTTATTTTATTGTAAACGTTAGTATGCAGTCCCAAATTATGTTTCTTTTTATAGCCTATTTGAATCTGCCAAACCCTCAAGGTGCTAGTGAGGAATGCTGTCACTACAGATGTGAAGGCAGTTTCTCAGATATGGGAATATTAAAAAAGAGGGCTACTTGCCTCAACATATTTTCAATATAAATAAAACCCGTGTGTTTGGGGACAACTATTTATGGTGGATCCAGTATCATTAAGAAGGACAAGAGTATGACAAAATTTAGAGTTTCGTGGGACCAACTAACATTCACATTTGGTAAAAATGTCTTCAGGAACTGTGATGTGATGCTACACTTTTATAGTTGTCCACCTAAGAGGAAGCCTGGTCTTAAAGAACAACCTTTCAGAAGATGTAAATTATTTCCATGAAAAATCATGTTTTTAAGTACATAGCTGTGTGTGTGAATTTGAAATGACTTTTAATTTTCTGTGAGTTCTATTATCTGACTTTCAAAGTACCTTTTCCTACCCATTTCATCTATGCTGTCATTTTATTCTGTATCCCTCACCCCTGTGTTGTATCACTCACTGTGCAGAAATCAGTCCCGAAATGACAAACAAAGTCGCCTTAGTTACAATTCTGGAGCTTCCAGCAACCCAAATACAGTGTAAAACCCAGCCTACTAAGATGTACCACATTCTTCCACCTAGGACCATAACACATCCTGCTCCAGATTTCCACATGCTTGAGGTGTAATTTAATTTTCCCAGAAATTCCACATTAAGGGGAAGTTATAAATCTTCATATGAACTATGTTATTTCAGATATTTTAGTCTCAAAAATTGCCAGGAACACAATATGTTTCTCTAAAGCATATCAAAATATTTTCCCATGATTTATGTTGGGATACAGTTCTCTCAAAAGAAGGAAGTTGATAGGTCTTAAGTTACTTAATACATCTCTAATAACCAATTAAGTTATAAGGTCTGGCAGACGATGCATCTCATTATCTACCTATAATAACAGAAAGCAAGCTAATATTACACCTATGTTTCTGACAGGAATTGTCACTAGGCCAGGGAACTAACACAGGAAAGGAAGTAATTTGTGAGGTGCTTTCCAATCTACTAACTTAATCCTGACAAAAGCCTCAGATATAGAGATTAAATACCCCATTTTAGAATATTGAAGTTCAGAGTGGAAATTGAGGACATGGTAAAACTCTACTTCAAAAGTATTTAGTATGTAACTTTTTGATAAGATTTTACATTAAAACTAGGCAGATGCCATGAATAATAGTAAATGAGTTATATTGAACTAACCTTCAGTAAAATTGCCTTGTTCGGGGCGACTATTTTTTCTTGATTAACTGTACCCAAATACGGTGTCATTCTCTCAAGAAAATACAAAAACAGAAAAACTAGAGCCTAGAAATGTGACAGAGCCTAACACTCATGGGATAGCATCTGTGGCTTCTCTGAAGTTGAAGTTGGAAAGGGTGTTTGCTAGAAACAGCCAAGAAAGAATTGGGGTACTTTATTTTTAGTGCTGACTCTATCAGTAATTAGGATATTTTGTCACCAGAACAAGTCAATTAAACTCCACTGACCATATTTTCAAATTCTTGGAACAAGTGTGATAGAATAGATGTTTCTTAATTGTCTCTCAGCTTAGTGTACTAGCATTTGATACTGCTGTGAAACTAGGATTCCAGAGTGGGTGTCATGGCCTCCCTAGAAAATCCTGAATAGGTCAGGCTGATCACGCTGAGTGTGAAATCTACGTACAGTTGTATAGAGTCTCTGGTGTTGGAATATATATCACAGAATTGCTATACTCTACTGTCTCGTTTTCTTTTTTGTTCTCTTTTTTCCTTTTTTTGAGCAAGAGAGAGAGTGCAAGAGTTGGAGGGAAAAGGGGCAGAGGGAGAGGGCTCCACAGTCAGTGAGGAGCTGACCTGGGGCTCAGTCTCAGGATCCTGAGATCATGACCTGAGTCGAAATCAAGGGTCTGATGTTTAACTAACTGAGCCACCCAGGCACCCCTGTCTCATTTTCAACACAACTGCTTCCTCCCTGATATAATTTTTAGTACCATTTCTAATAGCTGAATCCTTAAGGAACTTGTTATTCTAAGGAAAATAATAAAAAGTTAAGTCTAAGCATAAGTTTTTCATTATGACAACAGTTTTTTATGAAGCCAAGACCAATTACTATAGTCATGCCATTATTGATAACTCCAAATCGGTGAGAATATTAGTGGGCATTAAATGTGTAATAGTTTCTACATGATGAGATTTTGATACATTGGGGCTCTTAGGTACATGTTTTTTTTCAGACTATTTTGAGTTACCAAAGTAATAGAAGATCTATAGTCAGGTGGTATATAAATAAGGATTATTATTATGTTAAATATAAATGTTTTAGGTGAGTAAAGGAGGCTTCTATGATTTCAGTTATTTTAAATGACAATAACATTGATATGTGATAATTTAAGAATCATTGGATATAAAATGAGTATATAAAAATAATTTATGAATTTCCCACAATCTGAAAATTTAGAGATTATTAATATTTTGGTGGATATATGTCTTTTTATTCACATACAAAATGAACTGTTGCATTAATATATAACATTTAATTATAAATAGTTGATTTGATTCACGTATATATATATATATTTTGTCTTTCATTTTTCAACGTAATAATGTATATGAGAATTTTTCAGTTACTTAAAATTTATTTTTTTACCAGTATAAAAATTTCATTATAGATATGCATCTATCTGAAATAAATATTCCCCAGTTTTGGAACTTTTAACTTTTCTCTGTTTTCTTTTCTATTTTAATATAAAATATTTTTATATATAATATTTTTATATAAATAGTGTGACTTATGTCAGTGTACCCCTATCTTTGTACAAATTTTTCATCTTGTAGTGATAATAGATTTCCCAGGACTGGGAGAGTTTTATTGATGAGTCAAAGTACACACCTGTTTGAAGTTTTTAATTTGTAAAGACAAATTGCATTCTAGAAATTTTCTACAAATACTCATTTCCAGGGGCTGAACAATCAAATTCTTAACCAGCATTAAGTATTATTTTCCTTAATTGTTTTCTAATTTGGTTTAAATATATGTTATTATTTTACATTGACTCAATTTCTGTTTATAATGAGAATGGCTATTTTTATGATGTATTAGTCTTTTGCTGATTTTTTAAAATTAAATCAAGGATTTGTATTTTTTTCTCAGGTTTGTTGTTATTGTTTATTTGTTTGAATCATGATGTTTTATATGGCCTTATTTTATCAATTTATTAAAGTGTTTTATAACATGCTATACTGAAAGCATTTCCAATTAAATCTGAAGGGCAATCCAGTGCACCAAATGAGTAGCCAAATTATCTAAGTATATTCCAACATATTTGGGATATGAGTCAGCTGAAGTATAATCATTACTCAAACTCCAATAAAGGACACATTGTTTTTCACCTGAAAAATATTTGTAGCAAGAGGAAGTATACCCATTGCTTGAGAAAATTTTATTTTAGTGTTTGGCTAGAGCAGAAAATGCCAACTACACTTTTCCCAAATCTTTTTTTTTTCTTTTTAGTGTTTTCATCCATATGGTACCTATGTCTTAAGAGTATCAAAAGAAAGGGGCACCTGGGTGGCTCAGATGGTTAAGCATCTGCCTTTGGCTCAGGTCATGATCCCAGGGTCCTGGGATCAAGCCCCATGTTGGGCTCCCTGCTCAGTGGGAAGCCTACTTCTCCCTCTCCCTCTGACTGTTGCTCTCCCTGCTTATGCTCTCTCTCTAGTAAAAAATAAAAACGCTTAAAAAAAAAGTATCAAAAGAAAAAAAGAATACAAAAATATGAAAATATAAATACCAACCAGATAGAAAATATAATAAAAAAGAAACATATTTTTAATAGTTTTCAAAATATCTGAAATAAAAGGGAAAAGTTATCAACAAGAAATGTAACATACTGGATTAAAGAAAATGTTAAAGTTACTTATGGAGTATAAAAAGCGGAGAAGACAACTGAGAAGACAGATATAATTCACAATATATATCCACCACAAAAAAGGACAATATGCAAAATTGAGACTAATAGGTACTAGGAGATGGCATTTAAAATATAAATGAGTGTGTGTTTTCATAATGTACAGGAAAAGTATCATAAGCATGTCATGAAAATATAAAATACTAAAAGGAAAAAATGCTAAATTCAATCACATAAAAATATAAAACATCTATATGGAAACAAATTAAAAGTCAAACTCAGATTTGAAAAAAAAATACTTGCATGAGTATGACAGAACTTTAATAATCACTGAGAAAAAATATATTTGTGAAAAACTTACACAGGATAAAAAAATTCTAAAAACTTTACAATTATCCTGTAAAATTATAAAGAAGTGAAGCTCCACTTATAACTGGTTGTGCTTAAATTAATAAAGGTTTTTCTTTTTTTCTCTAAAAAGAACTAGAAAAATGGAAAGAAACTGACAAATTGAAATCTAGTACTGGGAAGAATGTGTAGAAAACACAAACATTCTTATACATTGTTGGTGGGCGTATAAATTGTTAAAACCTCTCTAGAAGGCATTTCCACAATGAGTAGAAACACGTAAAATAGACACTTTTTTAAATCCACTAATTAACCTTCAAGGTAGTAACTCAAAAATAATTATATAATTAATAAATAATATGACTTTGCTCTATGCAGAGTTCTATATAAAATGTGCGATTATGAAACAACTTAGTGTCAGTTTAGAGAGAGTGATTAAAGTCATCTCGGAATGTAATTCAGACTTAAAAGGATGATATATATACCCACTTACTTAGCTGGAAAGCTATCACAAACTTAAGTGAGAAAAAGCCAGATACAAAATATGGTAGAATTCTATAGAGCTAAGCATGCACACACTACAAATAACCACTAAATGTAGCAAAAAAAAAATATATATATATATATATCAACTTTTATGATAACTACTTAATTGGTAAAATAAAACAATAACAAAATAGAATTTTCCTTCAAACACATTAGAAAGACATTTACATAATACCTATGTTATTCTAGAGAGTGATGACATGAGCAGTTGCTCACATTGCTAATAGAAAATAATTGCCAAATTATTTGTAGTGGTTAGTTTGGTAATAAAGATCAAAATTGAAATGTGGTTGTTTTTTTTTTTTAATATATTTTTTTATTCTTATGTTAATCCCCATACATTACATCATTAGTTTTAGATGAAGTGTTCCATGATTCATTGTTTGTGCATAACACCCAGTGCTCCATGCAGAATGTGCCCTCCTCAATACCCACCACCAGGCTAACCCATCCTCCCACCCCCCTCACCTCTAGAACCCTGTTTGTTTTTCAGAGTCCATCGTCTCTCATGGTTCGTCTACCCCTCCGATTTCCCCCGCTTCATTCTTCCCCTCCCGCTACCTTCTTCTTCTTCTTTTTTTTTTTCTTAACATATATTGCATTATTTGTTTCAGAGGTACAGATCTGAGATTCAACAGTCTTGAACAATTCACAGCGCTTACCAGAGCACATACCCTCCCCAGTGTCTATCACCCAGTCAGCCCATCCCTCCCACCCCACCCCCCACTCCAGCAACCCTCAGTTTGTTTCCTGCAATTAAGAATTCCTCATATCAGTGAGGTCATATGATACATGTCTTTCTCTGTTTGACTTATTTCACTCAACATAATACCCTCCAGTTCCATCCACGTCATTGCAAATGGCAAGATCTCATTCCTTTTGATGGCTGCATAATATTCCATTGTATATATATACCACATATTCTTTATCCATTCATCTGTCGATGGACATCTTCGCTCTTTCCACAGTTTGGCTATTGTGGACATTGCTGCTATAAACATCGGGTGCACATACCCCTTCGGATCCCTACTTTTGTATCTTTGGGGTAAATACCCAGTAGTGCAATTGCTGGATCATATGGTAGCTCTATTTTCAACTTTTTAAGGAACCTCCATACATTTTTCCAGAGTGGCTGCACCAGCTTGCATTCCCACCAACAAAATACCATCCACTTTTTTCAAAGAAATGGAACAAATAATCCTAAAATTTGTATGCAACCAGAAAAGACCCCGCATAGCCAGAGGAATGTTGAAAAAGAAAAGCAAAGCCGGCGGCATCACAATTCCGGACTTCCAGCTCTATTACAAAGCTGTCATCATCAAGACAGCATGGTACTGGCACAAAAACAGACACATAGATCAATGGAACAGAATAGAGAGCCCAGAAATGGACCCTCAACTCTATGGTCAACTCATCTTTGACAAAGCAGGAAAGAATGTCCAATGGAACAAAGACAATCTCTTCAACAAATGGTGTTGGGAAAATTGGAAAGCCACATGCAGAAGAATGAAACTGGACCATTTCCTTACACCACACACAAAAATAGACTCCAAATGGTTGAAAGACCTCAATGTGAGACAGGAGTCCATCAAAATGCTAAAGGAGAACACAGGCAACAACCTCTTTGACCTCAGCCGAAGCAACTTCTTCCTAGAAACATCGCCAAAGGCAAGGGAAGCAAGGGCAAAAATGAACTATTGGGACTTCATCAAGAAATGTGGTTGTTTTTGACATGGTAAAATTATTTCTTGATATTTTTTCTAATGAAATCTTGATGCACAAATTCATTGTCAGTATTAATTTCTTAATACAGCCTTGTTCATAGAAAATGATGGAAGCAGCCTAAATTAAGTTAGAAATTACAAGATCCCCAAGTTATAATTAACTCTATAGCTACAGCTATATATTTTAAATTAGCACTCAGTGTATGAGTGGTTTTAAAACTTAAGTCCCTGGATTTTATGTGGACAGAAACTGGAAATTAACATAAAAAACTAGGACTTTTGATTTAACTGATAAATATATAGGAAGTTATTATTTCAACATATTTGAACAATATTTTTTAAAAAAGGTTTTATTGTGAATCACGCGCACTCTTTTTTTTTTTTTTTTTTTTTTTGGCCATTTCTATGTCGATCTCTTATTTTCATCTGGAGAGTCAACATAAATTGCCTATTCCATCTAATGCAATTTTTTAAGGAAAGCAGACCCAGAGAACAGAATCCCTTCCCCAGTCCAACATTGCTCTACAAACTTTGGTTTTAGAGATGAAACATACAGTAACAAGGACAACTGGCATAAACCTCTTTCATAATAAGCACAAGTAACTAAGCATACATGTGTTTAGGTTATGTGGTTTGTTTCTGTTTATTGATTGACTCAGTTCAATTTGTTGATTTATTAAATAAGGGTAATAAGGGTGTTTTATCACACAGAACTTTTGCCTCCATATTATCCTTACGTTATTTTTTTAATTATATGAATTATATTAATTTATTTTTAAAGGGAATGACAAAATATTTTATCTTGGTTTCAAGTTTTTATTTAAATCCCAGTTAGTTAACATATAGTGTGATATCTGTTTCAGAAGTAGAATTTAGTGATTCATCCCTTTCATGTAACACTCAGTGCTCATCACAGCAACAAGTACCCTCTTTCAATCCCCATCACCCATTTAGCCCATCCCCCACCCACCTCCCCTCCAGCAACCCCCGGTTTGTTCTCTATAGTTAAGAGTCAATTTTATGATTTGCCTCTCTCTTTGTTTTTCCCCTATGTACATTTGTTTCATAATTCCACACGAGTGAAATCATTTGGTATTTGTCTTTCTCTGACTGACTTATTTTACTTAGCGTAATACACTTTAGCTCCATCCATGTCGTTGCAAATAGCAAGATTTCAGTCCTTTTTATGGCGGAGTAATATTTCATTGTATATATACTACATCTTCTTTATCCATTTGTCAGTCGATGGACACTTGGGCTTTTTCCACAATTTGGCTATTGTTGATAATGCTACTATAAACATCAGGGTGCATGTGTCCCTTTGAATCAGTATTATTTTATCCTTTGGGTAAATACCTAGTAGTGCAATTGCTGGATCATAGGGTAGTTCTGTTTTTAATGTTTTGAGGAACCTAAGCGTTTTCCAGAATGACTGTGTGAGTTTGCATTCCAACCAACAGTGTAAGAGGGTTCTTCTTTCTCTGCATCCTCGCCAACATTTGTTTCCTGTGTTAATTTTAGCCACTCTGGAAATTGTGAGGTGGTATCTCCTTGTGTTTTGATTTACATTTTCCTGATGATGAGTGATGTTGAGCATTTTTTTATGTGTCTGTTAGCCATCTGGATGTCTTCTTTGGAAAAATGTCTTTTCGTGTCTTCTGCCTATTTCTTGATGATTATTTGTTTTTCGGGTGTTCAATTTGATCAGTTCTTTATAGATTTTGGATACTAACCCTTTATCAGATATGTCATTTTGAAATATCTTCTCCCATACTAAAGGTTTCCCTTTGGTTTTGTTGATTGTTTCCTTCGCTGTACAGAAGTTTTTTATCTTGATGAGGTCCTGATAGTTCATTTTTGCTTTTGTTTCCCTTGCCTCTGGAGACGTATCTAGTAAGATGTTGCTACTGCTGATGTCAAAGAGATTGCTGCCCATGTTCTCCTCTAGGCTTTTGATGGTTTCCTGTCTCACATTTAGGTCTTTCATCCATTTTGAATTTATTTTTGTATATCGTGTAAGAAAGTGGTCCATTCCATTCTTTTGCATCTTGCTGTCCAGTTTTCCCAACACCATTTGTTGAAGACTGTGTTTTTTTCCATTAGATATTCTTTCCTGCTTTGTCAAAGATTAGTTGACTATATAGTTGTGGGCCCATTTCTGGGTTCTCTATTCTGTTCCATGGATCTATGTTTCTGTTTTTGTGCCAGTACCATACTGTCTTGATGACTACAGCTTTGTAATATATGGAGCCTGGAATTTTGTGATGCCTCCAGCTTTGCTTTTCTTTTTCAAGATTGATTTTGGTTGTTCAGGGTCTTTTATGTTCCATATGAATTTTAAGATTGTTCCAGCTCTGTGAAAAATGCTGTTAGTATTTTGATAGGGATTGCATTAAATGTGTAGATTGCTTTGGGCAGTATAGACATTTTAACAATATTTGTTTTTCCAATCCATGAGCATGGAATGTTTCTCCATTTCTTTGTGTCCTTTTCAATTTCTTTCATAAGTATTCTATAGTTTTCAGAGAACAGATCTTTTACCCCTTTGTTAGATTTATTCATAGGTATCTTATGGCTTTTGGTGCAATTGTAAATGGGATTGATTCCTTGATTTCTCTTTCTTCTGCTTCATTTTTGGTGTATAGAAATTCCACAGATTTCTGTATGTTGATTTTGTATCCTGCAACCTTGCTGTATCAGTTCTAGCAGTTTTTTCGTAGAATCTTTCAGGATTTCTACATAGAGTATCATGTCATCTGCAAATAGTGAAAGTTTGACTTCTTCCTTGCTGATTTGGATGCCTTATATTTCTTTTTTGTTGTCTAATTGCTGAGGCTAGGACTTCTAGTATTATATTAAGTAACAGTGGTGAGAGTGGACATCCCTGTCTTGTTCCTGTCTGTAGAGGAAAAGCTCTCAGTTTTCCCCATTGAGGATGATATCAGCTGTGGGTCTTTCATATACGGCCTTTATGATATTGAGTTATATTCCCTCTATCCCTGCTTTGTTGAGGGTTTTTATGATGAATGGATGCTGTACTTTGCTTTTTTAAAAATCTATTGAGAGGATCATATGGTTCTTATCCTTTTATTTTTCCTTATCCTTTCTTTTATTAATGTGGTGTACCATGTTGATTGATTTGCAAATATTGAGACACCTTAGCAGCCCAGGAATAAATCCCACTTGATCATGGTGAAGGATTCTTTTAATGTACTGTTGGATTCAGTTTGCTAGTATTTTGCTGAGAATTTTCACATCCATGTTCATCAGGGATATTGGCCTGTAATTCTCTTTTTTTAGTGGGTTCTTTGTCTGGTTTTGGAATCATGGTAATGCTGGCCTTATAGAATGAGTTCCTTCCTTTTTTTTTTTTTTTTAACAGTTTGAGAAGAAGAAGTATTAACTCTTCTTTAAATATTTGGGTATTGAGGAAGGCACATACTGAATGGAGCACTGGGTGTTACATGAAAACAATGAATCGTGGATCACCACATCAAAAACTAATGATGTATTGTGGTGACTAACATAATATAATAAAATAAAATAAAAATAAATAAATCACTTATTTTAAAGTCTCTAAAAAAAAAATAAACAAATAAACAAATGTTTGGTAGAATTCCCCTGGGAAGCCATCTTTATTTGTTGAGAGAGTTTTGATTACTGCTTCAATTTCTTTACTGGTTATTGGTCTCTTCAGCTTTTCTATTTCTTCCTGTCTCAGTTTTGGTAGTTTATATGTTTCTAGGAATTTATCCATTTCTTCCAGATTGCTCAATTTGTTGGCGTATATTTTTTTTATAATATTCTCTTATAATTGTTTGTATTTCTGTGGTGTTGGTTGTGATCTCTCCTCTCATTCATGATTTTGTTTATTTGGGTCCTTTCTCTTTTTGATAAGTCTGGCTAGGAGCCTGTCAATTTTATTAATTCTTTCAAAGAACCAACTCCTGGTTTCATTGTTCTGTTCTTGTTTTTTTTGCTGGTGGGTTTCTATATCATTTATTTCTGTTGTAATCTTTGTATTTCCCTTCTCCTGTTAGCTTTAGGCTTCATTTGTTGTTCTTTGTAAAGTTAGGTTGCATATTTGAAATTTTTCTTGCTTCTTAAAGTAGGCCTGTATTGCTATATATGTCCTTTTTAGGCCAGCTTTTGCTGCATCCCAAAGGTTGTGGACCATCGTGTTTTCATTTTCATTTGTTTCCATGTATTTTTCTATTTATTCTTTAATTTCCTGGTTAACCCATTCATTCTTTAGTAGGGTGTTCTTAAACCTCCATGTAATTGTGGTGTTTCCAAATTTTTTTCTTCTGATTGACTTCAAGTTTCATAGTGTTGTGGTCTAAAAATATGCATGGTCTGATCTCAATCTTTTTGTACTTGTTGAGGCCTGGTTTGTAACCTAGTATGTGATCTGTTCTGGAGAATGACCCATGCACACTTGAAAAGAATGTGTATTATGCTGCTTTAGGATGAAATGCTCTGAATCGATCTGTTAAGTCATTGCATCCAGTCAGTTTCGAATCTCGACTATTGCATTTTTCATATTGGCCTGGACTAGTTTTTAGGTCTTTTATCCCTGTAGTAAGGACTCCCTGGTGTCGTCTATGGTCTATGTTTTTCTCAAGCCCAGCTAGTATCCTTATGAATGTTGCTTTAAATTCTGCATCAGGCATATTACTTATATCTGTTTTGATTAGATCCGTGTCTGTCACCTTTTCTTGTTCTTTCTTTTGGGATGAATTTCTCCATCTCGGCATTTTGTCTAGGTCTCTGTCTTCTTCTATATGTTAGGAAAGCCCGTTATGTTTCCTGTTCCTAAGGGTAATGGCTTTATGAAGAAGAGGGCATATACTGTTCAGGATCTGGTGCTTCAGGATGTGTCTCTGCTGTATGCTGTGTGTGCTCTGCTGTTGTGTTTGGGCTGCTCTTTCCCTCAGGTCATTCCTCTGCAGTTTCTCCTTACCTTCAGTGGGGAGTATTTGGACCTTGACCAGAGTGTGGAGAGTTTTAACTAGGTGTGCTCTGGTTTGCTTGTTAAAAGAGGCCTGATGCTCTTTCCACTAGAGCTGAAGCTTTGCAGAACTCTGTGGTCAGTAGACATGGTACATGTTGGAGGTGGGGGGTTGTGCTGGTCTTCTAGGGGGCCCACTGTTCCGGTTCTCAGCACACATGCCCAAGAAAAGCAGCACCTGCCTAGTACAATGGGGTGGGGCTTGGTGTAAGTAGTTTAGGCCGCCACTCTTGGCACTGTCCTGCTTACTCAAGTATATGCTAAGGGGCAGGGGAGAGAAATGGTGCCAGCCGCCTCCCTTGTCCCCAGAGAGGGGAGTTTGCACCTGCTGCTATATGGGAAGGCCTCACAGAAAAGCAAACAATTTCCCATCATATGTCTCAGGTGTCCCTCAGATCCCTGCCTTCGCATTTGTGTCTGGGCCATCTGCCTGCCTGGCAGCACAGTGCACCTCTGTTCTATCTCAGGCAGGTTGGCTGAGTTTTAAAACTCCCAACTTTAGAAACCTGGCATGGCATGGTCCATGCTGTTCCTCTGGGGGAGGGTCTTGCCATGCTGGGATTGATGCAGGTTTGTCCTAGAAGGGCAGTTGCACCAAAGTGCAGGGGCCTGGAGTCTGGAATAAAGCACAGCAAAGAGCCAGTGTCCAGGTTAGCCATCTCAGCAGGTATCTCTGCCCCTGTGCTGAAGGGAGGGGGGAGGGTAATGGCACCTGCTGGCTCTTTTTTCCCCCAGAGAGGCAATGCCACCTCTCCCAAATGTGCTCCAAGAAGGGGGAACCTTCTCTTCCAGTGCCTCCCACAGGATCCTCAGATCGTGCAGTCTAGTCCCTGGCTTTCTACCCTTCTTCTCCAAAGGAACAGTGAAGCGCCCTCAGGGCTCCCCACTGGCCATGTGGCAAATCTCTAAAACTCCAGTCTTTGAACCTTGTTTGTTATAAAACTAACGAAAATTAGACCCTCTCATTTTCCCATCAGTGGGTTTGGGGAAGTGTTTTCCTTGTGCAATCCCCTGTATGCTCCTTTCTCTCTCTCTCCCTCTCACCCCTCTCCTGACCAGAGCTCCTTCCCCTCTGCAGCACCCATGATCTGTTTCTCTTCCAAATCATGTCTCTGCACCTCCTGCCTTCCACAGTGTGACCTCTTCTCTTCCTCCTGTTGTGCGGGTTGTTCTTTCAGTCCTCCAACTGATTTCTTGGGTATTCAGAATGATTTGATATTTATCTAGCTGTGTTCTAGGGATGAGGCAAGCTTAGGGTCCTCCCACTACTCTGCCATCTTAGTTCCTTGACCTATTCTTCATTATTGATGCTGTTTCATCACATATAGATTATACTCAGATCTCCTTGTCAAAACCTTTACTTTCATATATAATCTCACATTTAAGGATCTGATACCTGCTTATCCATATTTACCCTTTATTTTGTAATACCAGTAGGAAAACCTTTACCAACAATTTACTGTCTTGCCTTTTACCAACCATAAAGAGTGTTCTCCTCATTCTTCATTTTTCTTCATTCTTTTTTTCTTTTTTTGCGCCCTCCATTGATTACAAGGTTTTCAGCCTCTCTGTTCTTCCTCATACCACCTAATTGTATACTCCACTCAAGTGTCAGTCTTTGCTCTTCTTCTCTTTCTCCTTTTTTAAAATCTGCTATATCCTGTCTAATTTTATAACTTATATTATAACCTATATGATATGTAGTAGTTGATGCTATAAACTAAGCCTGTCTCCTATGCTTGCTGTTTTACAATTACATTTCCAAACATTTGGTAGCCTCTTTTACTTGAATATCTATCACTGCTTCAAATTCAGTATGCCTAAATTCAATCAGTGACTAATATCTTAGCTTAAATCAGCTCCTCCTCTTTTTGACCAATATTTTTTGGTGGGGGGGGGTAAAACTAATTTTCTCATTCTCTTTAATACCCTTTTCAGATGTCTCAGTGTTACTGTTATTAAAAATAAAAGTGATTTCTTTCATTAAAAGCTTTTTCGTCTAGTTGTGTGACATCTTCAGGCTGGCGGTTTTAAAACTAATGAAACTGTCCATAAGGATGAACTTCAGAAAGTTGCTTATTTGGATTTCCATTCCATGGACAGAGAATAAAGCTAGTTTAAGAAAAAAAAGTATGTTATATCATTGACATTAACCAATGTTTGAACTTTTATGTTTGAGTTCAAAACATCTACGAATGATCAGTTGCTATATAGGATTCAAATATGCTATTTAGAGAACATGTCATGTTATTATAATACATACATTGTAGGTTTTTTTGAGAATTTTTAGTCCTCATCTTTTTGTGTTTAGTTGATCCACTTAGATGATCTGCAACAATTATATGTATCAGTCAAGCCTGTAGAAGAACAACAAAAATGGCTTGTTAAAAAGAAAACCATTTTTTCCTGCCTTTTAAATTCATTACATAAAACTTTGAAAAATCAAATTATCTTTTTTTTGAAGTTTTTATTTTAATTCCATTAGTTAACACGCAGTGTTACATTAGTTTTAGGTGTGCAGGATAACACTTCCATACATCATTCTGTGCTCATCAGAGCACCCCTCCCTACACCCACCTGGTAACCATCACTTTGTTCTCTATAGTTAGACTCTGTTTCTTGATTTCTCTCTCTCTCTCTCTCATTTTTTCCCCTTTGTGTTGTTTCTTAAATTCCACATATGAATGACATCATATGGTATTTATCTTTCTCTGACTTATTTTGCTTATTAGCATTATACTCATTATACTTTTTAGCTCCATCCATGTCATTGCAACTGACAGGATTTCATTCTTTTTTATGGATGAATAATACTCCATTGTATATATACAGCACATCTTATCCATTCATCAATCACTGGGCACTTGGGATGCTTCCATCTTGGCTATAGTAAGTAAGGCTACTATAAGCACAGGGGTGCATGCATCACTTTGAATTAGGGTTCTTGTATTCTTTGGGTAAGTACCCAGTAGTGTGATTTGCTGGATCATGAGGTGTTGTCAAGGATGTGGAGAAAAAGGAACACTTGTGCACTGTTGGTGGGAATGAAACTGGTACAGTCACTGTGGAAAACAGTATTTTTCCTCAAAAAGTGAAAAATAGAACTACCATATGAAAGATCAATTTATCTTTTAAACACCTTTTAAGAGAATTCATCATTTGTATGATCCACAATCCTTTTCAAACTATATTGACTTATCAGTTAACTTTAAATGGTCATAAATTATCAGTGCTTAGGTTAGGCAAATGTAGGGGGGTACTGTATTCTGGTCACAAAGATTCCTGAAATTCATAAAATATGAAACAAAACAAAACCTGGTGGCGATTCCATTTTCAAAGGTTGGAGAAATGACAGTTATTTTTGAAATTTTATTTCTGGAACCATTTACAATCTATCTTGTGCTTAGTATAATGGGAAAAAATATATTTATAGACAGTAATAGACAATAGGAGGTCTCCTAAGACATGTTTATAACATGTATAAATCTATAAATCTAATGTGATTATTATATAAAATTATGTTCTCTATCACAGTCTTCTTTCTTCATAAAAAAACAGTCATTATAACCTTTTGTAAGAATATGTAGATTTACCATCTGTCTGTTTTTAGGTGGGTTTTAACATTTATGAATCACCCAAACTGTGTTCCTTTTATAGCATTTTCTGTTTTGCAGCTTTTATTATTTTGTATCATGTGTGTGGGTGTGTCCTATTTCCTATATTATTATCCAGTCTGTCTGAAGTCTGAGTCCATATGCTATCTTTAAGAAAAGTACTTTGTATACATTATAATTGCTTAGGGTTTAGTTAAGGGAATAGATGAAATTTTAGTTAAAATATTTTAATCTGTCAATGTAATTATAACATTGCTTTACGTATGGGCCCTATTATGGAACTGAATTTCAAGCAAATCTTAACTGTTACTTTAATAGCAAGGTAATTAATTCAAGAATATAATGCAACAGTTATCTTTACACATATAATTTTATCAACAGAAGATTAAGCTCTATTTCATGTGATTTGCCAATCTTAAATCTGCAGGCAACATTCGTTAACATCTTTAAAAAACTTAACAAAATGATAACCTGAGTTATTTATATTTGCATGTGAAAATTAAAAATTTATTGTATAACCCATCATTGCATTCTTTTGATAATAGTTGCTTGTAGTAGATTTTCATATAAAAGTTGTATTTCAGAGGACATATTTTTCATAAGACCAATATTTGATGCCAATGAAAAATTATTGGTGTCTAATATTATAGTATTTTTTCTAACAGTTGATTTGATGAGTCTCCTATTCTATTTTGATTTATATTCTGTTTGATTTATATTTTGGAGAGGGTAGTAGATTTACAGTGAAGTAACAAGAAGTTCTCCCTGTCTCATTCACTCCTGCTAAATATTTTACAGTTTTACAGAACATGATCTATAAACCATCATCTTTTCAGAAAGCATGTTCCAAAAGAACAAACAAATGGAAAAAATCAATGAAGTTTAATATTTTCTATAACATAACAAGCAGTAAGACTTTCACATCATCACAGTATTTTAAGATAGGATGAGCTTATCCATGCTAACTTAGGCCAACATGACGTAATCCTCTGCAAGAATCCTGTAAAGCAAAATTCCCCTTCTTCATTATGCTCATCAAAAAGCTGCAAATTATAGTGTGGGCAATTTCAATTAAAATCAATGTCCCTTGCACAAAACTGTAAAGTTTTCTTTTAACTTCCAGGCTTTAGGACTTATATTGCTTTCTTAACTAATACAACCACAAATTTGATCCTTTGACTACATTGTGTTTTTATGTTCTGATAAATTATAAGTCTGTGTCTTCTAAGTTTTCATGGCAGTACTAAAGACTTTATTCTTTTCTTGTGCAAGTTCAATTTTGAAATATCCTCAATAAGTATTATTTGGCATAGTTTTAAGATGGACTGCTGAAGGTCATTATCACCTCATCTAAATGTTCTCTCTTTTTTTTTTTTTTCTAAATGAATTCTTAAGGATGGAAATTGAAAACAGTGTTTCAGACATGGTCTAATTCTGCATAATTTACAACAGAAAATTAGTCTTCTTCATAATAAAAGGGTGGTCAGTGACAAACCTCAGGGATCCAACATATTAGCTATGTTTTTCTTACGATGCCTTAACTGCTTTCAATCATTATATTGCTCAGTTAAACAAATTAAAGTGTATTGTTTTTGTCCTTATGAACTGTTCAACTGTATCTTCTTCCCTGCTCTCTACTTGAATAGCTGATTGCTATATTAGGGATATAAAATAATGCATATTTTAACAGATATGTGAAATATTTTTAAAGTTTAAGAAAACCATGAATATTATATACATGTCATTTCAACAACTCGAAGATAACTTTTTAAAATGTAGTCTTCTACACTATTTTCTACTTTTCTGGTAGTTCAAAGGCCAATAGTATGGGTTTTCGGAATTTCCAAATGGCAGTTTCTTAGTTAGCATTCTTACTAACCTATGTCTGTTCCTCTGTGTAAGTCCAGGACTAAAATTCAAAGTTACAGTGGAGCCAAGAAGTCTAGATGGTGTTAATGAGTGCATATTTCCCATATCAGCTAACTTTCAGGCAGGATTGACAAAGTAGTAACATTCTTGTTTTTAAAAGGCTGAGACTGGACAAAAATTTTCTGTAACTCACTTTACCTTCTATGAGTTAATAGATTTACCTTGGGATTATTTTAATCAGAATCACAAAATTCCATAAAATTAAATTAACAACTCAACTGTGGTAACAAGGAAAAATTCCATGAATATTAGGGCTTTCTATGAGAGCAAGATACTACATTAAAGTCTGTTTGCCATTTGTTCTGTCTGTAAGATGTATGTCAAAAAGGTAAACTGAACTTTGGGATCTGGGCAAATTTCTCTCATATCTTTTTAATATTGTATTATTACTCTCTAAATTGATACAATTCTGTTTGTTAACTGTCAATGTGTATGGTGTACAATACTTTTTTGTAAAGCTAAGTAGTAAGTAAACTGTTTTTAATAGAATAATATTTTTAAAATAATTGAATAATTTCTCAATATTTATTTATTTTTTATTTTTTTAAGATTTTATTTATTTATTTGACAGAGAGAGAGAGAGATAGCGAGAGCAGGAACACAAGCGGGGGAGTGGGAGAAGGAGAAGCAGGCTTCCCGCTGAGCAGGGAGCCTGAGGCGGCTCGATCCCAGGACTCTGGGATCATGACCTGAGCCAAAGGCAGATGCCCAATGACTGAGCCACCCAGGTGCCCCAATAATTTCTCAATATTTAAAAAATAGTTTGTAGTCATGTATAAAATTATAGTCTTAAGAAACATTTTAAAGGAAAATACTTTAATTGGATTTAGTAGAATTTTTCAGCTTTAAACTTTCCTGAAAGATACATATATGAATGAGGTCAAATGATCTTTTTCAGTCCTGCCCTGTTGGGGTCAGTAGCAGGTTTTTTGTTGTTGTTTGTTTTTGTGAACTGTTCCCATGCACGTGACAACAATTTTCTTATTAGCAGCAGAAATTGCTTCATGAAAATCTAAGGTAGTATACTTTAGTACTGAGCTTTTACCAAATATATACAAATATACATCTGGTGTTGTGGAGTCTTATGTTTGAAATACTTTGTATTTCTGCTTAACTCCATTATCAAGGATAGCATACTAGACTTTGTGATATTATAACTTGAAATAAAAACATTGAAAATTTAAAAGTTAAATTTTAGTTCTTGTAGAAGACTAATATAAGAATTAGCTATGAATAATCCATTATTACAGCTTATATGTTTTTTCTGGAAAGATGGAAGAAATAAATGATAAAGGCAATTAGAAGAGTGCATAAGACCTAATAACTATGAAATCGGTAATATCTCAATAGTATTTTTGAGAAACTGGTTTAGTCCGATTGCTTATTCTACATATACTTTCCTGCAGCTGCCCAGAACTGTTTCAGTCCACAAATTGAAGTAACAAATAATTAGTGACATTGCCTTGTAACTTTCACAAGCTGTGGGGCTCCTACTCAGTTTTTAATTAGAATTATGACTAAATTATTCATTGTCTGTGGGAGTTGCCCTGAGGAGAGAAAATAGTTGAAAGTTTCACAAGACAAAAAAAAGAGAGAACATTTAGATGAGGTGATAATGACCTTCAGCAGCCCATCTTAAAAGATACTTATAAGTATTGGAAGTATTGGAAAAAATATGGTAGGAGCTTTTATCATTTGGTGGATCTCATTGTATCTTAAAATTCATTTCTCATTTTTGTCACAATATGAGCCATACAACGGTTATTATCTAACTTTAAAATAAGTGATAGTAGAAAATATATGAATGTTTTGTCCTCAAAAAAAGTGGGGTTTTTTTGTTAAATATCTTAGAGATTTCTGTAGCCTTGCTACTTTGTGGTAATTCTTCTGTTGCTTTAATATTGTTCTCATGTGTTAAAATGTATCTCAAGACTTCTTCAGATTACCAGTATTTTATAGTGCTTAAATGTGAGGGAATAAGCCACTTTTAGTATTCGAGCTATTGAAACTATTTTTGGCTTAGACATTTTGGTAACCTTGTAGTAATAGTTCTGGTAGTTATTTTCTGACCTTTTAAAATGGTAAGTTCTAGTTCATTAAATTGACTTATATAAAGACATTTTTAGAACTTTCAATCACCACCTAAAATCATAGAATTTTAGCATTGCTGGGGCATCTGGAAGTGCTTTCACTGCAAAATATACCTTAACGGTAAGTCTCTTTTTGGTCCTAGGAAATGGTTAATATAATATACACCCCATGAAAATGTCAGTTTGTTTTAAAAATCGGGTGTTTTTTTCCACATGATAATAAGCCCCGTGTAACTTTCATTATAGAGATACAGTTCTTTTCTATTATACACCTTATTCTGTGTGTGTGTATGTGTGTGTCTGTTCTAAAGCTTATAAAAATCTAACCCTTTCACAGTGAGGTTCTTTGGTAATTGACTCATTTAGCTGTTCTCCAAAATGAGTCACTCATATTAGGAAAATGTCCCTATAATTACTTTATAACACCATCATGGTCTTGTTACAAAAATAGTTCCTTCAGGTGAAAGAAGTTTCCCATTTTTAGAAGATTGCACTAAAACGATGTTTGCTTTTTCTTTTCCATTTTATTGCATACAATTCAAGGTAACACACACTGTATCTGCACTTTTTTTTTTTTTTTTTCAGGGCTAGGGCCTAGTATATTCTGTTTAATTTCTCCTCAATATGGACAGTACCAAAGCAAGTTGTTCCAGCTCTTCAGTGAGGTTTTTAATTTTGTTTTGCCTTTTGTTTTGTTTTGTTTTTTGTTTTGGAGAAGCAGGGCAGGTGGAGGGCTAAAGGAGAGAATCATAAGCAAGCTTCATACCCAGCACAGAACCAACTCAGGGCTTGATCTCATGACCCTGAGATCATGATCCAGAATCAAGAGTTGGATGCTTAACTGATGGAGCCACCCAGGTGCCCCTCAGTTAGGTATTCTTAAACATGTAATAATAGTGAAGAAGATAGGAGTAAATGTACTCTAAATCTGAGAAACACTGTAGAGTGTAAAATACTTTGTTTGGCATAACTTTGGATATGATAGCTGGAAGTTAGTACAAATAGACTTTTTATCTTTCCAAAATCATATTTGCCTTAAAATAATCCATGAATACCTCTGTTCCAGGTTTTGTTGTTAACTCAAAATAATTGTTTTAATATGGTAAGAAGTAGCCATAATTAAAAGACAGACACATCTCATGGTGGCTGATTTACTGTAACTCTAGAAAAGCGAATACTCAAGAGAAGTAAATTTATGCTGTATTTTCTGATTTTTGTCATATGTTCTATTAAAATTTAAACTTTTGAAAAATAGAATATGATAAACCATACATTTATATTTATATTTTTATACATTTGAGGAATAATAGTTAAATACTCATGCAAAATATTTACCATTGCTATTAACTAAACAATCACCAAATTTGCTTCTGCATCATGTACAATGCAGATCTTAGGTGTGCTTCATGTAGACATTGAGTTCTCTCTGTAGGGTTTATAAAGAATACTTGGTCAGCTCTTGCCTGCTTCCAATCTGATTTCATGAAGAATAAGATAATTGACTAGTCAAAAATAATAGAATGGGGGCGCTTGGGTGGCTCAGCCGTTAAGCGTCTACCTTCGGCTCAGGTCATGATCCCAGGGTCCTGGGATTGAGCCCCACATCGGGCTCCCTGCTCGGCAGGAAGCCTGCTTCTCCCTCTCCCACTCCCCCTGCTTGTGTTCCCTCTCTCGCTGTGTCTCTCTCTGTCAAATAAATAAAATCTTTAAAAAAAAAAAAGAATGAATTTCTTCTTTGTATAAAAGCAGATTCATTATAGAAAATAATACAAAAATTATATATGAATTGCTCAAAAGTATACTAATACATTAGTCCTTAAATATATGTTCGGTGATTTCAAGAATAAATATAAAGACTAAAAGGACACTGAAGTATCTACCAAGAAGGATATGGTTGAATAAACAGTGAGATTTTCACATCATAGGGTAATGTGATATTTTTGCAGTTATTTAATCTGCAGATATTTAAAAAAAAAAAAAGGTTTGGGTTAGTATCTATCTATCAACTCAGAGGAATAGGCTGTTATATAATAAAAGCAAGCTGCAGTAGGTAGCATGATCCTATTCTTGTTGAAACTAAAATTGTATTAGTTTCTCTCCCATAAGAGAAATTCATTTTTTAGGAACAAGGGGCTACTTGTAGATCAACTTTCTTGCTTACAACAACTCACAAAGCTTAAAATTTGTAAAATATGTTTTAATATATAGGAGAGGTAAAATGGTAGTAATTTTCACCAATCCAAAGTGTTGAAGAAGACAGATATTCAAGTGATATGACATGACATTCACTTTGAGCATTTGTTGAAAAAAGTTGTCTATGAGTTTAAGAGATTGAGCAGTACTTTTGACAGCCTTCAAGGACTGGACAAAAAAGCCACTGTCTGGTACTGAAAAGGAACTGTGTAGTAAAACTTCTTCTTTTAAATGGGCTGAAGCCACAGAGGAACTAGAATTTAAGAGGAAGAGTGACTTGGAAACAGATAAGCCCTTGCATGGATTACAGGCCCAATTCAAAGCACCTCAGTTCTTGAAATTAGATTATGGGGATACTAGACTGCTACTGAATTTACTGGCCTTCCAGAAGCAAATATATGAAATTTGAGGAAAGATAACATCATCTCTTGCCTCACATAACTTTCCACAAACAATTTTGAAAATACGATGTCAGTAACCCATTCATAAATAATCATAGACATGAGAAGAAAAGACAACTTGGTTTTGAACAAAAACAAAATAGAGGATAGTGATGATCCCCAGGGGCTCCAAATATTAGAGTGAGACTTTTAAATAAACATGCTTTCTTGGTTCACAGAAATAATGACAAGTTTGAGAAGCTATAATAAAATCAAGTGAGAATTCTAAAATTGAATAAAAAGGCAGTAATCAAATATAGGAGTATAACATCAAATGAAACACAACTAAAGATATAGGTATAATTTATAATAAATAATACAGAATGAAACTCAAACAGTTGAATAGTTGTGAAATGTATAAGATAGAATGAGACCTAAAAAGGATAAAAGAAGGTATAACATGTAGGTATTTGGGATCTCAAAAGGACAGGTGGTAAAAAATGGTGCATAAGCAATATTTGGAGAGATAATGAACAAAAATTACCTCAAAAGGGTAAACAACTTCAAATCAGTTTCAAGAAGTCTATAAACCAGAAACAAGGTTGAAAATACCTATCTTGGGGCACCTGGGTGGCTCAGATGGTTAAGCGTCTGCCTTTGGCTCAAGTCATGATCCCAGGGTCCTGGGATCGAGTCCCACATCGGGCTCCCGGCTCAGTGGGGAGCCTGCTTCTCCCTCTGACCCTCTCCCCTCTCATGCTGTTTCTCTCTCGCTCGCTCTCTAAAAAATAATTAAAATCTTTAAAAAAAAAAAGAAAAAGAAAATATCTATCTTTATCTCTATCCTTCTATGTATTTATCTATGTATCTATGTGTCTATGTACTTACTCTGGGTATCTATATTATCTATTTATAGTCTCTTGAACATTTAACAGTAAAACTGTTGAAAAGTGAGAAAGTGAAATGTTTATTTTTTTTTCTTTTGAAATCTGTTTAAAAAATACTTTTTCTTATAATTCACATGTTATAAAATTCACTCTTTCAAAGTTGGTGGTAATGCAAGCTGGTGCAGCCACTCTGGAAAACAGTATGGAGGTTCCTCAAAAAGTTGATAATAGAGCTACCATATGACCCAGCAATTGCACTACTGGGTATTTACCCCAAAGATACAAGTGTAGGGATCTGAAGGGGTACGTGCACCCCGATGTTGATAGCAGCAATGTCCACAATAGCCAAACTGTGGAAAGAGCCAAGATGTCCATCGACAGATGAATGGATAAAGAAGATGTGGTATATATATACAATGGAATATTATGCAGCCATCAAAAGGAATGAAATCTTGCCATTTGCAACGACATGGATGGAACTGGAGGGTATTATGCTGAGCGAAGTAAGTCAATCAGAGAAAGACATGTATCATATGACTTCACTGATATGAGGAATTCTTAATCTCAGGAAACAAACTGAGGGTTGCTGGAATGGTGGGGGGTGGGAGGCCTGGGGTGGCTGGGTGATAGACTTTGGGGAGGGTATGTGCTATGGTGAGCCCTGTGAATTGTGTAAGACTGTTGAATCACAGACCTGTACCTCTGAAACAAATAATACATTATATGTTAAAAAAAAAAAAAAAAAAGGGAAGGGAAAAATGAAGCGGGGGGAATCGGAGGGGGAGATGAACCATGAGAGACTATGGACTCTGAGAAACAAACTGAGGGTTTTAGAGGGGAGGGGAGTTGGAGGATGGGTTAGCCTGGTGATGGGTATTAAAGAGGACACATACTGAATGGAGTCCTGGGTGTTATACACAAACAATGAATCGTGGAACACTACATCAAAAACTAATGATGTATGGTGATTAACATAACATTAAAATAAAGTGTACAGTATAGTTGTTTATAGTAAATTCACAAATTCATGCAACATTCAGTACTATTTAATTCCAGAACACTTTCTTAACTCCCAGTTTTTCTTCCCCTAAACCTCTGGCAACTACTGATCTTCTTTCTGTTCCTACAGATTTGCCTATTCTGGATATTTCATATAGAAACCATACAATATGTTTTCTTTATATCTGTCATTTTTCACATAGCATAATATTTTCAAGATTCATTCATGTTGTAGTATATAGCAGCAATTTTTTTTTTTAATTCTTGGAGAATATTTCATTGTATGGATATACCACATTTATTTAGCCATTTATCAATTGATGGACATTTGAGCTATGCACATTCATGTATAAGTACTTGTGTAGACACATGTTTTATTTTTTCTTGGATATATTCCTAGGAATGAAATTGCAATGATAATGATATTTTATGGAATTTTTATGTATTAGAAATGATATTCTACATTTTTTTTCAACATTTGAAATTGTAAAAATAACTCTGAGCTCATGGACAGTGCTGAAATAGGCAGCAGGCAGGCTTTGATCCATGTGGCATGATTTTCCAATCCTGGCTGTACCTAACTGAGGAGAATAACTAAACTACACTGGCAGTTCCTGTGGGACATGCCTTCTCCAGTCGCTTAACCCCACTGTATACCTGCCCAGGACTTCTTTCTTTAAGAGTGGCAGAGATATTTCCAATTTTAGAATTGTAAAATAGGAAGATTGACTTTTATGTTTTTCACATGGGAAGCATATGGGTAATTTTAATTCTGTGTTTAATTTCATCCTAGAATCTTTAACTTTGTGAAAAAAAAGTGGCAATTCAGCTTTGCTTTAGCTCCTTTTTATAGTTAAAATACACTATGTTGAATGGAAATGTTTTTAAACTCTACAAAATATTTATATGTATTCAAAAGAAAAGAGTTTATCTGTTATAAAAATGAGTTTTAAAATACATACAAGAAAATAAAAACTGATAGAAGCAGTTGAAATCAACTAAAAATAAACACAAAAATCTACTACAAGAAATAAGCATTCAAATAATGGAGGGCCACAGGTGGTACAAAATGAGATTTTGAAAACCAGAGCTGAGAAATGGCAATGAGAAATTTGAAAACAGAAATAACTGTGGTTGTGACACAGATTCTTGACCTTAAATTTCAGCAATTTAGTTCAGAAGGGACTAGATTGCTGACAACATAAATATGTTTTGGAAAAATTAGAGAGCATAAAGAATAAAATATATATGTGTGTGTGTGCGTGTGTGTGTGTGTGTGTGTGTGTGTTCAGTTGGGGAAAGAAAAGTCAACACAGGAGACCGCATTTCACTGAAGAGAGAAGAGATTTGAGAGTTTTAGTGCGTAGGCCAAGGATGAGAAAGGTGGTCTTCACAATAAAATATTTCCAGATGCTAGGGTGCCTCAGGAAGAAGCATTTCACTTCAAATTCAAATTCTTATTTGAATTTTTAGATGGGGAACAAGAAACCTCAGTGCCTATGTAAGCAATCTAAGAAAAAAGTTATCATTACCACCACTTGTTGACAGTTGGACTATTTAAAGAAAGAAAATATGAAGTAGTTCTATAGTAGTCATAAACCAGTATTAATATATGAGCTGAGCAAAGGAAATTTGAAGCAATGCATCTTATTTTGTGTATGTGGTGTATGTCTGTGTGTGTCTGTCAGCACTGAAATATGAATTCAAGACATGGACCTATGGTCACAGGCATAAAGCTGATGACTAAAGCCAAATAGAAATTACCTTTCTGTTGGAAAATCAGAGCTTGAACTGTTCATTGCCAGAGGGCTACCGGGGGTTTTCCTCTATATTCTTCATATCCTTTTTTTTTTTTTTTTGCTTTTCATAAAACCTTACCCTTCATCTATATTGAGCTTCATTGCTTTTAAAAGCTGTCACATAGATCTTCTCCTTTGTCCCATACAATCCCAAGAAATGGACAGCACTGGTATTAATAACTCCATTTTTACATGAAGACACTCAGACTTCAAGACCAAGTTCAACTTGCTGGATTTGAAAGCCCATATACTTTCCATTAAATATACTACTTTCTTCTGGGAATTTATATTCCCTGCAGTGTTAGCACAGTGATTTGATTGTATGAGATATTTAATAGTTAACCATAAATAATAAATTGTATTTGTAGAGTGCTTTTCTATTTAACAAAACTTTCACATATAAATTGGGAATAAACATCCCGGTTTATTCAGAAAACATCTGATTTTAGAAAGTTCTGATTCCTGTGGAAAGCATACTCAGGCATTAATAGAGGATCCTAAGATTTTATCTCTATCTCAGTTTCAACTGTGTGAAGCTTTTCACCACTGCATGCTACCTAATACGTGTTTCTTTTATGTTTTTAATTATTTTATTAAATCTGAACTCTTGAGTATATTTTTAAGAAAAATTAACATAGAGTGTTATATTAGTTTCAGGTGTACAATACAGTGATTCAACCATTCCATATATTACTCAGTGTTTATCAAGATAAGTGTACTCTTAATCCCTTCACCTACTTCAACCATTCCCTCATCCACCTCCCCTCTGGTAGGCATCAGTTTTTTTTCTCTATAGGTAAGAGTCTGGTTTTTAGTTTGCCCCTCTTTTTTTCCTTTGTTTTATTTCTTAAATTCCACATATGAGTGAAATCATATGATACTGGTCTTTGATTGACTAATTTTGCTTAGCATTATACTCTCTAGACCAACTGTCCGTGTTGTTGTAAATGGCAGGATTTCATTCTTTTCATAGTTGAATAATATTCCATTGTATATGTATATCACATCTTTACCTATTCATTTACCAATGGACAGTTGGGCTGCTTCCATAATTTGGCTATTATAGATAATGCTGCTATAAACATAGGGGTGCATGTATCCCTCTGAATTAGTGTTTTTGTATTCTTTGAGTAAATACCCAGTAGTGTGATTACCAGATTATGGTAGTTCTATTTTTAATTTTTTGAGGAACCTCCATACTGTTTTCCACAGTGTCTGTACCAGTTTGCATTCCCACCAACAGTGCACAGGGTTCCTTTTTCTCCACATACTTGCCAACATGTGTTTCTTGCGTTCTTGATTTTAGCCATTCTGACATGCATGAAGTAATATCTCATTGTAATTTTTATTTGCATTTCTCTGATGATGAGTGATATTGAGCATCTTTTCATGTGTTGTTGATGATCTGTATGTCTTCTTTGGAGAAATGTCTGTTCATGTCTCCTGCCCATTTTTTAATTGGGTTATTTATTTGTGGGGTGTTGTATAAGTTCATTATATATTTTTGATGATAACCCTTTTTTGGATATGTCATTTGCAAATATCTTCTCCTATTCAGTAGGTTGTCTTTTAGTTTTGTGGATTGTTTCCTTTGCTGTGCAGAGGCTTTTTATTTTGATGTAGTTCCAATAGTTTATTTTTTGCTTTTGTTTCCCTTGCCTTAGGAGACATTTCTAGAAAAATGTCACTACAGCCAATGTCAGACAAATTACTCCCCGTGTTCTTTTCTAGGGTTTTTATGATTTCAGGTCTGACATTTAGGTCTTTAATCCATTTTGAGTTTTTGTATATTGTGCAAGAAAGTTGTCCAGTTTTCATTCTTTTGCACGTAGCTGTCCAGATTTCCCAGCATCATTTATTGAAGAGACTGTCTTTTTCCCATTGCATATTCTTGCTCCTTTGTCGAAGATTATTTGACCATATAATCATGGATTTATTTCTGGGCTTTCCATTCTATTCCATTGATCTGTGTGTCTATTTTTGTGCCAGTACCATAATATTTGATTACTATAGCTTTGTAATATAACTTGAAATCTGGAATTGTGATACCTCTAGCTTTGTTTGTTTTTCTTTTCAAGATTTCTTTGGCTATACAGAATCTTTTGTGATTCCATAAAAATTTTAGGATTGTTTGTTCTAGTTCTGTGAAATATGCTTTGGTATTTTGATAGGGATTGCATTAAATTTGAAGTTTGCTTTGGGTATGAACATTTTAACAATATTCTCTCAATCCATGAGCATGGAATATCTTTCCATTTATTTTTGTTATCTTTAATCTTTCATCAGTATTTTACAGTTTTCAGAGTACAAATCTTTCACCTCCTTGGTTAAATTTATTCCTAGGCATTTTATTATTTTTGGCGCAATTGTAAATGGTATTTTTCCTTAATTTTTCTTTCTGATGCTTCATTATTGTTTAGAAATGCACTAATTGATTTCTGCATATTGATTTTTGATCTTGCAACCTTACTAAATTCATTTATCAGTTCTAGCATGTATTAATGTTTTATAACAATGTATGGCTCTATATTTGTAAAATGCTTTTATATGGCATTTTATCACTGTCATAACAACTCTTTGAGAAAGGTAAGGCAGCATTACAAAGGAGAATCAATTTATGATTTTGTAAGAGAATCCATGATTCAAATTCTTCATTTTTCCCTTTTCCCCTATTCATTCCCTTTGAAAATTTCTTACTGAATATTTTACTGCATGCTAAGAAAAATTTTGGTAATACAAAAAAAATCTGTAAATAAAAATCGAAGTTTACAACAAACAGAAGAAATAGGGGAAAAAACCAAACCAAACCATAATCTTACAGTGAGGTTCCTGCTATGAGAGAAAGGCGAACACTGTGCTGTGAGACACCACAACAGAGTCCACAAAAGTAGAGAGGAGTCATGGGAAATCCTCTGTGGTGGATGACATTTGAACTGAAGTTTAAAAGTTGAATAATAGTAATATCACATAGAAGAAAAACTTACATATGGCACAGAGAAATGAAATTTCAGAACATATTTTGGAACCAAAATAATGTCTTGAGGTTCATATTAACAAGTATGTTGGGGATAAAATAGGCAATCAGAAAGTTAACAATAGAAAATGCAAAGTTTATTTGCTAATTTAAATAGTATAAAATATACACTAAAATTTATGCCAAGGCATTAAAGGATTTTAAATAGGTTATACCATGATAAAATTTACAGTTTAGAAGAATCACTCAGGGTAGAAGTTTGATCAGAAGAGCTAGGAAGGGGCGCCTGGGTGGCTCAGTCGTTAAGCGTCTGCCTTCGGCTCAGGTCATGATCCTGGGATTGAACCCCACATCGGGCTCCCTGCTCAGCAGGGAACCTGCTTCTCCCTCTCCCACTCCCCCTGCTCTGTTCTCTCTCTGGCTTTCTCTCTCTCTGTTAAATAAAGAAAATTTTTAAAAAAAAGAGAGAGAGAGATAGGAGGCAGGGAGGCAAAATAGTATGTAATTGTAGTAATTAAGACCAGAAATTGTGATACTTCACATGTTGGCAGTTAGAAAATGAGGAACCAGGAAGGGAAGTAAGTCGTTTTTTTGGGGGGGGTATGATAATATAATATGATAAAAAGTTATAGAGACATTTTGATCAGAATTTCTAGAAATATTCAGAGAGAGATGGAATTTGAATATAAAATCTTGGGCATGGGGCACCTGGGTGGCTCATTCAGTTAAGTATCTGCCTTGGGCTCAAGTCATGATCTCAGGGTCCTCGGATCCAGCCTGGCATTGGGCTCCCTGCTCCTAGGGAGAATCTGTTTCTCCCTCTCCCTTTGCCCCTCCCCCTCCCCGCTTATGCGTGTGCGCTTTCTCTCTCACTCTAATAAATAAAAATCTTTAATTTTTTTTTTTAAATCTTAGGCATATCAGAATTCTGGGGTAGAATTTTTAAGTTGGAACATACAGGTATACATGAGACAGTTGAAGCAAAGGAGAATAAGTAATTCATGCAAATATCATATTTAACATAAGAAGAGAAGGCTGAATAAAGCCTTGAAAATATTGACCTGTGAGGGTAAACATCAGAGACATCTTTATAGGATATTGAGAAGAAATGATGAGGAATTAGTGTCACAAAACCCAACGTGGTGATGGTCAACACTGCTAGGTGGTCAAACAATATAACCCCGGAGGGGGAGACGAACCATGAGAGACGATGGACTCTGAGAAACAAACTGAGGGTTCTAGAGGGGAGGGGGTTGGGGGGATGGGTTAGCCTGGTGATGGGTATTAAAGAGGGCACGTTCTGCATGGAGCACTGGGTGTTATGCACAAACAATGAATCCTGGAACACTACATCAAAAACTAATGATGTAATGTATGGTGATTAACATAACATAATAAAATAAAATTTAAAAAAAAAAGTAGTGTTCCTGACTTTGAGTCTTTGAAGGATATTGGTCTAGTCATTTGCAGCCATATAGCCTTACCACTTGGGCAAGCTCTGTCTCAGAATCTTGTGTAAAAAGCAGGGGAAAATAGCAGTCACAACATAATGTTTAAAAGGAATTAATTTAAAAATATATAAAGTATCTGGAACAGTCAAAACTTTAGAACTAGAACTGAGATGAGGAGAAGAGTGATAAACCGAAGGTATATGACTAGATTGTAACAAATTTGAAACTTGAACCTAACTCTCCAAATTTTATATTCACTAACCCACAGTTAATTTTTTATATGTTTTGAAAAATAACTCTACTGGATTTTTATGAATGTGTAGGGAAACAAATATGACAAAAGATTTGTCACAATGTAGAGAACACAGTTGTGGCAAAAATACTGGAGGTGGTGAGACGCATTCTGGACTTACTGAACTCATTTCCTGTGTCCACTCAGTCACCTGCAAGTTCAATCTTGTGTCTGTCCTTTACTTTAATTTCTAACTGTTCATTTCAAGATAATGAAGTGAAGACACTTCTATCCCTTTCTTCTTTGTTCCCAGCTGTCATTTCTGATTATGTCAAATTTCAAGGTAGTACAGACATTTACATCCCTTTCTCTTTCAAAGATAAAAAATAAGGAATAGAAATGCAATTCCATTTCTGGAAAATTAGGACATTTGCAATATCAAATCATAAACATGTGTGAGTAAAGAGCAGGTAGAGAGTTGTGACTTAGCAGAACGGAGAAAGGTCAAAATTAGGGCCTATAGAAGCAGATGCCAATGAGAAGCAATTGGAAAAACCCAAGAAAGGCTTAGATAGATAGAGCTTATGAGTACTGAAAACAAAGGCTGTTTTAAAAGTGTGTTTAAACATTTTTAAATTCCATGGGCCACCTGACTTCGTTCAGTCAGAAGGTACCCACACATAAAAGAGGTACAGGAATTAAGCCAAAATGTGAACAGCCTTAAAAAAAAAAAATAATGAATATATCCTTTGTTTAGTTTTATTGAGATATAATTGATATATGCAAATTTCACAAATTTAATATGTTTAAATATATTCAAATAGACATGATACCATCACCAAACCAAGGTAATAAGCATCTATTAATAACAAAATTTTCTTTTCCTTTTTTTTTTTTTTTTTTTGGTAAGAACCCTTAATGTGAGATCTATCCTCTTTAGGCACTTTAAAGTGCATGATACATCTTGTTAACTATAGATACTACATTGTACATGAGATTTCTAGAACTTATTTATCTTACATAACTGAAACTTTATACCCCTTGAAAAACAATTCCACCTTTCCAGCTCTTCCCCAGCTCCTGGAAACTATTACTCCATTCTCTGCTTCTGCAAGTTTAACTATTTTAGATACCTCATATAAAGGAAATCATGCAGTATTTGTCCTGTGACTAGCCTATATCACTTGGCGTAATATCTTCTAGGTCCATCCATGTTATCGTGAATGACAGGATTTCCTTTATAAGGCTGATAATAGTCCATTGTATAAAACATAAAACATTTTCTTTATGCTCACCGACACTTGTCCCTACCCTTTTTTTAATTTTAAATAATAACCAGACTAACATCTGTGAGGTGATCTCTCATTATGGTTTTGGTCTGTGTTTTCCTCATGAATAGTGATGTTTAACACCTTTTCATATATCTGTTGGCCATTTGTGTGGCTTCTTTGGAGAACGTTCTATTCTAGTTCTTTATTATTTATTTATTTATTTTGATATGCAGGAAATATACGTGGTTTGCGAATATTTTTTTCTTAATGGATAGAATGCTTTATCACTCTTGATTATTTCTTTTGCTGTACAGAGCTTTTTAGTTTGATATAGTCCCACTTGTCTCTTTTTGGTTTTGTTGCCTGTGCTTTTGGGATCAAATTCAGGAAATCATTGTCTAAACCAATGTCAAGAAGTTTCCCCCCAGTGTTTTCTTTGAGAATTTTTATAGTTTCAGATCTTACATTTAAGTCTGATTCATTTTGAGTTGATTTTTGTGTGTGATGTTGGCTAATTGAATATAATAAAAAAATATAATAAAAAAAGATAGGGATTCAATTTCATTATGGATATACAGGTTCCCAGCACCATTTGTTGAAAAGACTATTCTTTTCCCATGGTGTATTCTGTATTCAAAGATCAGTTGACCATATATACATGGACTTATTTTTGAGCTCTCTATTCTGTTCCATTGGTCTGTATGTCTATCTTTATGCCTTTATCTTAGTGTTTTTATTGCTATGAGTTTGTGATATATTTTGAAATCAATAAACATGATCCTTCCAGATTTGTTCTTTGTCAAGATCGCTTTAACTATTTGGGGTATTTTATGGTTCCATATGAATTTTAGTATTTTTTTCCTAAAATGCCCTTGTAATTTTGATAAGGATTGCTTTGAATCTGTAGATAAGATGACTTTGGTAGTATGAACATTTCTTCCAATCCATGAGCATGGATGTCTTTCCATTTATTTGTGTCTGCCTTAATTTATTTTATCAATGTTTTATATTTTTTAGTGTCCAAGTCTTTTAAATCCTTGGTGAAGATTATTCCTAGGTATTTTATTCTTTTTAATGCTATTGTAAATAGAAGATTTTCTCGATTTCCTTTCTGGATAGTTTGTTGTTAGTATAGAGAAACACAATTTTTATATTTTGACTTTATATCCCGAGGTTTTGCTAAATTTGTTCATTCTAACAGTTTTGTTGTTGTTGTTTGTGAAATCTTTAGGGTTTTATATGTATAAGATCATGTCATCTGCAACTTGAGTGAATACACAAAGGAGCTGAAACAGGGACATTAGGTAGTCTGACAAACCTAGAGCTCTCTTCTGTCCATGTCTACAGTGTCCAACCCAGTCATTAGATAACCCTTATCTGGAAAAAAAAAAAAAAAAACTGGAAAACTTCACAAAAAAGGGCCTATAGATTTCAGTAGTAGAAGTCCTCATGTAATAAGTTTGGCTATATATTTTTACCTATAATAAAGTTCAGTAATTAGTGCATTTTGTTCACACATGTTCTTTCAATTGGATTTTTTGTCCTTTATACTAAATTTGAAGAGACAGACATGTGGCATGTGAGGAGGATTCCCAACATGAAAGAGAAATCCCAAAATAAAGAGATAAGAGGGACTCAGAACTTTTCCAGGGATATTCACTGACACCTTATTACTACTTAAAATACGAACAAAAATAATAACAAATATTAACAACATTAATAAAAATTCTCCTTAGGGCACATTTAAGTTTTTTGTTCGTAAGGTTAGTGGTTGGGATTCACAATGCTTTATAGGTAAATTCCTTCTATACCTAGTTTGTTGAGAGATTTTATCATGACAGGGTATTGAACTTTGTCAGATGTTTTTTCTACATCTATTGAGATGAGCATAGGATTTTTTTTTAATTTTTCAGTCTATTAATATGAAGTACCAATTAATTGATTTGTGTGTGTTGAACCATCCTTGCATCCCAGGGATAAATTTCACTTGATCATAATGTATGATTCTTTTAATGTGCTGTTGAATCCAGTTTTGTTGTGCATTTTTACTTCTATGTTCATTAGGTATGTTGGTCTATAGGTTTTTTTGTTTTGTTCTTTCTTGTAGTGTCTTTGTCTGGCTTTAGTATCAGAGTAGTGGTAGCCTCATAAAATGAGGTTGTAAGTGTTCCCTTCTCTCTATTTTTGCAAGAATTTGAGAAGAATTGACATAAATTCTCCTTGAAATGTTTGAGATAATTCACCAGTGACATTATCTGATCTTGGACTTTTCTTTATTTTGAAGTTTTTGACTACTGATTAATTCTCCTTACTTACTGTTGGTCTGTTCAGATTCTGTTTCTTCATTATTCAGTCTTGGCAGATTGCATGTTATCTTAGATTCTCTAATTTGTTGGTGTATGATTGTTCCTAGCGGTATCTTGTGATCTTTTTTTTTATTTCTATAGCAGTCTCTTATGATCTTTATTTGTTTTTGAATTTTATGTCTATTAGACATTATGCTAAGTGAAATAAGCCAGTCACAGAAGGACAAATGCTTCCTGATTCCGCTTACACAAAGGACCTAAATTGGCCAAACTCATAGAATCAAAGAGCAGAATAATGATTGTCAGGAGCGGGGGATAGGGAGAAATGGTGAAGTTGCTGTTCAATGGGTATGAAGTTTCAGTTATTCAAGATGAGTAGGTTCATCTTCTGTACAACATTGTGCCTATAGTTAACAATACTTGTGTCCTTAAAATTTTGTTAAGAGAGTAGACCTCATGTTTAGTGTTCTTACTATAAGATATATAAGATAGAAGGAAAATGTTTTATTACCAAAAAGCACATCTTTTGTGCCAAATAAAATTACAAATAGAAATAGAAATTACAATAAAACATGCATTCTCATCATTTGAATTAGAATGGAATTTGAGACACTTTCTTTTCAAGTTACAAAACACTCTTTTTGAGGTAGTCAGGTTATGAATAATTTCCCAGAAGTTTTTAAACCCCATCATTTTTTTCTCCACCAAATAAAGTATATTTGAATTGAATTAAGAAAAGTTTAGTCAACTTTTTTTATTTTTTATTTTATTTATTTATTTTTTTAAAGATTTTATTTATTTGACAGAGAGAGACACAGCAAGAAAGGGAACACAAGCAGGGGGAGTAGAAGAGGGAGAAGCAGGCTTCCTGCAGAGCGGGGAGCCTGATGCAGGGCTCGATCCCAGGACCCTGGGATCATGACCTGAGCCGAAGGCAGACGCTTACAGACTGAGCCACCCAGGCGCCCCAACTTTTTTTTTTAATTATCTACAAATGTTGACAATTTTGTTATCAACATCAATTTATATTTCTTTACGAAGGACAAAAATATCAATGAGCCAAGACGTGACAATTGAGAGTCTTGGTTAAAACATGTTTTATAAAATATGTTATTTATATTACATTATATATTTATAAATTATATTATATATATCATATTTATAAAATATGACAAAGTATTTTCAAACATTTAGATTTATTATTAATAGTTAACTTTTTAGATAAATATTTTGGCACATTCCTCTAACGTTCAGTGGAACTAGAAAGGTATAGTAAAAGCAAAAGCTTCTGATTGACCCACAGAAGCATATGTATGTATCCCTTATAATGTTTCTTCTTCCAAACTTATGTTTACTTTTACTTTATGCAGTTATCAAATTGAGGCTGTACAGATTTATCAGTGGGTAATTAGAACAAAAATTCAACTGAAAAAATATTCAGCAATGATGATACAGTTAAGTTTGTTAACTATGGCATGAAGTTTTAACAAAGCAGAGTAAAAAATTTTGAAAGTGAAGGCAGCAGAAGGAGGCTGAAACTGGAAAGAAGAAGTGAAATAAATATGGGTTCAAGAATATATGACAGAATATATGCCTTAGTTGTATATTTGAGGCAGAGACTTAGTATTACAAGAATATGAGATATAGTTAAATGATACAAAAATTAGACAACCGAACCAGTCCCAGTAATGGTGAGTAGGAACTGAATGAGAAGGACTCTGAGCTTTCAGTATTTAATTATCTTGGAAAATAGTGTAATCCCAAGGGAATGTTAGTTTCTGAAACGGTCTTATTACTTACTCACATTTATTTATTTATTTATTTATTCATTCATTTATTCATTTATTCATTTATTTATTTATATTCATACTCTTTCTCCTTCCTGCAATCAAATCTAAATATGCAATAAATCCTGCCAGTTGCATCTCTTGACAACTCTAATATCTCTCCTTCCTCCCCTCACCATTTTCTCCGTAATTGTTGCAGTTTGGAAAGAAGATGAAACTTAAAATAATTAAAAATCTGTGTACTGAAGCTCAGTGGATTTTTCTAAAATGCAAATCCTTCATGTTACTGTCTTGCTGAAAATATTTAAATGTCTTCTTAATGCCTATGAAATGCCTAGACATTTCATGCAAGGATCTTCATTATCTTGAAACTTTCTAGTGTCATTTCTTGCTATAGTCCATATTCATCCAAAGCTTTAACACTACCAGACTGTTTTCAGTATCACAGTACAATGTAGTTCAAAGTCTTTTTTTTTTGCTGTGTTGTTGTTTTTTTTTGTTATGTTAATCACCATACATTACATCATTAGTTTTTGATGTAGTGTTCCATGATTCATTGGTTGCGTATAACACCCAGTGCGCCATGCAGAACATGCCCTCCTCAATACCCATCACCAGGCTAACCCATCCCCCCACCCCCCTCCCCTCTAGAATCCTCAGTTTGTTTCTCAGAGTCCATAGTCTTTCATGGTTCATCTCCCCCTCTGAATTCCCCCCCTTCATTTTTCCCTTCCTACTATCTTCTTCTTTTTTTTTTTTTAAACATATAATATATTATTTGTTTCAGAGGTACAGGTCTGTGATTCAACAGTCTTACACAACTCACAGCGCTCACCATAGCTAAGTCTTAATACTTTAGAATATTCCTTTGCTCATATGTCTTCTTTACTCCATACCCTTATTCATGACTTGATTTATTACCTTTCTTGAAACTGCCAGGCGGAGTTAGGTTCAACCTTTATTTAAGGTGCATCATATTTTATTTTACCTATTTGTTTACTTTTTTTATCTCTCCTACTTCATAAGCTCCTAGACAAGATTTTGTCTTGCCTAATTTTTATCTATAATGCAATGCCTGTCACATAGTAGACTAATAACTCTCTGTTGAATTAATAACTGAATAAATGGTCTTCATTGAATCTTGTCACTAAAATATCTAAGGAATAATTCTTGTAATTTTTTTAAATGAGGAAAGAAAATCAATTAACTTCCAAATGCTC
This sequence comes from Mirounga leonina, assembly GCF_011800145.1. NCBI lineage: Eukaryota > Metazoa > Chordata > Mammalia > Carnivora > Phocidae > Mirounga > Mirounga leonina. The sequence continues at coordinate 26,824,032 of NW_023270807.1, read as the reverse complement.
ATTTATAGAGTTAATGACACATAAGACAGTGCCTACAAAACTAGCCAAAAATTAATCCATGAATTTAGCTAAATGTTTCTAAGACCCATTTAATCTCCAAACTCCCCAGTTGCAAAGAAATAATTCAGGAGAAAATTCTACTAATCCATTTGGCATGCTCAGTAATGGCCATTGCTTCAGGGTTGTATCTGGTGAAACCGCCTGTTCAATGTCAAATTTGAAAGCTTTAGAGGAAATAATTGTACATGTTGGGTAGCAAAGCTGTTGGTGTGGCACAAGAGCCCTTTCTTTGTCTTCTTTTCAGCAATTCCATTACAATCAGTCACCTACATGTTAGAGTAGTAGCTTTGATGAAAGAGTAATGTTAAGACTTAATCTAGATAAAGTGCAGGTAATATTGAACTGTCAGTAGAAACATTGATAGAATAAACCCTGAAATAAAACCACTTTTTCTCTACAAAGACATGGTAAGTTTCTACAATTCTGAAGATGCAAAATTATTTTAAACTCCTCAGTCCATTTGCTTATGTATAGAAACATATGTACTTAGGAAATCCGGCACATCAGTGCTGCACTATTTCAAGACAAGCGTATGTACTTATTTTGACTTATAACGCATATGACAATTACTTGTGGCACCTTCATCTTTACTGTCTTAAAATTATATAACCAAATAATATTGTACTTTTTGGCTAATGTGACCTGATTAATTCCTTATGAACTATTAGTTTTGGTTGAGTGGTTTGTCTTATTTTAAAAAAAGGAAGAAATCACCTTGAAAATTGCTGTTTTACTAATCAGTAGAATTATATACCACAATGAAAATCTCAGACTTTGTTGTCCATTTTTTAACATTTCAGTTGGATAAAATAATCTGCTCTAGTTATCAAGCAGTGGGTATGCTTAATGGATATAATTAAATAGTACTTAGTCAAGGGACTAGTCAAAGATTATCCCAAGTATTAAAATCCTCCTACTTTTCTCCTCTTTTGCTCATATAACTATTACAATTTAGAAGAGATATATTAGTAATTACCCAAAAACAGAGGCTATAGTATGATCTTTAAAATTATTAAACACATCTTTATAAAATTGTTCTCTATATAATGTCATTGTAGCTATCCAGTTAAAAAAAAAATTGCAGATGATCTACTAGGGGATTAGCTGTAATAAACCAATCATTTTATTGTAGAAGATAAAAGTATTAAGACACATTTTCTTTTATTTCCCTTTTCCTTTCTGTCATTCCTTTTTTCTTCTCTCTTTCCCTCCCTCCTTCCTTTATCCCTTCCTTCCTCTTTTCCTTTGCACATTTCTTTTTTTTTTTAATTTCCTTCATTTATCATTTTAAAACATAGTTTTTTTACATGGTTATTCTATTTTCTTTTTTAAAAGTGTCTTAGGGTTCCTGAATAGAATTAGTTATTGAATGATTAATTATGTGATCATACAAGGAAAATACTTACTTAGATGTGGTATTCAGGAGTTGGCACTCTGAGTCTTGAAAGAAATACATAAATTTAAACCCCATTCCCCATGAGCTTGTATACTGTAAAGAAGTTAAGACATACAAATGAATCGGTGCATCTTAAAGCAATCTATGATGGATACCAGCTGAGTGGCACAAAATGCAGTTAATGTTAAGAGCTCTCTTTAGGCAATCACTCTGATTGGCTAATTGCAAAATAAATGGAAATACTCTAAATTATATCAGATGCTAATTTATTTTTAAATGATGTAAAATCTCATTTGAGAGTTGAAGAGAAGCTCATAATAGTCCCACCTATTTAACAGTGATATTTAAAAACCAGAGAGTGCAACAGGTCATGTCATTAACACACTAAAGAGTTTTTTGTATGAATATGTTGTCATCCAAAGATACATTTCTTAATTTGTTTATTAGATTTTACACAGAAATGTCACTGATGGTAACCTTTGTCATTTTTCAATGTGTGTTTAACAAGTGAATAGAGAAGGCTGATATCAGAAATCAAAATGATACTGTTGATAAGAACATGGCAACATTGAACGTAGCTTTTAAAATAAAAGGATTTCTCTGCCTCCATGCTTAGCAGGGAGTCTGCTTGAGATTTTCTCTCTCTCTCTCTCCCTCTCCCTCTTCCTCTGCGCTTCCCCTGGCTTGTGTGCCCCCCCAAATAAAAAAATAGATTAAAAAATAAATAAATAAAATAAAAGGACTTCTCTCTAGAATAAAGTAAGATAGAAACTTAATCATCTTTCTGGCTACCAGTGCAGATAGAAATACTCAGCTAAAATATTTAGCAAACAATCTCATGTAATATTTGAAGATAGGCATTGTATTTGTTATCTATTGGTAATATTTCCACATATTTAGTAGTTTTAAAGAAAACCACATATTTATTATCTTGTGGTTTCTGTGGGTACGAAGCCCAGGCACAGCTCAACTGAGTCCTCTGTTAAGGGTCTCACCAGGATCAAGGTGTTTGACCAGGGCTGTGAGGTCATTGGAAGCTCATTTCAAGAAGTATCTCCTAAGCTCCTTTAGGTTATTGTCAGGACTCAGTTCGTTGCAGTCTGCTGAGCTGAAGGAATCAATTCTTTGCTGGCTGTTGGCAGAAAGCCACCTCTAGCTTCGTGTTCATGACCTTCTCCATTTTGTATCTTTTTTTTTTTTTTTTTAAAGATTTTATTTATTTGAGACAGAGAGAATGAGAGAGACAGAGAGCACATGAGAGGGGGGAGGGTCAGAGGGAGAAGCAGACTCCCTGCCGAGCAGGGAGCCCGATGCGGGACTCGATCCCGGGACTCCAGGATCATGACCTGAGCCGAAGGCAGTCGCTTAACCAACTGAGCCACCCAGGCGCCCTCTCCATTTTGTATCTTACAACATGGCAGCTTGCTTTTTCAAAGCCAGCAGACAAGAGAATCATTTAACAAGATGAACATTACAACCTTATGTAACATAATAATATACACGTAATCTCATACATCTTTTCATCATTGCCATATTCTGTTGATTAGAAGCTAGTTCCAGGTCTTGTTCTCAGTCAAGATGAAAAAATGAAATCCGTTATTAAAAAAAAAAAGCAAAAGCACATTTGAGTTTAAGTTTCACACGGTAAGAATATGTAAATTGATTAGAAAGTGTAACAGCTGGTTTGAATATAGTTTTTAAAAATACTCCACTTTTACATTTATAAAATTATCAATCTTGAACATTAATTTTCCAGTGAAGTAACACTGCTAATTATTTGTAGCTACATTTTTTGTCCTATATTATACTTGGCAATAGAAGAGAATTAAATATAGAAAGAAAAAAAAAGAATACCCCCCACCCCCAGCTCATGCTCTCTCTTTTTCAAATAAATAAATAAAATCTTAAAAAAAAACAAGAAGGGGCGCCTGGGTGGCTCAGTTGGTTGGGCGACTGCCTTCGGCTCAGGTCATGATCCTGGAGTCCCGGGATCGAGTCCCGCATCGGGCTCCCTGCTCGGCAGGGAGTCTGCTTCTCCCTCTGACCCTCTTCCCTCTCGTGCTCTCTGTCTCTCATTCTCTCTCTCTCAAATAAATAAATAAAATCTTAAAAAAAAAAAACAAGAATATGGGCATCAAAGATATAAGATGATCAGAAAGGATCTTAAAATTAATAACTATATTTTTTGTTTTGTTTGCTTTATTTTACTTTTTAGACTAATATTTCCTGTTAACAAATGATACTAATGAAAAAGCAAAATAAATTTTACTTGTATCAGTATTATGAATTTTTTCTTTAGATCAGTACATTTATTTTCACTAAGGAGTTTCAACTTTTTTCAGGAAGTTTGGAGAATTATATGAATATATAATTTAAAGGAAATGTATAGTGGTACTCCTCCAATTTTCTCCCCTCAAAGAATCATTTTTTGTGATATCCTGAAGAAATGGCCATTCAGAATTTTCATAAACATTTTTTTTGTGATTTGGAACTCACGGTTTTTCCTGGTAGATTGTCTACTTGAGAAAATACTAATGATTAATAAGCATTCCTTTACAACTTCTCATTTTCATGTATAACTTCCTTAGAGTTCTTGGTTTTTGTCATGAAACACTATTTCTAGACTCCTATTTAATTTGACTACAGTCCCCTGAATTCTATCTAGACTTTCACAATACCATGTAACCTTGTAAGTAAACACCTGCATGAAATTCATTCTGCATGAAATGTGGATCACCAAAGTCAGCTGAAACTATCACTTTCTCTTTATTAATGTAGCCTAATTTTATGTATGCTTTAAGCAGTGATGCTGTATTCCATTTTATATTGTATTTTCTGTCAATCAAAAAGGTTCCTTTTATTTTTTTCACCTAAAGTTACCAATCCAGATGCTTCCATTCTATGTAATCAGTATATTAATGTTTCAGAGTCATATTATTATTTGTCTTTGCTAGATTTCAGTCTACTTGTTCAATATTCTGTCTTGATTAAATTATTTCCACTCTACTGTTGTCCAGCACTTTAGCTTCCCCAAGGAACAAAAGACACTAGTGACTATGTTCTTCTTTCTTGCCAAGTATATTGAAGACAGCTACCTAATATCTAGTGACTGAATGGAAAAGGAAACACGTGACACTAACGATTTGTTTCTGGTCAGTGACAGGTGAGAGGAAATTTGCAGAGTAGAGAGATAAACAGAAAATTAATCCCAATGACATTGTTGTGCTACTGGATCCTTAAACCCTGAGCTAACCTGCCTTTGTACTTTGATTTTTGTAAGGTGATTGTTTATTATTTGTGTCATTTGGCAATGAGTTTTGTGTTATTTCCAGCTAAAGATATCCCTACATTATAGTAGTGGAATATATCCAGTCAACCAATAATACTATTTATAGATTATTATTAGGTTTTCATGAGAAAGCAAAAAAAAAATTAAAAATTGTTATAAGCAACACCATATATTATGAATTGTATACAATATATACCATGGAAGTTATATTAGTTTTTTTTTTTAAGCTTCTGTGAATTGTGTAAGATTGTTGAATCACAGACCTGTACCTCTGAAACAAATAATACATTATATGTTAAAAAAAAAAAAAGAAGAAGAAGAAGATAGCAGGAGGGGAAGAATGAAGGGGGGGAATCAGAGGGGGAGAAGAACCATGAGAGACGATGGACTCTGAGAAACAAACTGAGGGTTCTAGAGGGGAGGGGGGTGGGGGGATGGGTTAGCCTGGTGATGGGTATTAAAGAGGGCATGTTCTGCATGGAGCACTGGGTGTTATACACAAACAATGAATCATGGAACACTACATCAAAAACTAATGATGTAGTGTATGGTGATTAACATAACTAATAAAAGGAAAAAAAAGATTCTGTTATTTAAGAGAAAGTGAGAGAGCATGAACAGGGGGAGGGGCAGAGGGAGAGAGAAAAGCAGGTTCCCCACTGAGCAGGGAGCCTAACATGGGGCTTGATCCCAGGGGCTCCATCCCAGGACCCTGAGATCACGACCCAAGCCAAAGGCAGACGCTTAACTGACTGAGCCACCCAGGAGCCCCAAGTTATATTACTTTTCTATTCCTGTGTAACAAACTGCCACAATGCTAACAGCTTAAAACAACACAAACTTACTTCCTCAAGAAAAACAGAAAAATCTCCTTTAAGGGCTCATTTGATATTGACAAGACCATTCAGGATGATATCTCTTTAATTCAAAGTCAAATGATTAGAAACCTTAATTATATTTTCAAAATTATTTCCAGTTTGCCGTATATAAACTATTAATATAGTATCCTGTCATATTGATAGGTTCTATTGGCTCTTGATGGAAGAAGATTATACAAGGCAGGTACACTTGGAGGTGGAAATCTTGAGAGCCACCTTACAATTCTGCCTACCACAAGAGTTATTTCGAGCATACTTCTTTTTTTTTTTTTAAAGATATTATTTATTTATTTGAGAGAGAGAGAATGAGAGAGAGCGAGTACATGAGAGGGGGGAGGGTCAGAGGGAGAAGCAGGCTCCTCGCCGAGCAGGGAGCCCGATGCGGGACTCGATCCCGGGACTCCAGGATCATGACCTGAGCCGAAGGCAGTCGCTTAACCAACTGAGCCACCCAGGCGCCCTCGAGCATACTTCTATTCCTTGTTCACAAAAGCGTTAAAAATGAGTTGATTATAATTTTATTCCTGAGGAATTTACTACTTAATAGATGCATGCTTAGTATCCAATTGGTTATCAAAAGAGTACTTCCCTTTATTTAATGCTGAAGCAATATGAAATACACTGAGTACTCTATGTTGCGTTATTCACATTCTGCTAATTGTATCCTTTACTGCATGTGTCATATTTGGCATATTTGGTTAAGTACAGAAAATTCCCAAATAAGGCCTGATCTGAAGTGTCTTCCCATTGGGCAAAATGATAGACATGGTGAAAATTGTTACAATGAAAAATATTTCCTATTTATCAAAGTTCAGGTATTAGCTATTAACTGTGTACTATCAATAATGAATAAGCTGTACTAGTAGTTTGCTTTCATTGTTTCTTCCCTTGGTTTCTTCCCTTGAATGTTATCCCCAAAGACTTAGGTACATAGAAAGTAGCCTATATAACACATATCTGGATAGTACAGCCATCTGCTTACCACATTTCTTTGCTTGGTAAAGACTAGGTGAAAAGTTTAAAAAAATGTATGAACATTTTTTGACAGGTAGCTAAAATAATACCATAACTAGATATTAGTGAAGCCCTGAAAAGACATTAATTGCAGATCCCTCTTTTGAGCAAATTCATTGATTAAAAATCAGTTTTTAAAGGGTTAGATTTAAATGTATATCAAAAAGAGACTGCAGTAGACACAAGAGATTCCTCTTGTATTTGTTTTATAGTTCTTCATGCTATGAAATTTGAAAAAAATATGAACAAGTCACTACACTAAAATATATAATCCAGGAACTTTTATTTATTTTTTTAAAGATTTTATTTATTTATTTGAGAGAGAGAGAACACATGAGAGGGGATAGGGTCAGAGGACAAAGCAGACTCCCTGCCGAGCAGGGAGCCCAATGCGGGACTCGATCCAGGGACTCCAGGATCATGACCTGAGCCGAAGGCAGTCGCTTAACCAACTGAGCCACCCAGGCGCCCTAATCCAGGAACTTTTAAAGTTGTTCATTATTTAAGGGCTCTTCCTATCTTTGTTAACTTCCTATTTTATAATCTAAAATTAATGGTAAAAAATTAATGGTAAAACTATTTAAATATCATAAATTACTGATACTAACACAGTCACCTAAAATCTATATTTATTGCTTGAAGTATGGCAATATTTTCAAAATGTTTACACAAGCTAGTAGACTTCCCTGAAAATGTTTATAAAATCTGTTATATACAAATTTGAAAAGAAGTTCAGTTTTTCCTAAATTATAGTGAGATCAGTTCCTCAAACTTCCTTTCAAAGAAATTTGCGACCACAGACATGATGAAGAAATGTCTTTATAGTCTTGTAACACTTTATAGTCATATAAAGTAATTGTTGGTTAATATGTGCCAAGGCAACTGCAAAGTGTCTGTTACATGAAATCTAAAATCACTGTAAAACATTTATTAATAATTTAATGAATAGCCTTAATATTTTCATAAAGATGATGTGTTTCTTCCTTAATATTATGTTTTAACTACTATTAAAATATTTAGATGTTTTATTTTCTAGTGGAACCATTAAAGCAAAAGTAAAAATATTCAAGAGGACCTAAATAAGTACACTATTTTACTAGGTGCATTAGCTTATTTGGGTTGCCATAACAAAATACCCCAGACTAAGTAGCTTAACAACAGAGATTTATGTTTTCACAGTTCTGGAGGCTTGAAATCCAAGATCAAGGCACCACCAGGGTTGGTTTCCTCTGAGGCCTCTCTCCTTGGCTTAGAAGTGGCCCTCTCTTGCTGCCTTTTCAAGTAGTCTTCCCTCTGTACATGCCAGCCTCCGTGTCTCTGTGTGTGTGTCCTAACGTCCACTTCCTTTTTTTTTTTTTTTAAGATTTTATTTATTTATTTGACAGAGACACAGAGAGAGAGGGAACACAAGCAAGGGGAGTGGGAGAGGGAGAAGCAGGTTTCCCGCGGAGCAAGGAGCCCGATGCGGGGCTCAATCCCAGGACCCTGGGATCAGGACCATAGCCAAAGGCAGGCAGACGCTTAACAACTGAGCCACTCAGGTGCCCCCTAACATCCACTTCTCAGTCAGATTAGATTAGGGTCAGCCCTCATGGCCTATGCACAGTCACATTTTAGCACAAATGGCAGTTAGGACTTCAACATATGGATTTTAAAGGAACATAGTTCAGCCTGCAAAGTGTGGAGACAAATGATGAGCATACTTCTTCTTATATAAGCATTTACCAAAAATGTTGTACTGAGAGATACATGCCTATGTTGTCATGGAAATTTTAACTATAGTTTGAAAACTGAGAAGCCCATTGCTAGGTAAGCTTTAGAAATAACAAGAAATCATTAAGAAAATTACAAATATCAAGGACACAACAGAAGATAGAACACTTCCTGCTAACACTTATAGAATACAACAAAGGTGGTTCTCAAATGAATTTTGTAGATTTACATGATGTCACCACTGTAGAACACAGAGAAAACACATCTCTATACTTCTTCTGAGATGTTAAAATTAAAAAATATATTAGCAAATTAATAAAAAATAAAATTTGAATTGATAAAAAGAACCCCTCAAGGAGAAAGGATAAATATTTTCATAACTTTTTTCCTTTAAAAGATCTATTATATAGAAAAACGCCTTGGGAATCTGATTAAGAAAAAAAATGTAAAATTTGACCAGCATAAGAACACGAAAATAGACTGGCACATAGAAACAGAGTAAGAACACTACCTGCAGCAAATTTGATAACCTAAAAAAAAAAAAAAATGGTGAGCTCCTATCAAAATATCAGAATTGATACACAAATTAGTAGAAAAAATTAGGAAAATGATTAAAGCTTTTTACTGTCTGATGGTTTCATAGCAAGTATTAATTGAGAATATGTACAAAAAGCACTTAGCTTTGTGCCTGGTGCATAAAAAGCACTCAATTAACATTGATTATTATTTTTGCAAAGAATATGATTTATTTATATCATGTTCTCATATTTCTCATTTTGCCCTTTGCAATATTATAAAAACTATTTCTCCTAAATGTAAAATAATTAATTTTTCAATGGCTAATCATTATTTTTTTATTATGTTACGTTAATCACCATACATTACATCATTAGTTTTTGATGTAGTGTTCCATGATTCATTGTTTGCGTATAACACCCAGTGCTCCATGCAGAATGTGCCCTCTTTAATACCCATCACCAGGCTAACCCATCCCCCCAGCCCCTCTCCTCTAGAACCCTCAGTTTGTTTCTCGGAGTCCTTGGTCTCTCATGGTTCCTCTAATGGGTAATCATTAGTTTTGTTCTTTTCTTATGTCACTGGCTTTCTTTCCAATAAGATGATTTTGCACTTTTGACTTGGAAATATGTTGTTCCTATTAATAATCCAAACATTGCTTAAAGAACTCTATCTTTCAAATAAAGTTCAAAAGTATATCTTTTGCAAATGATTTCTTGTGTTATGTACTTAGCTTGACAAAGTAGGGGTTTAACTGCTTTTGAAAAAGTTCTAAAATAAGTAAACTAGTATAATCTAAGTAGGCAAAATGTTCTCCCTATCAACATTTGGGGTTTTATTAAATTGGGACATCAGAAGAAAGTTTAATTGGAATTCAAAATTGCTGAATTACCATGATGATCCTAGGGCATAAAGAGAAATAAATATGGAAAATAAGTGTGAATCAAATTATACTTAATGGAGAAGAGTAACCAAAAAGAAATAAAAAACATATACACTTTGTAATGTGTGAATTCACTTATATCTTCCTTTATGGAGTAGAGGTGTTCCAGTTATTTTAGTTATAAATAGCTAATTTTTTTCTGACATTAATTATGAAATAAGAGATGCTTTTCTGCAGAGAATAACTCTCATTAGACAAATTTGGAAAATTTGGATGGAAGAAGCTAGCTATGATGAATACCTTGAGAGCAAGCTATGTGTTGTGGAATGCCAGTGGTGCAGATCTTCCTGGGAGTTGTAGCTTACTTAATTGTTAAATCTTCATTTCTAGAAATTTGAATACTTTGTCATGATATACAGATTATGAAATTTCCCTTTAGGCATCATCTAATCCCTGAATTGTTACTTACACTAATTAAGTTATCTTACTAAATGCAAAAAAAAATATGTATTTTCTACCATAGTTGTTTCTAACTATTTTCTTGAGAACAAGAAATTCCATAGCAGAGGTCACAAGCTGGTGTCTCTCAGACGAGAATCTAGAAAAGTGTTGTAATATGTATGCCCTAGATACTTAGCCAATATGTAAAGTTGGAACTGAAATTAGGCAAAAACTGAATATTTTTCTTCTCTTGATACTCTGAATCTCTGAAATGATCAGTTTATATGCCTACATCATAAAAATTTAGCAGGCATTGAGGAGCATATGTTTCCTTTTAAATAGGACACAAGCTTTCCAATTTACTACATCTCAAAATTATTTGGCTCATCCCACTTCACCCACTTATGTTAACTGAGAATGATGGACATTTAAACTTGTGACCCTCTTTTAAGCCAGTGTTGAAGAACTCGCTATTTTACATTAATTAAAAAAGGATGGAAAGAATTTTCTGCTTAATTCTTGGTAATTGTGTATTACTTCTCTGATCATTTACTGATGCTTGTTATGTGCAGATTCTGTGCCAGGCACTAGCAATAAGGACAAAGATAAATTATATAAATTTTCTGGCCTAAAGGAGTTTGTAATGTAGTAATAGAGACAGATATATAAAGAGGAAATACTCTGGTAGATGCACCCTCAGGATGCAGTTGGAACACAAAGGAAAAATATCTAATGGAGTTGGCAGGGGAGAAAATCTGGGAGACACTGTGTCTTGAAGGATAACAAAACCACACTTGAGAAAATGGAGAAATCCTTAAAATATATTGCAATCTCTAAGATTCTCGTCATTTGATCTAGTTTTAATTCCCTGGTGTTAAAAATTTTTATATACAAATTCCAACACTGCATTTTAATTCCATAAAAATACTTAATGGTACTTAATGATACTATTTTATCATGTAAATTAAGTCATTTCAGTTTCTGTATCATGATAAATGTATATGCCTGTGTAACACAAAACCCTATAAATACATAGAACATTACAGATATCTCAGGAAGTTACCCTGGCCTTTTCACATTTGAACCTCTCCACATATCTCCCAGAGATGACTACTGTTTTAAAGTTCTTTAAAAAAAAAAAAAAAAGTTCTTTTCTACCACATATTAGATTTGTTTATTCTAAAATTTCATATAAATAGAATAATACACTATTCCCTATTGTATAAAAGATCTTTTGCTCAGTATTGCTTTCTGTTTCTGAAAAACATCCCTGTTGTTTTATGTATCAATAGGCCATTTATCTTTACTGCCACATAGTATTTCAGTGAATATATTTATCACAGTATATAATCTATTCTATTAATATACTCTTAGACTGGGGCGCCTGGGTGGCTGAGATGGTTAGGCGTCTGCCTTCGGCTCAGGTCATGATCGCAGGGTCCTGGGATCGAGTCCCACATCGGGCTTCCTGCTCCTTGGGAGCCTGCTTCTCCCTCTGTTTCTGTCTCTCATGAATAAATAAATAAAATCTTTAATATATATATATACTGTTAGACTGTTTTTATCTATTAGGAAAAAATTGCTGTGAACATTTATGTACATGTCTTTTTTTTTTTTTTAAAGAATACTTTTTTTTTTTTTTTAAGATTTTATTTATTTGACAGAGACAGAGACAGCGAGAGCAGGAACACAAGCAGGGGGAGTGGAGAGGGAGAAGCAGTCTTCCCGCTGAGCCAGGAGCCCGATGTGGGACTCGATCCCAGGACCCCGGGATCATGACCTGAGCCGAAGGCAGTCGCTTAATCAACTGAGCCACCCAGCGCCCATGTACATGTCTTTTTGTGAACATATTTTTCCTACCCTTGGATACATATACAGGAGTGGAATTTCTAGATAGGTATATATTTATTTTTATAATAAAGTGATATATTTTTCAAAATGATTGCTGACAAAGGATTCTGTTTTTTTTTAATCTGAAAATGTCCTTATTTGCTTCACTATATAAATAAGTGATTATTTTGGCCATATTCAGAACTCAGAATTGACAGGTGTTTGTTTTGTTTTTTTACATGTTTGATATTTTAAAAATTATCCACCACCTTCTAGCCACCATAGTTTTGGGTAAGAAGTTATTAAAAGTACCATAAGGCTTAACCACAGTCTTTTTTTTTTTTTTTTTAAGATTTTATTTATTTATTTGACAGAGAGAGACACAGCGAGAGAGGGAACACGAGCAGGGGGAGTGGGAGAGGGAGAAGCAGGCTTCCCTCTGAGCAGGGAGCCCTATGCGGGGCTCGATCCCAGGACCCTGGGATCATGACCTGAGCCGAAGGCAGACGCTTGACCGACTGAGCCACCCAGGCGCCCCGCTTAACCACATTCTAACATATTCAACATGTTTTTAAGGCGTGGCTTCCAACATGGAGGCAATATATCTAGGTCTAAACTGTTTTGAAAACTTTTAAAATACCCTTTTAAATACTTTTAAATACCCTTTTAAAATACCCTTTTAAAAACTTTTTATTGGGGTGCCTAGGTGACTCAGTTGTTGGGCATCTGCCTTCGGCTCAGGTCATGGTCCCGGGGTCCTGGGATCGAGCCCCGCATCGGGCTCCCTGCTCAGTGGGAAACCTGCTTCTCCCTCTCCCACTCCCCCTGCTTGTGTTCCCTCTCTTGCTGTGTCTCTGTCAAATAAATAAAATAAATAAAATCTTAAAAAAATAATAAAAAATAAAACCTTTTAATTTTGCAGTAACTTTAAAATAACAGGAAGTTGTGACTATATTACAGAGAGATCATATGTACTCATCACCCAGTTTTTCCTACTGATTTCATCCAATGATAGTACTATATCAAAATTAAGAAGCTGATATTGGAAAAGGGTAGTATATATGGGGTTCTCTTCACTTATCACATGTGTAGATTCCTTTAACCACTGGCAGAATCAAGTACAGAACTATTCTATCACTCCAAAGATATATTAACGTATTTTACCAATTTGAGTAATGTATAGGAAAATTACCTTTCCCTCCTCTATTTATAATTGTCTTAAACATGTATGTAGCATGCAGTGAGACCCACATAGGACAGTGTTGTACCTTTTGCTTCAGACATACTTAAGGAATGTGAACATAGAGGAAGTCTATTAAATTTAGCCATATATTTGTCCTTTCCATTGTACAATCTTTCTTGATGTTTCAAGGTTCTTTTGTAATTTCATTTTTGTTTCAAAAACTTCTTTTTTTTTAAAGATTTTATTTATTTATTTGACAGAGTAGATCTGCTAGTAACACATTCTTTTAGTTTTCCTGCACTTGATAATGTCTTTATTTCTTCTTAATTCTTGAAAGATAATTTTGTTGGACATATGATTTGAGGTTAACTGTTGTTTTATTTCAGCACTTAAAAATTGTATACCACTTCATTCTGGTCTCCATGACTTCTGATGAGAAACCTACTATTGTGTGGATGTTTCTACCTCTTTGGAAAAGATGTTTTAATCATTGCTTTCAAGATGATTCTTTGTCTTTCACATTATGAACTAAGTTTAGGCTGTTTCTTGGCATGGATTTATTTGGAATTATTCTATTTAATGTTCATTCAGTTTCATGAATCTGCTTAAATATTTTACCAAATTTGGGAAATGTTCAGGCATTTTTTTCTTCAAATATTTTTCTAACCTTGTTGTCTTTCTCCTCTCCTCTGTGACTCTGATGATGTAAAAGTTGTATCTTTGATTGTAGTCCCATATGTACTGGAGATTCAGTTCATTTTTTTATTTTTTATTAGTCTCTTTTCTCTCTGTTAATTCAGTTTGGGCAATCTCTATTTTTCTGTCTTCAAGTTCACTGATTATGTTCTGGGCTGGGCTGAAGGCTGTATTCAGCAATAATGGACTATGAATTGGTTTCTCTGACTGGGAAGCTAATGGGAGAAGCAGCCCCAAGGCCACTCTTTGTGGTCTTGACTCAAGCCAATCCATGCCCCATAACCCTAGTTGGAACTTGGCCACTGATTTTGCCCTGGGGCAATCAGCTCTGCCTGCCTGCCTCTTGGCTCCAGAGTTCTTGGGTTACACATCTTCCATGTGTTCTTGCCAACTTTCCTGTCAGATGGGGTTGGGGACCATGCTCTGTAGCATGTAGGACTATGTCTCTGACTTTTGCCTGGGCAGGGCTGTGAGGGCACACTTCAAGCTACTTCCAGTTTTTCCCAAACAGGTTTTCTGGTTGGGAAGGGTTGAGAGCCACGATCCACAACAGGTGAGGCTGTGACTCAGCTCTTTACTTGGGCATGGACAGACCAGGCTCCCAGGCCAACAGAACTCCTAATTTGGGAATCTAAATTAGGAGTTGAATTCTCTGGTCAGACTGTGCATCTGACCTAGTTCTACAAGTGAGCAAAACTACTGATTAGGACTACTACTTGGGTTCTGCAAGTGCAAGTGCTGGTTCTTGGAAGTTCCTCCCCACTTCTTTGACTCAATCATATTACCAGCAGTTGAGCACTGTAAATTCCCCTGTGATTCCTGTAGGGTGAAAGCAGAGTAGGCCACAAAGTGACCCACAAGGCTGAAGGGGCCAAATGTCACTCCTGGGCTCTCCTTTTCTACTGGAGGTACATAAGCTCAGGGCAGACCACTTGGCAAGGTGTTGCACTGGCCTTGGAAGGGCAATGCAGTCTATATGTAGCCATCACTAACCCTTCTAATGCAATCTGTCTTGGTCTTTTGGTGCAAGGGGCTGTTTCAGCCCCACTCCCAAATTCTAGGATTCTCTCAGTGGTGTCTTCTCCATGATTAGGGGGAGTGAAGTCAGGAATGACTGATGTTACTATCTGGGTGATGTCACTCTTCTAGAACCCCTTAAAATATCCCATTTCTTCCTCTTCTTCAACCCTCAAATCCAACCTTATCCATCACTATTTCTGTTTTGCCTCTTAAATATTTCTCGATTCTGTTTACCTCTCTCCCCTTCTTTCCGTCTCCTTATGTCAAGCTGCCATTTTCCTCATGTGAGCTAATTCAGAGCTTCCTGTTTCCTCTAATACTCCCTTCTCCTCAGACATTACATTTTATACACTGAATACAGAATTTCCCAAAACACAAATCTGATCTCACTGATTCTATGCTCTGTCCCTGGCTTGTAATACTCCAGTGTCTTCCTATTACCATAATGTAAATTGGTCAGTCTTTAAATGGTCCACAGTCTGGTCATGATGTCACCTCTCTACATAACCTCAAACAGCTAATCGCTCTCTCACTTCCTTCAGTATACCATATACCTGAGGGCCTTTTAATAGTCTATTCTTTCTGATTAGAATGGTCTCACCACACTACCCATTCTCTAACCCTGGGCCTACTGGAGTTTTTGTGACACTTTATCACTAAATCTTTGCTTCTTCAGGGAAACTAATTAGAATGAATTTTTTCATTATGGGGACTCATGGAACCATACAGCTATCCATCTTTATTCTTACCCATAGTTTTCTATTTATTTAAGTGATTATTTGTTTGATGTTTATCTTCTTATCTGGACTTCTAATTCTCTGAGGTCAGAGGTTAAAAACTTTTTTGATCTCATTCACCCATGTATCCTGAATTTCTATGCAATGTGTGGCACATTCTCCGTACTAAATAAGTGTGTTGAATTAATGAAGAAATAAATTATCATTTTGTAATTTTTGTCTGGTAACACACTGTAGTTTTCATTGTTTTGATAATAGATGTGTCTGTGTAGGATATTTATTCCTTATCAGGTATGTTAGAAATTTCCGTCCACCTTGCCTTTGTCCATCTCCTGAAATATGGCATATATATGATAAATATTAATACATGTTGAAATATTGCATCTCCAAAGTATTTTCAGGGTAGAATGCCAGTTTTCCTTAAGTACCTCAAGTATATCTATGATTAGAAATAATTCTAGGGTGCCTGGGTGGCTCAATCAGTTGAGCATGGTCATGATCTCATGGGTCATGGATTGAGGTCAGTGTCAGGGTCTGCACTGGGCAGGGAGTCTGTTTGAAGATTCTCTCCCTTTGCCCCTCCCCCTACTCGTGTACACTCTCTCTCTCTCAAATCTTTAAAAAAGAGAAATAATTCTAGCTATAATAAAGTGCTTGCAATATCCAGTAAAATGTTTCAACATAAAGATGTTTTTAAAGTGCTTGAAACTTTTTTTAAGGAGAAAAAGATTGTAGTTTTCAATCTGATTTGCACTATGATAATAATCTAATTAGAAATGTCAAATACAACCTAGTTATCACTGCTTAGAAATTTATAATCTTTAAAAAAGTTCATTTTGATTGAATTATATTTTATTATTAATTTATATTACCTAATACTTTTCTGTGTATTTAATTTACTTACCACCCCCATGGCTAACTTATTTTATTCATGAAGAATCCTTCAGTAGTCAAATTTTTCTAGTAACATAGGTAAAAATGTTCAAAGTACAGCATATATTTAATTTATGATTTAAGGAGAGAGCCAAATTGAAAGGAAATGTTGATTTGTCTTTATTTTCTAACTGTTAATGAATCAATCACTTAAAATGCGTATCTATATATTTATTTCTGACATAAGAGTTAATATTTACATTAGTATTACATGTAAAAGATTATGATATATTTGCTATAGACCACGTGTTGTGGAAGTGTTAAACAAGTTTGTGTCAGGCTCCCTGCTCGGCGGGGAGTCTGCTTCCCCCTCTGACCCTCCTCCCTCTCATGCTGTCTCTCATTCTCTCTCTCT
>NW_023270807.1:26779061-26807078 GCF_011800145.1 Mirounga leonina | reverse complement strand
CTCCCTCTCATGCTGTCTCTCATTCTCTCTCTCTCAAATAAATAAATTTTAAAAAAATCTTTAAAAAAAAAAAAAGTTTGTGGAAGCTGTGTTGCTGGTCCACAGTTTCTGAATAGTTAAAGACAATTTTAGAGTAACTAAGAAATATAGGACAATTTGCATTTGCAAAGCTGTTTTCTGGCAAGCATCCCAGAGTGCTGTGTATAATCAAATAAAATCACAATTAATGGTTAGTACTAAAATTCCAGTTCAAACATATCAAACAAAATCACAAATAACAGTTAGTGCCAAAATGCCAAATTAAACAGATGGACTCTGATTCTAGATTCCTTTAAAAATGAGTGGGGTTTGCCACTTTAACGTTAACCAACATGCTATTTAAGTTTTGGAATCATTTTTCAGAAAACTTTTATTCTAAACTATGTGTAAGTAAATTTTTTTTTTTTTTAAGTCTGTGTGTATGTCTGTGCCCAATCCACTGAAACAGTCCTATCTTCATAATCATGTGTCTGGAATGATAGAGCATTTTAAACTACAGGTCTTCTATTTTAATTACGAACAAGTTTTAGTCAAATGATATTAAATAAGAGGCAGGAGAGAAAAAGCTACCTTGGTGACATTCATACTGAAAAAAATTAACACAATTTTATAAAAGGAACTTGTCACTTGAAAAGTTACCTTTTTAGTTGAGGATAACAAAGGCAAAGTATCTGACTAAATAAGAGCAAAAATAAAGCTATGTTGTTTATTTTATTCTACCAGCAATTGCAGATGAGATAACCTTAAAGCATTCCACCTAGAGGCAATATCAAATTTTCTCTGTCATTTCCATAGGAAATCAAATTTGTTTTCTAAAGTAAGAGATGAGTGGACATACATTAGTCTAAGTCACTGAAGTGTGACATTACTCACCATTCAGCTTCCATAACCACTGTAAAATTTCCAACCCAAATCGTCTTTCACTTGGAAAAAAGCAGACTCCAGACTCACAAATCCCTTATCTATCAATCATATGGTCACAGATTTTCTCAACAACTTCCTTTTTTTTCAAGTCTGTACAACTGTTTAGGCATCTGAAGATCTGGGCCCTTATTATTCTGTAATTCTTCCCTCAAAATCTTCTGATATGCATGTTGTTCCTTAACACCACAATATAATTTGCCATTCTTAAAACATCTCAATTTTGGAAATTGGGTGGCTGGGTATCCACCTGGGTGGCTCAGTCAGTTGAGCATCAGACTTTTGATTTTGGCTCAGGTCATGATCTCGGGGTCCTCCATGGAGCCCTGCAGTGGGATCTGTGCTCAGAATGGAGTCAGCTTGGGATTCTTTCCCTCTTCCTCTCCGCCCCCACCCCCTGGCCCCGCTCCTGAGTGCCTGGGCATGCACATTCGCTGTCAAATAAATAAATATATTCTTTAAAAAAATTTTATCTCAATCTTAATAAGTTAATTTTCCCCTTTCTCATTTTAGTTTTTATTTACTTATCTAGTCTCAAGCAAAATACTACTTCATTCCCAAATAAGATTAGTTTCTCCTTGTTGTGTGTGTCCCAAATAATTTATTCTTCTTCTTGTTTTATTCTTTTTTTAGTCAGAGTTAATTAATTACATTGTTACCACTTACAATAAGCCATTTTTGTGAGCACATTTAAAAAGTTTTCATTATTTTTTACCAACTTTAATTTTATATTTCATTCAATTATTTTCTAATTTCTAAAAACATTGCTTTCCAGTTGTTTAAAACTATTTTAAAATGAGCAATATAATATGTATTCATAATCTTAATTCACAAATGTAACTTTAACCCACACAATGTTTTTTTTTTTCTCTCGCCCTTCTCCTTGTCTATTTAGATTATTCCATGAACATAATTTTAAATATTATGTTTCAGTACCCTACTTTTACTGGGTAAAGTAAAGGTTAAGCTGCTATAAAACTTAGGCCCTAAAGTGGGGTATTGATAAGATAAAAGTTTATTTCTTTCTTAATAAATAGCCTGAGCATGGGGGATTTAGACTGGTAGGCCAGATATACTCTTTTTTTTTTTTTTTTTTTAAGATTTTATTTATCTACTTGACAGAAAGAGACAGAGCGAGAGAGGGAACACAACAGGGGGAGTGGGAGAGGGAGAAGCAGGCCTGATGCGGGGCTCAATCCCAGGACCCCGGGATCATGACCTGAGCTGAAGGCAGACGCCCAACGAATGAGCCACCCAGGCACCCAGGCCAGATCTATTCTTAAAAAGTCATTCAGAAACACAGTTGCTTCCATTATGGGATCTGCCATCACTTAAGTTCTGTTGTTACTTATTTGGTTAAAACTTAGTATCTGCCGTGTCTATGTTTTTGCTTATGGGAAGGGGAAATAAAGGAATTTTGAGCAAGCAATTTATTTTTAAACAAGTGAAGGAGGAAAGTTGCACATACATTTCTTCTGCATGTATTCAACATCTGCAAAGTTAGTCCATGGAACCCTCTAGCTGGGAAATAATAGACTTCATTTGGAAGATCATATGCTTGGGAAAAAGAGGAAACAGATATTGAGGGGAAAATTGGCATTCTGTCACACACCTCGATAAAGCTGTAAAAATACATGTGTTCAATGCCTAACTAATATTTAAATTTATGCATTTACCCATGATATAATTCAAGCTTATTGTTAGATACATAAATTTCCTGTTTCAGGCTGAAAAACGAGGCTTCAGTATTTTTTTTGTCATTAATATTTTCTGTACCTTTTAATTTTTTTCTCAGCATGGTTTTCTCAATGTGTAATCATTATATTAAAGTGTCCAAACACTATTGAGTTTTCCATAATATTGTCACTGTGTAATCTAAAAAGACAGCCATTGATTGCACAAGTAAGTATCCAAAGGATACAAAAATACTAATTCAAATGGATATATGCACCCTGATGTTCATAGCAGCATTATCTACAATAGCCAAATTATGGAAACAGCCCATTGACTGATGAATGGATAAAGAATATGTGACGTTGGGCGCCTGTGTGGCTCAGTCGGTTAAGCGACTGCTTTCAGCTCAGGTCATGATCCTGGAGTCCCTGGATCGAGTCCCGCATCGGGCTCCCTGCTCGGCGGGGAGCCTGCTTCTCCCTCTGACCCTCCCCCCTCTCATGTGCTCTCTCTCTCTCATTCTCTCTGTCTCAAATAAATAAATAAAATCTTTACAAAAAAAAAAAAAAAGAATATGTGACATGTATAGATATATAATAGAGTATTACTCAGCCATAAAAAAGAATGAAATCTTGCCATTTACAATGACATTATGTGAGCTAGAGAGTATTATGCTAAGTGGAATAGTTCAGTCAGAGAAAGATAAATACCATATGATTTCACTCATATGTGGTTTTAAATAACAAATGAGTGAAGGAGGGGGGAGAGAGAGAGAGAGAGGAAAACCAAAAAACAGAGTCTTAACTATAGGAAATAAAATAATAGTTACCAGAGGGGAGATGGGTGGGAGGATGGGTTAAATAGGTGGTGGGGATTAAGGAATGCACTTGTCATGATGAGCACGGGGTGTTGTATGGAAGTGTTGAATTACTATATTGTACACCTGAAACTAATACTACACTGTATGTTAACTAACATAATATACAGTGTTCTGTTAAATAAAAACTAAAAAAACTTAAAAACTTAAAAAAACAAAAAAGAAAGAAAGAAAGTCATGTTGGTTTATATCTTATTTGTATCAGTAGTTCTACAGAAAATTTATGTGGTTAGCCAGTACTTATGTTATTAGTTAAAACGTAAGTACTTTCAGTATTTGTGAGGAGATGAACTCCATTAGATTTCTCAGATTTCTAGCCTTCTTATGAAGAGAAACCCTGGCTGACTTTTTTTTGAGACCATGTTTTCAAGGATGTTTGCACAGTGAACAATCTTGGAAAATAGAAATGGTCTATTTCAGGGACAGAGGACAGGTTTGCTTACAACTTTGGAATATGGGGATAGTGTCTTCTCTCAGAACAAAAGCAAACCTGTTTATTGCCTGGTATAGTAAAGATGGTGTTTCTCTCTTGAGCAAAAGTTCAGGCAGACTTAGTGCCAATTATGAAAGATTCAGGTTCTCTACGAGGAGTTCCCCTTTTGTGGTGCAGGTCCTAATTATTCTTCTCTTATGAGAAATTTACATAGTTTAATTTTTTTTAATTTTGTTTTTTTAACATTTATTCTCTAAGTTGCTTGTTCTTGCCTTTCCTTTTGATAGAATTTCTGTAAACAGATAAAATGCATTATTTCTTTATGTGGTACAATTATATGATATTATGTATATATAGATTCATATGTATAAAACATACAGTGGAGTTCTGAATGGAGAATATATTTTCATTTGTTTTTCTGAGATCATTACTTGGTTGGACTAGACAAACTTTATTTATGTGTACTCTATGGGCCTTTCATCCCACCCTGAACGCTCCTGATCTCGTCTATGGGCCTTTCTTAATGGAAGTAAAGTAAACTTTACGTGTTGATAAAAGTTTTACCTCACTAATTATTAGAGGTTTAAAAACGTGGTGCCTAATTTATAAATAATTATACAAGACATGTCATTAATCATACTGTTAAATAATTAACACCACCAGTGAATATTTTCAGATGGAAAATGCTAAAATCATTTAGTGTTCTTCAATTTATAATTACAGCTGGATTAAAAACATTGCAAATGTTTACTGTATTGATTATCTGCTCACTTATGTAGTTTGCTGATTGTATTTTGGGGGCTACATTTAAAATTTAATGCTTGCATTAGAAGTTAATGTTTTCTTTTTTTCTGAAAATGCATGAAAGGAAGACATTTTTATGTTGATTAAAGGGGAATATTTTGTGAAGTCTAAATTTGTTTGTATTATGTAGGCAAACATATACATTATTTCTAGGGATTCAAATATTCTATACTCACTGTGCTATCTAAATAAGTTTATAGTCCCAATGTTTTTTTGTGAAAAAAATCTGTTAGATTACTGAATATATTTTCCCACTGAATGATTTAAGTAGAACTGTGTTGAGTGGCATTATCACATTCCCATGTACAACAGAATTTACTTAAATTTTGATGATTCTAGAACTAGAAATGTGAGTATAAAGCAGAATTGGGGGAAATTTTATATTGTGTCAAGTTTCCCCTGGCACAGTGTTTCTTCTTCTGTCAACTGCCAAGACCAGGTGCATAGCTAATAGCCTTAAATTAGGATTCTCCAGAGTGATGGATCACAATTCGTACTTATTACAATCCAAAAGAGCCTCAGGACAACAGCTTTCAGTGGGGTGCCACCTGTTAGCTGAAAGGTCTAAGTTGAGAGAACCCAATCCAGCTCCTAGCAGGGGACTCCTGAGCACCATCCACCCACCCACCCCCCGCCAGGCTCTTTGGAAAGGCAGCACTTTTTCATTAGCTAACATGCTGGGCTCCACCAGTAGGAGAGAAAACTTGGCATAATAAATGATAGCTTCCAGCTCTAAAATGTCCCAAGGCTCCGGAATATACCCTATACTTGATGGACTACATAGGACTCTTAAGGGGTGCTTCATATAAATAATTATTTGTGAGCCCTCCCCAGACTTATCAGTGGAATAGGCTCAGAGGTACGTATTTTAATACTCCTTCTTATGTTGCTGATTGTCAGCCAGATGCCTGTCCAATAACTGGCCCTTGGAAACTATATGCAACAAAGAATTAGATGCAATGGAAAATTCAGGCAGCCTGTGGGGATCCATGTCTAACTCTGGCTAGAAACCAGAAATTTGTCAAGTCTAATAAAAATTGACACAAGAGACCATGATGACATTTTTTTGTTTATTGTTGTTACTAATAATTCTCAAGTTTTGCTTCATTATTTCTAAGATTACTTCTGTCTTCTAAAATAGAAGTAAATTGAGGATATTATGTTAGGAGTCTTGTTGCCAATGAACATAGAAAAGTTGCAGCCACAGAGAAAAGTGGCAGAATAACTCATAAGGTAAGCCACACCTTTTAGATGAAAGAGTAAACGAGTTTACCTAAGGAGCAGTATAAAATTTTGTTCTCAAAACCTGCTCTACTTAGCAGAGCTTATAAAAAATTGTTGATTTCTCAATGTCTCACCAGACTATCTGATTCACAAACTTGAGTCAGGTATAGGAATCAGTAGTTTGTAATCTCACCAGGTAGTTCTCATGCTTTAAATTATAAAGCTATTGTAGACAACCTGCAGATGCAACATGGACCCCCACCAAAATGTGATTCAGATGTAGAGACTGATGAAGCCACATGCGCAATGTGTGGGGATGAAAAGTTTTCTTTCTTTCTTTCCTTTTTTTTTTTTTTTACAAAATGTGCAAATATATTTAGGTAATAATTCAACAATTGTAGAAAGTCTAGTATCTTTTTTTTTCTTTTTTTTATTATGTTCAATTAGCCAACATATAGTACATCATTAGTTTTTAGTGTAGTATTCAATGATTCATTAGTTGTGTATAACACCCAGTGTTCCCCACAGCATGTGCCCTCCTTAATACCCATCACCTGGTTACCCCATGCTCCCACCTCCTCCCTTCTATAAACCCTCGGTTTGTTTCCTAGAGTCCAGAATCTCTCATGGTTTGCCTTCCTCTCTGATTTCTTCCCATTCAGTTTTCCTTCCCTTCCTCTATGGTTTTCTGTGCTATTCCTTATATTCCACATATGAGTAAAACCATATGATAATTGTCTTTCTCTGCTTGACTTATTTCACTTAGCATAATACCCTCCAGTTCCATCCATGTTGATGCAAATGGCGGGTATTCACCCTTTCTGATGGCTGAATAATATTCCATTGTATATCTTATTTATCTGTTGAAGGAAATCTGTTGAAGGGCATCTTCTTTATCTGTTGAAGGACATCTCAGCTCCTTCCACAGTTTGACTGTTGTGGACATTGCTGCTATGAACATTGGGGTGCATGTGCTCCTTCTTTAATAGGGCTTTTCTGGGGAGAGATTGACCAGCCTCCGAAGCTGGTCCAAAAATGACTTGAGAGAATGAGGAAAGGAGACTAGACTGGCTTGGAATTTTTCTCATTGTTAACAGATGTGGCAGGATGAGGGTTTCTACAGCTGAGAAGGGGCTTGCATGGTTTGAACTTCCCACCTGTGTCAAAGGAGGGAGCACCAAGGTTTTTTTTTTTTTTTTAAGATTTGATTTATTTATTTGAGAGAGAGAAAGAACATAAGCAGGGGGGATGGACAGAGGAAGAGGGAGAAGCAGACTCCCTTCTGACCAGGGAACCCAACACGGGGCTGGGTGTGTGTGTGTGTGCTTGATCCCAGGACCCGAGATCATGACCTGAGCTGAAGTCAGATGCTTAACCACCACCCAGGCACCCCACCCAGGCTTTTTTTATGACTTTTCTCAGATGTGGGGCAGAAGGGGAGCAGGGAGGAGAAACACTTAAAAGCTGTCAGCAAACATCAAAAACTTGAGTCAGAATCTTTATTACAAAAGTGTTAGTCTATACTATTAAACAATTCAAAATATAAATAGTAAGACCTATATTCTTAAATTACATTAATAAAATTAAAATGGAACTGTATAAGGCATGTATTATTCTACTTGAAATACATAAAATGGAAAAAGGAGGTTGAATTAAGCCCCAAATAAAGTGTTTAACAGTGAACCTTTTGGAACATTTTCCATTATTTTAAAGTCAAGATTAATGTGTTGCAAGGAATACTATGACCCTTAGGTTTTGCCACAACTTAGACAAATGACCCTCTGCATTTATCCAGCATGTTAAAACTTTTCTTCTACTAGTGGTAGAGGAGGATGGATTCTCTGAGATTTTATAGATTGACAACATCTTATCTTAGGCATGCACACAGTCTTCATGAAAGTAGAGAAGGCAATTTACCCTCTACTGTGACTATTTATTTGCTTTTTAGTTGGCTTGGGCTAGTTTTGTACAAGAAACCATTAAATCATACTTGAATACAAAGGAGATATATGATGGGTGAGAGAATCCGTGTTGGTAATTTCTAAGTAAATTAATTACACCTATTTAAACACTTCACAGAGCATTTACAGGAACAATTAAGTTCTTAGTTAGTGCTGTTTTCTGAAAATATACAAGGTTTGTGTGGTTATATTAACAAAGCATTGTTCCTTCAGGCAAGATACCCTTTACATTTACATTTAGCTATTAATGTAAATGTCACTGTGATTTAATGCAGATTGATATAATCAAGAGAAGTAATACATATATTATTCATTAGACCTGTGGGTACTTAAGTAAAGACAAAAAGTTACAATACTTCAAAATAAGTGCAAGTTCCATTTTTTTTTTATATCTGGGTTGGATAGATATTAAATATACACAATTATCCTATGTGACAAATTTCTAAAAACTATTGAGTCCAAATCTCATTGTTTCTTTTTTTTTTTTTAAGATTTTATTTATTTATTTGACAGAGAGAGACACAGCAAAGAGGGAACACAAGCAGGGGAAGAGGGAGAGGGAGAAGCAGGCTTCCCTCTGAGCAGGGAGCCTGATGCGGGGCTCGATCCCAGGACCCTGGGATCATGACCCGAGCCGAAGGCAGATGCCTAACGACTGAGCCACCCAGGTGCCCCAAATCTCATTGTTTCTTACCAGTATACCATGGACTTTTAATGAATCAAAGTCTTCCATTTGGAAATGATTTGTAAGTTTTCTGAATATAACACATAAAAGGAACATCTAACTCAGTCATAACTGCTTCTATGTCATCATGCACAGATGACCCATGAGGTCCCCTTTGCTTCCAATATTACATATAAGATTATGGACATGATTGTGATAAAGTGAATGTTTCACCAGTTCAGAATTTAGGAAAAATCTTAGCTAAAGATCTTGACAAACTGCTTTCTCCTTGCCAAATTGAATTTGTGTGTGTGTGTGCACATGTGTGCACGTGTGTGTGTTGAGTCAGTTAGTGAAAGGTTAAGAAAACCAGAAGGCAGTCATCGATTCAAATTTTTCACCAATGCTTCTTCTACTTTTTACAAGACATAATATTAAGTAATGATCATAGGTTACCCACCTATTGTGTCAATTCCTTACTCGTGAGTTGTTCCCCACTACCTGGATATTTATAGGTTTGAACAGACAATCCATATCACAACTTGTCTTAGAAGTTCAAGCTCTGTGGAAAGAACTCTTCAGTTCCTTGCTTTCCTTGTGCAACGTGAACTCCTTTTATATATCTATATGACCAACTTAATTCAATTCATTACATTTATTTACAACTTTTCTCATTTATGGTATTGCAAGGTGAC
Organism: Mirounga leonina; assembly: GCF_011800145.1. Classification (NCBI taxonomy): domain Eukaryota; kingdom Metazoa; phylum Chordata; class Mammalia; order Carnivora; family Phocidae; genus Mirounga; species Mirounga leonina. Next base: position 26,797,786 of record NW_023270807.1, on the reverse strand, counting down.
TTCCTAGAGATATATTAAAATTAAGAAAAACTGAATTTAAGACAACAAAATGAAAATTGTTTTATAAAATATGCTTTCACTCTTCCATCTTTATAATTTATTTTTAAAAATCTCCTTAGGAAAACAATAGCTCAAGCTTTGCATTAGAATAGAACATCAGGAAGCACAATTGTACAGGGTTCCCTTGACTTATGTAATATTTTATGTAAATTCACTAGACATGGCATAGATGCAAGTACTCATAAAATAAGCATTTTTATCTACACTTAATACTTTTTCAGGAATCAGTTAATAGTGTATTTTGTCTTGTGTCCAATAATGTCTATAATTTAGTACATTTTCAAGTTTTGTTGAATGGATGAATGAATGGGTGAATATTCCATGCCAGGCACTGAACTCAGTACTTTACTGCATTATTGTTCATTTAATCTTTGTTAAATATACAAGCAAAGTATTGTCACTATAATTTTACTCCTGCAAAAATTTAAAGATTTTATTGCTTAAATATTTTCAATGATTTATTTGAGGTTAAATCGTAAGAAAAGAGGATAAAGAAATTTAGATTGCTAAACCAGACTCAAAAATAATTTTATTTATATTTCCCCTTATTGGTTGCAAAGTCCAATAAATGCTTTTTAAGTTAGTGCACATTTTATAATTTAAAATTATGGGACAAGGAATGACTTAGTAGTGTATGAGAACTGAAATCAATATAATTTCCTTTATTAACCAATACTGGGACCAGATATACTTTCTTTCTGATATACTTTCTTTCTTTCTGAAAACAGTACTGATTTCAAGTAAAAATAGGGTAGTTACTTGTTTCTATAAAATAAGATTGCAAAGCAACTAATATAGATTACTTATCAAGACTAATTCATCAAATTGTCTAATCAATACTTGCTTCAAGACTCTAATCTTATTATGTCTACTGATCCAAAGCTATTAGGTCACAAATGTTGCCCAAGCCCATTTAGGTCTCTGTCTTGGTCTCTACCCAAGAACACCCAGGAAAGGCCCTACAATACTAAATATACCCTCCTCTGCCTTTTCCCATCTGAGAGACTGCTAACATTTTGCCAAAGCAGTGGTCATCCTGAGTGCAATGGTTCTATTAAAGTTGGCTTTGTTTTGATCGTTTTTTTTTTTTCTGGGGTTTCTTGGACAGATTTGACAACCAATATGTAGCCTAATGATATTAATTAGCAGGAATCTGCTCAAAGAAAAAGCATATGTCATCGAAGAATAATTATTAATAGAAAAATATAATAAGAATGGATATTTTAGGAATGTATTCAAAGTTACAGTGTATTCTCTAGTTAGATCTAGAAGGATAGTTATTTCAAAGAAACATTTAGATACAAATTTTTATCTCCTTCCACTTTCCTTTATTCTCCTTATGCTTCTAGATGGCAGTTTCAGGGAAATAACTTTATATCTTAAGAGCAGGATAGCCTTTTGTTCCTCAAGTAAAATGTATATGAAAAATAGAAAATCATTAAAGAGATTTTGGAATGAAACAATTTACCTTAATATATTATGCTCCTCTTCTGTAAAGTGGGGATAATAATAATAAATTTACATGATTATTTTAAGGATTATATGAGATTAGGTGAGGTACTTTACGTAAATTCATTATATCTGGCACGAAGGAGACGATCAAGGAATACAATACTTCTACTAGTTGTTTAAAATTGAAACAACTTTGGGCGCCTGGGTGGCTCAGTTGGTTAAGCGACTGCCTTCAGCTCAGGTCATGATCCTGGAGTCCCGGGATCAAGTCCCACATCGGGCTCCCTGCTCAGCAGGGAATCTGCTTCTCCCTCTGACCCTCCTTCCTCTCATGCTCTCTGTCTCTCATTCTCTCTCTCGCAAGTAAATAAAATCTTAAAAAAAAAAAAAAATTGAAACAACTTCAAAATCAAAATTGAGTAAAAATGGTAAACCAATTTTTTGGGTAGACATTACCTCCCATGATTTTATGCACAAATTCATTCAAAGTAATGGATTTTTGTAAAACAGAGACTAAACCTTTCCAAAGCAATTCTGTGAAAATAAAATTTTATTTTACTAAAATTATTATATTTGGACATTATTTTTATTGCAAAATTAAATTATTTTCCTGTTCATATCTACCATACACTTAGAAGAAGTAAAAACCATATTTTACCTTACTCCTATTTGCTGTCCATCAGTATCCATAAATATGTTTTTTTTGTAGAATAACATCACACCAACCATACTTCCTTTCTCTTCTGTCAAAAATGACTCAGAAGAAAGGTAACTGTGTCTTGACAGGTTTAACAAGATGTCATACAGCTAGTGGAAAAAATGATTTTTGCATTTCTACTTTTCTTTAAGGAAATAAATACTATGGAATACTAATCTCAAAAACTCAAAGTGATTCTTTGCAATCATTTTTAAAGAATGCCTTATCAGTGATTTCATAACAAATAAATGCCAATCATATGTTCAGTACAATTCTGCATATAACCAAAGGCCCAAATATGCACCTAGAAAAACATAAAATAGATCCTGATATAGAAAGATCTGGAGTTTATCAACAATCAGTATGTGTTCACTTTTCTAAGTATTTTTTTTTTTTTTAACCTCGTATGAAGAAGGCTGAATTAATCACACATCTCAGTACTTGGAACAGTGTTTTCACTGGTTAATCCTCTCCCAATTGTTTATTTTCATCCCAATCTTTGATTACCAAAAATTTTGACATTATATCATACTCTAATAGGCTTTAAGGCTTTTCTATTCTTATTTTTTGCTCGTTTTTACATTGAGGTTGCTGTCTTTTATTTATAAATATACTTTCCTTATTAATATATTGTTAATTCAGAAGTGGAATGTTCTGTCACAATCTCTCTTCTGTCAGCAGTGACCTTTGTTGGTTAAGAGATTCTTAATGCTGACATAATCAAATTCACATGATTTTAGAAATTATTCTCTGTTCTAGGTGAAATGAGGATTTTCTTAATTTTAATTAACTTTATAATTTTATATTTATTAAAATTTATAGATTTAACTTTATAATTTTGTATTTAGATTTTTAATTTATTTTTATTTTATCTGATAATGAGCTGTTGAGTAGGGATTTAATTTCCCTCCATATAGTGAGCCAATGTGCTTAGCAGCATCTACTATAAAATGTAAGCTTTCTCTATTGCTTTGTGGAACCACCTTTATCATATAGTTAAGTTCCTACGCATGTATAATTCTGTTTTTAAGCTATTTTGTTCTGTATTGTTTTTGCTTATTCTTGCAACAATCCCACACTTCTGTTTTATCATAATACATTTTTAAGTGTAATATTTAATATTTATTTTTTTCTCATGGGGTTTTCATATATTCAAAGTTAATTCGAAGGTAATTTATATTTGCCATTGCTATTGTATAAGGCATATGTATGGGTAAAGAAGTTCATTCTATGCAGCATTCTCCTGCATCTGGCTAAGCAACATATCAGTCCTGGCTAGAAAGACCATCATGTATAAGAGATCTTGTAACTATGTCAAAGAATGCATTTTGGAGAGCAAAGAGCAAAAGGAATTGCATTCCAAGTATAAGGAGACAATTTAAAATCCAGGGACCATAGCAAGCAACGATGGAACGAGGAGAATGAATGAATTAAGTGGTGCATGTAGCTCCAATAAAACCAAACACATAAACAAAGTAAATAAGACAGTAGCACAGGAATGAATCAAGGACTGGAAACACAGTGACAAAGGAAAATGTCTGAATGGGTTCTTCAAGCATGGGATGTCTCTGGTTATGTTGCATAAGCCAAGTTACCCTGGACTAAGTTTGAAGTACCTTTTTTCCTCTCCTAGATATGTTTTTGTACATATATTATTCTGTGCTTTATTTACTTAAGGTTTTATTTGTTAAAGTGTTTTTCTTTTTGCTTTACTGACATTTTAATATCTTTCCCAGTTCAACTTTAAATAGATGTCTTTAAAAGCACCTTTTAGCCTCCTTTGAAAGCTTATCTTTCAAATTCTTTAAAACTAAAATGCAGGTGGATATTTTTCTCCTAGGAATATTAGTAGTGGGGAAAATTGTTTTAAGTGTATTAGACATAAGGCATGGTGTAAGAAATATTATTAATATTAGTAGTAGTAGTAGTATTAGTATTATTTTCAAATTTGGTTTTACTGTTTTTATTGTTTTTTTGAGGTTACAAGCAAAAATAAAATGGCTAAATAGAAAAACCAGGAAGACTAATAAATAGGAATGAGTAAAGGTGAGACTAAGTAGAAAATGAAAATAACTTAAGTAAATTGTGTCCTGCTTTTAATTTTAGCTTGGGGCTTTGAGATACATTAACCACAACTTGAATTGCTGCTTTTTTTTTTTTTTTTTAAAGATTTTATTTATTTATTTGACACACAGAGAGAAAGCACAAGTGGGCAGAGAGACAGGCAGAGAGAGAGGCAGAAGCAGGCTCTCCACTGAGCAGGGAGCCCGATGCGGGACTCGATCCCGGGACTCCAGGATCATGACCTGAGCCGAAGGCAGTCGCTTAACCAACTGAGCCACCCAGGCGCCCCAACTTGAATTGCTTTTAATGTTCCAAATCACCACAGCAATTTATTATACATTTATAAATGCAGAGTTGTAGAACACAGTGAGGAAAAAAAAATGTACTAAGAAACATGCAAGTCATTGTGGATTAGATCCTGGTGAAATCAGTGTGCTCACTTTTGGTGTATACTGAAGTGTGCACTAATCACTCATTCCCTGAAAATGTACGGAATTATTTTTTAACTTCTACCTTAAAATCACATCTTGCTATCATAGACATGCTTCTTTCCCAAATTTTTAATAAAACACTCATGAAAATACAGCAAGTGGTGAAAGTAAACAGTACATAAAATCTTGGTAATAGGTAGCCTCGTAGTATCAGAATTAGGATTGTATGGAAGAAGGTTGGAAATTTAAGTAATAGACTACTTAATTCCATCATAATGAAAATAGACATGCACATTCCCCACTCTTTCTCTACATTTGTTTCTTGGTTCAGAAATAGAAGCCCATCCCAATCTCCAAACAGAGAAAATTGTTCCCTTACTGGGCCTATATAATTTTGGAGTTAGTTAGTATCATTATGCACAGGTATCCTGCCACTAACAAGAGACACAGGAAATATACTCAGTGGTTAGTGGGCTGACTGCTTACTGTAGATACTAGACATAACAAATAGTCTTCTCTTCTGCCTCTACTCTCCACCAGGATTGACAACGTGGGAAATGAAGCTATCACAGATGCTTCTGAGAAAGCAGTGCTCAGGGTCTTGAATGCAAGGAATTATGATAGTGAACACTCAAAATCAGGAGATATGTAATGAGATATAGGATGATGCAGCAGAAGGGCAAAAAATGAGGGGCATATCTTTAAAATGGAGATATCAGGGCCCCTGTGTGCCTCAGTGGGTTGAGCGTCCATCTCTGTGGATCATGAGATCGAGCCTCAAGTCAGGCTTCATGCTCAGTGGGAATTCTGCTCCTTCTGCCACTCATGTTCTCTCTCTCTCTCAAATAAATAATAAATCTTTAAAAAAAAAAAAACTAAAATGGAGATATAATGAGTAGTCTTATTTATTGTGGATAGTACAAAGTATTGAGGTGAAGAGGAGAAAAAAAATAATTGAATGTACTATGATGAAGACATAGAGAGTCCAGCTTGAGATTATTTCATCTATATAGGTATAGATATCATTGGGACTGATTAAATGAGATGGAAGTAAAGAAAGTCTGTGACGCTGAAGCTAAAATCTCCTAAGAAAAGAATGGGAGCATGAGAAGGCAAATCCTAGGAAGAGAGGTGATAGTGCTCTATGCTTCATGGGTGTGTTCTATGGACCAGTAACACTGGAGTACCTGAGAATTTTTAGAAATGCAAAATCTCAGGTCCTGTTCCAGGCTTCCCGAATCAGAGTCTGCACTGCATTTTAGCAAGAATCTCATATGATTCACATTAAAGTATGACACATACTGGGACAATATGCACCTAATATATATATATATATTTTTTTTCCTTTCAAAGGAGAGGGAAGGAGTAATGTCTGGAAGCATTGATAATGAGCCACAAGAACAGTTACTCAGCTTCCTGTTTCTGACATATTTGCTATGTAAAGAAAAGAGCCTCAACTTAAGGCTACAGAGGAAGCTTGTTCTCTGAAGAAAATTTGTTTTCTTTTAAAGCTGTTTTTTCCTGGAAGCACAATGCACTTGAGGAGCTTTAAAGAAATAATACTCAGGTCCCACTCCTAAAATTTCTGATTTAAGCTGGTGTGTATGCAGAACAGAGATAGATTTTTGTTTATGTGTTTGCTTCCTCGTTTGTTGTTATTCTTTTATTTTGTTTTCAATAACTAAGAGTGATTACGATGTGCATTCAGGGTTGAGAACAACTGATACAAGGCACAGAGAGAGAGGTAAAAGGCTAAGAAACTGAGAAAATGGGAATTTTTCTTATCAGAGAGAAGATCATCTCAGGAGAGCACCCTCGACATCTTGGGCATGCTATGTTGACATGTCGAGTCTGAGGACTGTCGGGTGTATGTCTGGGTGATCTATGATCATTAATGCTTGGAGAGTGGGTGGTGACTCAGTTTTATCAGATTTGAACCATAAATAGAATTGATTCTGTTGGTTTCTGAGAAGGTGCTGGTACCAGATCTATTGCTGTCTTTCTTCATGATGAAATTTAGAGTTGGTAGTTCCTTGTCTCTTGGTGCAGGATGATGACTTTTACCAGAAGTTACTCACAAAAGTTTAGCTTTGAACTTTCCCAGTTTTCTCACAGATAATAGTATTCCCAAGTAAGCCTCCACTTCCTTAAGTAGTACAGTAGAGTTCACTGGTGCTGGCCCAGTAGCAATTTCTTAACTAGGGGATTTACAGTCATAAACTAGTTTTTCTACAAATATAATTGAAAATATGAAATGTTAACTATTTATATTTTACCTGATTTATTTGATACTTTTTCTTCGCTTATTTTATGCCCATTATTCCTGGCTTTATTTTAAATTAGAAGTTTTATTTTTACAATAGGCTTTTTATTTAAGACTTGAAATTCCATTTAACTTAAACATTTTATCTTAGCACATCTTCTGATATCTTTATCTCAAAGACAACTTAGTTGAGCATGGAATCATCATTTATTTTCTTAAAGTGTTTATGAAACTTGATTGTTTATAATCCTTACAACAGCCTCTAAACTAGTCACCCTGATACAGCTTTAACTTCTAGTAACCTACTAATCACAAAGTAACCAGAGTAGTCCCATGAAAATATAGATTCATTTGTTACTCCCTAGCCTGAAACTCTCTTGGGACTGTCCATCTGTCAGAATAAATACAAATTACTAAATTTAGCCTTCTTTATTTGTAGAGGGGATGGTTATTAAATAGCATGCATATGACATAATTCACAGATATCATAGGCACAAGATATGAAGTTGTGGGACATGGAAAGGAGGAATATCCAGTTAGTTTGAAGAACTGGAAGTGCATGTGATAACAAATGGACTCCTTTAGGTCCATAGAGTGGTTTAATAATACTGTACTTACACAGAGCCAAACACAGTGTTTCTTTTTTGTTAACACAATTAATAAGATCTGTATTTAACTTTATAAAATACACCTGATTATTTTACATTTATTTGGATCAGTTCATAATTAGGTTATGTTCACTAAATGAAACCTCACTAGACTTATCATTAGTCTACCAACATTTGTTACAACAAGGCCCCAAGCCATTTCTCCCACTCATCTCATACAGTTCTTCTTGGGTTCAGAACACTTCAGTTGCACTGGAATATTTCTTTTATCTCAAATGAAACCAACGTGGTCTCACTATAGAGAGCAAAACTTCAAAATACTGTGTTCTTTGTATCATTCAAGTTTCAGTTAACTTTTTCCTGTTCAGAGAGGTCTTCCCAATCTACTCAGTCTAAATCACTAACAAACCCAGTCCTTCCCCCTTTTTTCTCATATTACTGGTTTTATTTCTTCCTTGTAGTTGCCATTGTCCGTATTTATCTGGTTCATGGTTTGTTTTGTTTTTTGTTTTTTTGCCTTTTTATTTCATTGTTGTACTTCCTTCCACCTTCCTGATGAAACAGTTTCCTACGTTTCCTGCCTCGCAAAAATATTTCATGACATAAGAGAAAGAGATCTGTTGTTGCTCTATCTCCAGTACCTATTTCAGTGACTAGAACATTATAAAACACTTAAAAAAATTGTTTTGTTTTTTTTTAATGTCAGACTCTTCCTTAGAAATCTCCATTGACTCATCTTGTTTTGCTTAGTTTTTTCAGTTTATTTAATTAAATTACAAATACAGCTATTTCCTAAAAACATATAAATAGGACATATTTTTTGTTATTGTAGTTAACTCTCTTATATATTAAATAGAAAGTATTTAGTTGCTTAAATTCTCTGGGCAAAAGCCCTGTAATGCTATTTATTTCCTTGTTGTTCCTGTGTACTGAGGAGAGACTCATTTTTGGAAAATCCTGTTCATTTGAGCACATGGGCAGATGTTTTGGACAATATGAAGCAGTTGGTAAATTACCCCCTTTACATAATGAGCAACACTTAGCATTTACTGATCAAACTGCCCTTCGGAACTTCATTTTTCTTCCATGACGTTAAAGTTCATGAAAACAAAGACCATCACCTACCCACTGTTTACCTCTACCTACATTAATTCTGGAAATGGCAGTGGCCAAACAACTTCATAAGGCACATGGTCTAATTTCAGTGGTGTTGGAAAGAACTCCAGCTATAAAGAAAGTAGCATTCACAAAAGTGTTTTGACTCCTGGATCAGTTGGATTAAGCTAAATAATAGTAACAAAAAATAGAGTAACAACCTACAGCCTGGAGAGCTTAAGGCAACAAAGATTTATTCCTCCCATGAAATCCATTGTGGGTTTAGATAACTCTTGGGAATGCATTATTTGTGTGAAGGCTTGGCACTATTCCTCTAATACAACCCTTACTCCCACTATAGTCTGGGTTGAAGAAGAAAACACAGAAGAATCTCAGCCTGGCAATTAAATGTTTCTACTTGAAAGTGATTCATATCACTTTCCTCACCCTTGACTGGACAAAGTACGTCATATGTCCACACCTAACTTTACAGGAGTAAGGAAGTGCCATTCTTCCATGTGCCTGGGAGGAAAGAGAAGTGGATATTTGTGAAGGGTTAAAATGCTCACAGCAGCCCCTAAAATGCTAATGTAGGGAGGACCCATAGAGGGTGGCAGAAAATATCTTCCTATGTGATAGATCCAAATTTCATAAGTACAAACTTAGATTTGCAAAAGTGTAGCTTTCATTTTGGTATAGCAGCTTAAATCAAGACCTGATTCTGTGATCTGAAAAAAAACACCTGAAAAAACCTGTTATTTATGGGGTGGCGGGGGGGGTGGATTGGGAGGGCCAGAAGGAGAGGGAGAGAGAATCTTAAGTAGTCTCCATGCCCAGCACAAAGCCCAACAAGGGGCTTGATCTCACAACCCTGAGATCATGACCTGAGCCGAAATCAAGAGTTGGACACTTAACCCACTGAGCCACCCAGGTGCCCCAGGTCTGTTAATTCTTAATTCTTTTTGATCCAGTTATAAAACATAATTGTTTGGAGGTAAATTCAGTCACCTTTTGTTTACTATTCATAGAATTGGTATCTAAAACTAAATTTAGTCACATTCCCATGACTCAAAAATTTTTCTCCCCTATTTCCTGAAGGACTTAGATGCACAAAGACCCTTGGTGGGTTAAGAGCAGCCATTATTAGACCATGTTTAGCTTCAATATATTCATCTTGGTCCAAATGCCAGTCATTGCCCTTTTGCCAGAGTGTACCTCACTGTATGCAGGCCACCTCCTTATGCAATCCCTTCATTGTAGTTTTATCCCCTTCTCCCATTATTCTGTCACAAGAGACCTAACAGGACTAAAAGTATTCATCTTCCATAAATCATATGTCCTTACCTCACTTTCCAGGATACTATGAGGGGGAAATGTGTTGTTTAGAACTCAAGAATATTGACTTGTGATTATTGTGGTTGGACTGAAAATGGAAGTCCCTTAGTGACAAGGTCATACTGATTTTATGAATGTTTTGGCATATTATAGACTATTAGTTTCTACTGCATTTAAAAGAATGTATCTTTTTTCCTATCTTTTTGAGTATTTCAATTTGAGTGTGGGGGGGTGGAGAGTAAATCACTATGTTTTCCTAAAGGTTACTATTTAAAGTTGTCTGGTATTCATTTTTGCATATTTCTAACCTGTATTTAAACAGTTACCAGGAAAAAAATCATAAATAAATCATACATCATACATAAAGACAGACAGACTTATGATGGACAAGCTGCTGGATTGACAGGCATACTTATTTCATTGAGAGACAATATAACAGTGTTATGATGTAAAGTGTTTCAAGTTGTGAGATTGATGTACTGCTTTCTGTGCTAAGGATGTCTTCCAAGTTAGAGACACTTGGGTTTAAGTTCTAGGTTCACCACTTAATGGTGTGATGTCTTACAAGTGACCTAAACTCTGTATCTCAGTTTTACTCTCTGAGGAAACATTATGGACAAAGAGATGTATTTTATCAAAGAACAATGTTAAGGATGGCTTTTAGTGGATAACAGAGGTGTATGTATGACTGTCATAATCCGTTTAGAGATTAACTGATATAATACAGATAAAGTGCTGATCATTATACATGCATATATATCCACATACATATATGGTGTATTCAATAACCTTTTTCTAATTAGTACTAATATTATGCTATGACTTAAGTATGAATACAACCTAACAAAAATATAAGGTGTGATCCATAGATACCAATATCTGTCTCTTTTCCTTCTCTTCAGCATAGCATCAGGAATCTTTTTGAAGGCATATGATAAAACTGTTAGCTAGTCTAATCTGAATTACAGAAGATAAGTAGAAATTAATCAAGTGAAGCAGGGATAAGAAATAATTTTAGGAAGACAGAACATAAATGAAGACACAAACTTCATATTGCTAAGGTAAAACTTCAAAACAGTAAGTTTTGCAAATCAACCTCGGCAGGTAGAATGAGTGGCAAATGAACATGGACAGTAAAAGTGTGGGTCATTGAAAACCTTAATTGTCATGGGAAAATACATGAAATTTTTGTTTTGGATTTGATGGAAATTCAGTTTAGAAGTTTAAGAATGAGAGTTATATGGTCAGGTTTCATATTTTATTCAATCCAACAGCTGTGCAACATACATATTTGCAGAAAATTACAGGCAAAGATGCTAAGAGGTAGACACCCAAATAAAACTTTTTGGGTAATGGATAATGAAAGCTCAAATTGGAATGTTACACAGAGAAATAAAAAGAGCTCAAGGATTATTTATTACATAAAATTGACTCTACCTATTGACTGAAAACATATGTAGTCTGAGAAAATAGTAAATGTATACACCGAAATAGTAAAATAGTAAAAAGTATACACCAAAGAAGGGTGTATCGAATAATGGGAATCATCAGGGGAGTGATCACCATTATAGGGAAAGATGATGAATAAGATAAGCAAAATAGAATAAGCATTTGATAAAATCTAAAGTACAAAGGAGCAGTTCAGCCTGGAGGTCTGGATTTGGGAGCCATCAACACTTGGCTGATGATGGAAAATTGTGGATGAAATCATTTGGAGAAGTGAATACAGAGTGCAACTTAGTGTAATCAAAGAGGGAGAGTAAACTTGAAGGCAGAGAAGAACCCACCATAAAGAAGATAAGCTTCCAGTTATGAGATAAATAAGTCACTGGGTAAAAAGTACAGCATAGGGAGTATACTCATTAATATTGTAATGACTTTGGTGAAAATAACTACACTTGTGAATATTTCATAATGTACAAAATTTTAAATCACTATTTTGTACACCTGAAACTAATATTATATGTCAACTATACTTCAACTAAAACTTTTAAAAAGAACAATTTCCAAGAGAGATAGTATTACCTTCTTTATTAATATTAGTATATAGAGAGGGAAATAGAGTAGATTAACTTCACATTTTATAATGGCTTATGTAACATTTAGGGTTATAGACTATTTTGTGTAATCCTCACAGCCAGCCTGAAGTATCTTTTTATATATGAAAAAAAAATGGCCTAGAAAGATTAACTAAATTTCCAGAATGAGGATGCCTAATTTCAGTCCAAGACTTTCTGCAATCAAAGACCATCCTTCCTTTGACTTGGTCATGACATTTAAGAATAAGGAATAAGATTTATGATGATAATGATGCCCTATAGAAATGAAAACCAAAGAAATGTAGTTTGTTTTGTTTCATAAGGGTCACGTACATTTGATATTTCTTTGTATTTTCACTTAATATGCCAGGTGGATTTTTTTTTTTTTTATGGGAGAGGGGACAATTAAATATACTGAGAATCTTCTGGATAATAGTAAAACTACCATTTATTGAATATGTCTAGGTTTTGATGCTTTACATAGATATCACACATCTATAATCCTCATATTTATTTCACATATGTTTTATTATACCCATTTTGTGGATGGGGGTATTACCAATGAGGATTCTTTAAGTGGCAGAGCTAAGATTTTCATGTTGATCCTTCCACCCTTTCCCCACGCTCATTCCATACCCATGCTTTTTCCTGTACAACCCTTCCTGGTGGTAGCACTGTCCTTTCATCTAAAAGCAGTACACCTAGCAGAGCTGCCATTGACAATGCCTCTTTCATCATAAGTAGAAAGGAGAGTCCGACTTTTAGAACTGCTGGTAGTATTACAATGAACAATTGTGTAATGCAGGTCCCCTGGCCTCCTACTTGCAGGAATAAACTAGTCATAGGAAATAAAACAAAACCAGTAAATCATTTTGTCTCTCCCATAATTCTCAGTAGGGCAAATAGCTAAAAGATATTACATTTGTGTCTTTCATTTAGTAATATAAAGATTTGAAGATGTATTAATCTAGGATATAGTGGGCACCTGGGTGGCTCAGTCATTAAGCATCTGCCTTCAGCTCAGGTCATGATCCCAGGGTCCTGGGATCGAGCCCCACATCAGGCTCCCTGCTCCACGGGAAGCCTGCTTCTCCCTCTCCCCTCCCCCTGCTTGTGTTCTCTCTCTCGCTGTGTCTCTCTCTGTCAAATAAATAAAATCTTTAAAAAAATAATAATATAGGACATAGTATGAGAAGTTAAATAAAAATCACTCCAGTAAATAATTTCTTGTCCCCAAATAGGAATTCTACTTTCAAGACAGCTAGGAAAGATACAGCCCTATATTTGACAGAGAGAGCACAAGCAGGGGGAGTGGGAGAGGGAGAAGTAGGCTCCCCGCCGAGCAGGGAGCCTGAGGTGGGACTCCATCCCAGGATGCCAGGATCATGACCTGAGCCGAAGGCAGACGCTTAACGGTCTGAGCCACCCAGGCGCCCGATACAGCCCTTTAGAATTTAATGGCTTATATATTCACAGATAGTGAATAGGACCCATACCATTTGGTTCCGTATTTTGCTTAATAGGTCAGCTAGAGCATCTCATGGGCAAAACCAGTAAATAGATACTTTGGGCAAATGATTATAGGTTTTCTCTCTGAAAAGCTCATAAAATTCAAAAGATGAATTTGAATGCTACCTTTGGTCAAAGAATTACTCTATGACTCAATTCTATAAGTATTTTCCCAATGATAAGTCCCTACAATTTTCTTTTCTTTTCTTTTCTTTTTCTTTTTTAGAACTCAATACACCATATAAAGCTGAAAGGGAAATGGATAGCTCTATATACCAGATAGATTTTCAACTTCTCATTTTAGTATTCATAGGAAGAATCTTGTCCTTTTCCTAAATTTTAGTAGCTGTAAAGCAATAGAGTTAGATTTAACTGAAATTAGTATTTTGTTCTTTGAATCTACAAATATTATTTTGCCAAGCAGTATTATCATTTTGATCCCTAGAGAAGACTATTTTCAAAAGAGGTAGAACACTTAGTACCTCATCTTTCTGCTTATGTGCACAACTAAGAGGAGGTTTGCAACAGCAAAATTGAGGTTTTTAAATCCTCTAATATGAAAGCTGTATTATGTGACCAATTTTTGTGGCTTTTCATATTAATATTGCATGCTATCACTATTCATTTTCACCAATTTAGATGGTGTAGAAACATGCTGAACCCTCAGTAAAATGGTATAATGATTATATTTGCATATCATAAGAGTGGAAGCAAATACTAAAAATATACAGCATGAGTACTTTATGAAGGTCAACTTTAATCTAATACAAATGACTACTTAATATAAAGTATTTTATTATCTGCAACTGGTAGAGAGATAGCTGCTTCACTGAGCTTATGTTTGCTTCTTACTGCAAAATTCATAAAGCAATATCCACTGAAGTTAGTAGAGGTTTGAGTAAATGACCATAAATACTATCATATATTTTACCCAGAAACTGCAGTGTTACATTATTAAGAGAATCTCTTCTTTTAAATTGTATTCATTTAATTGAATTACTGAACATTAACTTGATGTAAGCATACAGGAATTCGCAATGTAATGTATGCTATTCATTGAATCATTTATAATATTATTTAACTTTATGAGCCATTCCAGCATTTTTGGAAGAGGTTCTAATTTTTTTTTTAAGCTTTTTTTTTAGACTTAGTCATTCCAGGTATTGGAGAGATATTCAGTACTATATAGATCACTTTTCTACTCAAGGCCCTTCCCATAACACCCCCCCCCAAAAAAAGCAGAAGAACTTGAATGTGTTTTACTTTGTTTTTATTTTTAACATTCTCATATTCTTATAATATGAGTTGATAAGGCATGATCACAGATTGAAAATTACAAGATAAAAATTCTACCTCTTCTATACTTTCTTTTTCTTATATACTTATAATTGAGAAATTATTAGGGTAGATCATTAGGACAATAAATCAGGTGATATTTCTTATTCCTAGATAGCTTTGAAAATCTATCATAAAAATGGTTTAAAAGATTACATTTAACTTACTTTATTTAAAGGGATGACTATGACATAAATATGAGCTCGTAATAATTAGGTTATTATTTTGCATAACTAGGGGGGTTGCAGTTATTAGTATCAAGCTTCAAAGAAAAAATATAATAAAACTCCAAGCATAATCAAATCTTTGACCTGAGAATAGGCATAATGTAATGGAAAGCATGTTAATGTGTTTGTCAGAAAACCTGTTTTTCCATGTCTGCCTTTGACAAGTTGCTGAAATGCTGCATCTCAGTTATTTCATACATGAAATGGAGGTTAAAAGACCTCATATTGATATTGCAACAAATAAGCTTCAGTTTGAAAGTGAGTAATGGTCTCTGGGAGATGAAAATATAATGAACACTGGGGCTATAGAATAAAGAGTTTAAGCAACCAGTGTAGATGTGGAAACCATTTTAGCAGTCAGTCTAAAATTAAGGCTTGAAATATGCACAAACTATATAGAAGTGTGTGAGAAAATAATTGGTGAACCAAAAAAATAAATAAATAACTGAGTGTTGTCTTTATATTGCTAGGAGGTTTTCTCAACAATTTGGGGAGAAAAACAAAACAAAACAGGAGTTCTGAAACACTGATTTAAGGTGGATATCAGAAATTAATAATAATAATGAAATTGCCAAAAAATTTAAAAAATACAAAAGCAGGTATCATCTTGTTCTCTACTAAGTGTTCCTAATTAATGTAAGAAGTCATAATTTGTGTCATAAATTGCGTATGCATAATAACTCAACAGAGACCAAATAAAAATTATTTCTCCATTCTGAAATTTTCTTGCATCTATTTAGATTAAATTGCCACAGAAAATCCAGTCTTGGAGTCCTATTTGAGTAATATTTCCTTCACACCCCTCATTTCACTTACAATTAGCTGCTAAGGCCTATCAATTCCATCTGCCGTATTTTCCCAATGCAAACTCAAGTTTTGATACCCACTACCACTGATGTGGTTCAGATCCCTATAATCACTCTTCCAAAGCATTAGAAGGCTTTTTGGTTTCAGTTTTCCTACTAAAATGTTTTCTCAATGGTGTGACAAGACTGGTCATTGTCATCTAATATATAAATTTTATCATGGCATTATTCAATCAAGTCTTAAGTGAGTGATTTCTTCACACTGTATAGTTGAGGATGGAGGAAGAATTTTATCTACTTAGTATCACACATCCGGACACAACCCTCTATCCACTCCATGTACTTTATGTGTCAGACACATGGAAAAACATCTATTTTGTGAGCAAGAAACATATGAACTTTAAGAGGATGCATATTTTCATTAAATAGCCCATTTGATATACATGATTTTTCAAAGACCCTTAAAATTCTTAGCTAATATTTCACCTCACCTATACATATTGGATAAGGACATTTTTCATGTTTAATTTTTCTTCACTGAAAGTTCCATTCCATAATTGTCTGATTAGGTAGCCTTATTTCATGATGTTTTGGTTTATGATGATATGATCATGTTGCTGTATGGTCTGTAAGAACTATCATGCTAATACCTTTGTTGCTATTACAGTTTCACTGCCTTTTTTTTTTTATGGTCATTTATGAATCAACTTTTTAAATCTTTTTTGTTTTCTTAGCTAATAAAAGAAATTGCTTTCCCCTTAGATATGATTTAACATTCTTTAATCTCTCCAAAGATTTTAATTTTCCAGCTCTAACAATAACATGCCAAGTAGCCTCCACTTGTAGATTCATGGTGTCTTATAGAGCAATCACATGCCCATGACTTTTCTTTGAATCTCCACAGCTTCAGGGAATCCAGGAGAACTGACTTCATTCACAGACAGGAAAGTAAATCTCACCCCATCTCCCTATTCTTTATATAGTGTGCTTTAAGGTTTTATGTATGTTCTTAAATTTCCCATCAAACACATGGTCAAATAATGTTTATTTTATTATTTTTAATAAGTTTAATTAACAAATTTAATCATTTTAAAAATCATTAAAGTTATTGTTAATTTAATATGACAAATAATGGATTATGATGTATGACTATATCCTAATATGCTAGGTTTTTTGTTTCTTCCAAATTTTTATTTAAATTCTAGTTAATTAACATATATGTAATATTGGCTTCAGGAGTAGAATTTAGTGATTCATCACTTACATATAACATCCAGTGCTCATCACAACAAGTGCCTTCCTTAATGCCCATTACTGTACATTTAACCCATCCCCCAACCACCTCCCTCCAGCAACGCTTAATTTGTTCTCTATAGTTAAGAGTCTCTTATGGTTTGCTTACCTCTCTCCCTCTCTCTCCATTTATTTATTTATTTATTTATTTATTTATTTATTTATTTATTTATGTCAAAGAATGTTTAAATAGTGAATGAAAAAATCATGAAGTATTCTTTAAAAAAGAAGCATAAGTAGGTTTTCATAAAGACAAAAATAGTGTATGAGTATACTCCATATAATTATACCATAACCATTGCACTACAAGTATACTCTTTATTTTATATAACTGGAAATTCCAGTGAATATAATTATTACTCAAAAATAATTTTTGAAGTTTTCCTAAATAACTGAAATACAGCATTATGAGAATGTGATCAATAGAGAAAGTAAAAAAACAAAACAAATCTCTTTCAGTAGAGGCAAAGCTGATTTCTGGCAGATAAACTGTTTTTAAAGGTGTCTGATCCTTGAGTGCTTAGCAATTATTGTCTTTCATAAAACACATGCAAATCTCTCTATACACAAATATTTTCTAGATAATTCTTCAAGTGTGTTTCTTGAAAACAATGATTAAAAAGAAACATGTTGCATCTAAGTGTGTTATGTAGGTGTTATAACCAAAGTGTAGCACATATGTTGAATTTTGTATGCCTGTAGACATGTTGTCATGATTTATGTCCTTATTCTTGTTTTTAGAACATTTAAGTCTTCCACAAAATTGATATCTATTTTATTAAAGGTATCATTCTGAACTGAATAATATTTGTGTTTGCAGAAGTATTATTCTAGGGGCGCCTGAGTGGCTCAGTCATTGAGCATCTGCCTTCAGCTCAGGTCATGACCCCAGCGTCCTGGGATCGAGCCCCGCATGGGGCTCCCTGTTCCGCGGGAAGCCTGTTTCTCCCTCTCCCACTCCCTCTGCTTGTGTTCCCTCTTTCACTGTGTACTCTCTGTCAAATAAATAAATAAAATCTTAAAAAAAAAAAAGAAATAGCATAGCAGCTATTTAAAAAAAAAGTATTATTCTAATCCACATGTTTGTAAAGAGAAAAGTGTATCATTTTGAAATTCTTTAAAAGAAAATAAAAATGACCTTTATAGGCTGCATGATTTGTGATTTCATGCTGATATATAAACAAAAGTTTTTCATAAGACTTTTCGTCAATCCAGACTTATAAGAAGTCATAATACTATAATTACAGCTCTGTAATAGAGCTTGAAGTCTGGAATTGTGATGCCGATCTCACTGATATGAGGAATTCTTAATCTCAGGAAACAAACTGAGTGTTGCTGGAGTGGTGGAGGGTGGGAGGGATGGGGTGGCTGGGTGATAGATATTGGGGAGGGTATGTGCTATGGTGAGTGCTGTGAATTATGTAAGACTGTTTAATCACAGACCTGTACCTCTGAAACAAATAATACATTATATGTAAAAAAAAAAAAAAAAAAAAAAAAAGAAGATATTA
>NW_023270807.1:26623901-26778661 GCF_011800145.1 Mirounga leonina | reverse complement strand
ATAGTAGGAAGGGAAAAATGAAGGGGGGGAAATCGGAGGGGGAGACGAGCCATGAGAGACTATGGACTCTGAGAAATAAATTGAGGGTTCTAGAGGGGAGAGGGGTGGAGGGATGGGTTAGCCTGGTGATGGGTATTAAAGAGAAAAAAAAAGTGTTTTAACTATTGTATAACACATTTATATGGAAGAACATTCCCATTAATTATATTTCATTTTCAATAAAAAAAGAAGTCATAATATTAAACAAGGTAAGGTTGTGACATATATCGTAGAAGAGGACGAAAGTAAAAGAATATGAAGTGAGTTAGTGAGAAATGAACTGATACTGGACATTAAAGAAACTTGCATATAAACCTGAAGATATTAGTTTAATATAGCTAGTCTTTTATTCGGTTAATTACAAGATGGGAAGAACTATTACTTTTTTTTTTTTTTTTTTTGGAGAGAGAGTGAGAGAGGGAGTGTGAGCAGGGGTGGGGAGGGGCAGACGGAGAGGAAGAGAGAGAATCCTACACAGGTCCATGCCCAGCACAGAGCCCCATGTGGGGCTCACTCTCACAACCCTGAGATCATGACCTGAGCTGAAATCAAGAGTCAGATGCTTAACTGCCTGAGCCACCCAGATGCCTCAAGAATTATTACTTTTTGAAAATTATTCTACATCTGCTTTTAGGATGAGTGAGGGAAACTGAAGGCAGAAAAATGTATTCGCACTGAATTAAATTGTGGGCATAATGCTATGAGGCTTACAATAAGAGATACCTGAGAGATATATTTCATGAAAAAGTTTCAATAATTAGTGTTGCATTGAATATAGGAAAGAAAGGAGGAAGAAACAATATAGATTCTAAAACCTGGAGGACACATTAAAGACATTTTGCAAAATAATTATTCTAATCAAGCATAAGCATATTTTGTGCAAATCTTAAAAAAGTCATTTGCTACTTTTGCCTTAGAAAAATGGGATGATTACAGTGTTATCAATTATTAACTTGAGATTAAATATTGTAAACATAAAATTATTTGAAGATTATCTACTTCCTACATAAACCATTTTGTAGAATACAAATGTATCCCTTAATTCTTAGATATTACAACTGTTTTAGAAATACTGAGCTTAGAGTAATAACGAACAAAATGACTAAAAGAAACCTGCTACTTAAAATGTCTGGATACTCAAACTTTTTAAATATCTATCAACTCCCTAGTGTGACTGACAGTTTGTTAGATAACATTACTTAGATAGTTACATAGATTAGTTAGATAGTATTAAAATAATGTTACTAAAGTATTACTACTTTCCTGTATTTCTATGCCACTTTTAAATTTCTATAATCTCATTATAAATTAATAGTTTTATTTGCAAAGGTAAAGATTAATGCCATAGTATAGTAGCATAGTAGTAGCTAGCTAAATTCTTACATGTGCAGCAAATTCAGTGTACTTAACGATGAATTTCCACTGTGTTTAACTCCACCTATATGTTTATTAGGAAACATACTATGGGTTAAGATGGGAAAATTAGAGGAGCAATGAATCTTGCAGGTCACTTTTATATTCGCTAAGAATTACTAATAAGATGTTATCTGTGTACAGATAATAGTCTATTTAAATTGGCATAGCAATTATAATACAAAAATAAGTCAGTGGTATGTTTCCCATCAGGAGAACAGGGAAAAATGGAAAAGATTGGCATTAGATTTAAAGTTTGTTGATCAGGGCAGAAATTTTTTAATCAGAAGTTCAATGAAAGAACAGGCATGCCTTCAGTTCCACAGAAGTAAAAAAGGAATGAAGTAAGCTCTCTTGAATGTTAGATGAGAAATAGTTCTCAACCCTGACTACACATTAAAATTGAGGTGCTTTAACAAATACCAATCTTCTCACTAGATATTTCATTTTAATTGATATAGGATGATACTTATACATCTCTTAATCTTAACTCATCTGATAATTCTAATATCTCACCACAGTTGAGAACATCCAGATTATTCTGTCTTTAGCATGTATCATAATTACTCAGTGGACTTGTTAAAACACCCATTGCTTGACTTCACACCAAGAGTTACTGATTCAGTAGGTTTGGGATGGAGTAAAAGATCTCGCTTTTCTCACAAGTCTCCAGGTGACTGTGATGCTGCTGGTCTTAAAGACCACACTTTGAGAACTGCAGCTTATGTGAAAACAACAGAACATCAGGGGTGCCTGGGTGGCTCAGTCATTAAGCATCTGCCTTCAGCTCAGTTCATGATCCCAGGGTCCCAGGATCGAGCCCCGCATTGGGCTCCCTGCTCGGCAGGAAGCCTGCTTCTCCCTCTCCCACTCCCTCTGCTTGTGTTCCCTCTCTGGCTTTCTCTCTCTGTCAAATGAATAAATAAAATCTTAAAAAAAAAAAAAAATCATCGTCAGCAACAAAATGGTGCCTAATCATTTGGGTGTTCAGTGTGTAAATGACAAATTTTTGATATTTCTGTCACATCTACAGTTGCATATGTTTAAAGGAATATAATCTATGAATTAAGTCCTGTTAAAACAATATCCTAAAAAGACAACTTAGACCCATATAATTAGCCACGTTTTTTTTAGAAGAAAGTTATATCTTGGTAATCTGGCAATCGACTTTAATTATCAACATTTTATTAAAGGAAAAGAGATTTTTTTAAAGTTATCATAATTTGTCAGAAATCATAATTTTTCAATACAGTATTATCATTTTTAGGGGAGCATGGGTGGCTCAGTCATTAAGAGTCTGCCTTGGGCTTGGGTCATCCCCAGGGTCCTGGGGATGGAGCCCCGCATTGAGCACCCTGCTCGGGGGGGAAGCCTGCTTCTCTCTCTCCCACTCCCCCTGCTTGTGTTCCCTGTCTTGTTGTGTCTCTCTCTGTC
The DNA here is from genome assembly GCF_011800145.1 of Mirounga leonina. Taxonomy (NCBI): domain Eukaryota; kingdom Metazoa; phylum Chordata; class Mammalia; order Carnivora; family Phocidae; genus Mirounga; species Mirounga leonina. The sequence goes on along the minus strand of NW_023270807.1, from coordinate 26,775,775 downwards.
AAATAAATAAATAAATCTAAAAAAACAAATTTTTTAGCAGTTATGTACAGTATAATTTTTTAGCTTCAGCATGCTAACTTAATTTTCCATTCATCTATATGAAATTAATCAAACTTGAGCTGAAATTTGTTCCTGTTAAACTTTCCTCAAAAGTTTATTTATCAAGTTTCAAAAACACTGTATATATTTATCTTTATATTTTATAAACATAAATTAGGACCTTGAAGTGAATTTAGAGTATGAGTTGTCATTTTTTAAAAATCAGCATTGACTAAACATGATGAGAGTGCATAATACTATATTGAAAATGAATAATGCTTCAGAAGATACAAATTAATATTAATAAGTCACTTTGCTTTTAATTGTTCAAATGCAAACTACATATATTTTTTAAGTCATTAAAGATACAGAAAAGAACTTGAGTATCTTCAAAAATCTTATAGAGCTATTTACATAATTCAAATAGTACTGCAATGTTTAAGGATAGGTTTTTTTTTAATGCATCACATTGTCATTTACTCTTGTAAACACAATAAAATATAATTGACTTTTCACTTTTGAAGGAAAGCATGCCTTATTTTAATGAGAAAAAAACATGTATTCAAATAATGATTTGAAATATAATTTTAGATAAAACAATTACTTCTCTACTAAATTGCTTCAGGCTCGTAAGAATTTCACAGCACAATGTGTCTGAGAGGCCTGGAGGATTTATGTTAGACCATGATTTTAGAGAGAGGACAATAATGCTAATGAGTAACATAGAGTATTGTCTAGGGAATATGTCAGCACCAGGTTGTAAATGGAAAGCTGACCATAAATGCCAAGTGGATAACTAGGGATTGCAACATAGAAACAAATAAGGTCATTACCCAGCTGATACTTACACAAATAGCAAGGTCAAGATGAACTGTGACTCCAAATTTGAAGGCAGACAGGGTGCTCTGAAATTTGGTACAGGACAGTTTTTAGAGATTGGTCATCAATTCGCAAACCAAGAAGTCAGTAAGTACAGGAAGGTCAAACAGAACACCATGAATACATACTATTTGCTATATAAGTTAGTTTACTGTTTAAGACTTAATTTTTACTATCTTTTATAATAGTGTATGTAAACCAAGCTCTCTGTAGAACTTGAGATTTTTAAGTGGAGTAATTAAAATGAAAATCAAATAAATGGTTGGGAAATTCAGAATGGGGAAGAACTGGGTAACCACTCTGTTCTTCAGTCTTTTTTTTCTAGAAGCTAGATTTGTTGTGTCATCTATTTATTTAGTACTCATTTCCTGAGTACATTCAGTAGTATCAGATACACAGTGGTCTGTAACTTGTAATAGCTCCTTAACTCAATTAAAGGAAATAAAAATGTTTTTAAATATAATATTACTTCATCCTTCAACCTTAATACAAAGACTTGTTTGAACAGTTTACCAAATCTTAGAGAATTTAGTGATTAAGTGATCAGGCCAATCAATGTTTGCCACTTCCTAAAAATCTGTCATTTTGAGCATGCAATTTTAATGAGAGACTTGGAAGAAACAAAGTTTCATTTAGTCTAACCATCCAACGATTCTTGAATCCCAACTCCAGTATTTCAGACTTGTGTTTATCCCCTTTAAATATGAACATTTCCACTGATGAATAATTCAGTACTTCCCAAAGGTACCTCATTTCATCTTAGTAATCATTTTGAAAATTCATTTATATTTGGAATGAATATCTGTGTCCTCCTAATTTCATCTTTTGATTCCGCCTCTCTAATTACATTACTTAAGTGATTAAAAACGATCAATTAACACCTCTTCCTCAAGTCAACCTTCAGATATTTTAAGATTCCTATGATATGCCCTGAGGCTCTTTTTAATCCTCCTGCCCCCCCCCCATCCCCCTGCGAATCTTTTAGAGGTATTTTTAATTTGGTGGAACAAGCAAGGTCAGCAATGAATTTCCAGCTCTTTTCCTGGACAACTGTGTTACTCGGGCAAGTCAATCAACTAGTTTCCTCACATCTCAAAACGAAACAACAAAAAGACTCTCCAGTATGGAACTCTAGGGTACTTCTTAAAAATCTCTTTGACAGCAACATAATTTTGTTCACCTTTTTGTCACCCCTTTTGCAAACCTCTTTGTATTTGATGTGTTATGCAATCATTTAAATCATACTGTTTGGTGCAAAACTCAAATATAGCAATATGTAGCACTCTTTCCATAATTTCCTTTTTCATCTTTTGAATGTCATTTTAATTCTGCATTTATCCTAGAGTACCCTATGAAATAATTTACTTTTGCTCTTCATTAGAATAACTTCTAATGTAGCTGTCAGAATTTGGGGGATGTTTTTCAGACTTAAGAAAATGCTTGCATCGTTGTTCTTTAATTCATTTATTAAAGAAAAAAGCAGTGGGGACACAAAACTGACCAATCGCTTCATAAGGTCTGTAATTTTGTTCAATCTGATTTTAATCTTTATTTTTCAGAACTGTTATAATGTCATTTGAGTTGCATGTGGCTATATTAAATTGTCCCCACTTGAGGCGATAGGATTGCCTTTTCCTTTGGTGCCCTCCATGTCTGATTCACTGTAAATAATCCCTACTTAGTTACAATTAAATCTAAATTATCTGCTCTATATGGAAGGGGAGATGGGATATTAATAATTACTAAACCTTGTTTTTTAAATAAATGGTAATTCCAGCAGATAATTGGATAACCACATGTTTTGGCAACTATCATTTTGCTTTGCCTGTCTTTCCCCTTTGTAATGAAATAATGTTCACTTTGTTTCAGTTTTGTTCCTAAAACCTATGTCTTCTCTTTTTTAAAAAATATCTGATAAAATAATTTGTTGATAATTATCTAACTCTCAGATTGATAGCAGTTTAGAGATACCTTGTATGCAACAATATCCTGTCTTCTCTAGTAAAGACCTATTTTCTTAGAATAGGTTATCTGTTCATTCAATCCATTTAATAAGAAGATCTGTTTTTTTTTTTAAAGATTTCATTTATTTATTCATGAGAGAGAGAGAGAGAGAGAGGCAGGGGGAGAAGCAGACTTCCCGCAGAGCGGGGAGCCTGATGCGGGACTCGATCCCAGGACTTCGGGATCATGACCTGAGCCGAAGGCAGACGCTTAACCATCTGAGCCACCCAGGTGCCCAGAAGATCTGTTATAGTCCATGTTCATCCAGTATATTTAACCATACTTGAAAATCCTTATAATCTCACATTTTATTTATTTCCTGTGATCCTATCCATTTCTTCTTAGTTATGTCAGCTGAATGCATCATCTTAAGCCAAAACTCTTTATTGGTCAGTGCCATTTTTTTTAACCCTTGACTATACCATTAGGTATTTTATACTCCCTTGCAGTCTTTCTTATATTTGAAGTCTGCACTTAGGCATGCTACCTTTTTCTTTTTTTTAATTATTCTTCTCTTATTTGAAACAGTTATACAAATATTTTCCAAATGTTACAGAATATAGTTTTTTTTTTCATCCTTGCTATTTATCAAAGTACAAAATGAACCTTATTATATGATCTTACTGGCAATTTCTATTTTATCCAGAAATGTAAATGATAGAATACTCATTACCACTAGAACAGATTTTTTGAAAAAACCACACTCTTTATTATATAGGCATTCAATCAGTAAAAAGTATTTATTGTATTTGCATAATTTGCTGAGACTTGCATCATATACGTTCATAATTACAGGTTACTTAAAGGTGTTTGGATTTGTTGAATGCAATTTTTGTCTCACATCTAACTATAAGTAAATATGTGTTTAGCTGATGTTTTATTTGAACTAAATAATTCTGATTTCCTATTGGGTCTATACAGCATTTAGGTTAAAATAGACATTTTTTTTTAAAGATTTTATTTATTTGACAGAGAGAGACACAGCGAGAGAGGGAACACAAGCAGGGGGAGTGGGAGAGGGAGAAGCAGGCTCCCCCCAGAGCAGGGAGCCCGATGTGGGGCTCGATCCTAGGACCCTGGGATCATGACCTGAGCCGAAGGCAGACGCTTAACGACTGAGCCACCCAGGCGCCCCTAAAATAGACATTTTAATTGACTTAGCTGATGGTGTTTGGTAAGTATAGCTTCTGCTATTAATAGAATGTATGAATAAATTGATATCATTTTAACCTTCATTATAATTTAGTTTCAGATTTCAATTTTAGTTTCCTTTTGTAGTGGTATTTTTGCCTTTAGCTCTTCCTTCACTTAAGAAGTTAGAAGATAGGGGCACCTGGGTGGCTCAGTCGTTAAGCGTCTGCCTTCGGCTCAGGTCATGATCCCAGGGTCCTGGGATCGAGTCCCACATCGGGCTCCCTGCTCTGCGGAGAGCCTGCTTCTCCCTCTCCCACTCCCCCTGCTTGTGTTCCTACTCTCGCTATCTCTCTCTCTGTCAAATAAATAAAAAGAAGTTAGAAGATAGAACTGGACAGGGGAGGTGTAAATAATGTTTTAGTATTCTTCAGTTTAAGGGGTGAAATAGATTTTGAGCAAATGAAAATGAAAACTTTTTTTCAGTAATGTAAACACTGTTTAGTCTAATTACCACATAATGTATGGCTGTTTTGAACAGTAAAATGCACATGACTTCTTATGAGTTATGTTTATTTTATGAGATGACGTAACTTACTTTTAACTTCCATATATAGTATCCCTTCTGGCTGATATGTATTGTCATTTATCCTCCACAACCAGAAAACATTCTGGCAGTGAGAGCTTTACCAGGTGAGATTGGAGTTGAGTTTCAAGCTTGACTCGTTCAAAGCTGACTCCAGTACTTTAAATTTTCATTTATAAGTCATCCTTTCTCATATTAAGGGAAATAGAACCTCAGCCAGCTCATCTTGAAGCACAGAAATTCCTTCTAAAACCCGGAGGCTAAAGCAGTGACATCTCTAAAGTTACAAATGTCTGTGTGATAACCCTTTTACTCAAAGAAAATACATTTACTGACTTCAATATATTCCTTTTATTCCTCTAAACAGAAGCAATTCTATCCAGTTATGTATTCCTTGCTAGTACATTGGAAAAGAAAAACATTCTTATGTTGTGCCTCTTCTTTAGAATCTTTTTTCATCTCCTTTTATTTGCATTTTACAAAGGAATGACGCCTCAAGAGCCAATCTGTAGGACATTTTGAGATGTGGCAATACTAGCTGCGATTGGTGAGAATCCTATTTCAAAATAGGGATTAAAAACAAAAGCAAAATCATATGCTTGTGTTTACATCACATCAAGACAATATGACATCTTCTAGGGAAAACTTTATTTGAAAAAAATATATGACTTATTTGACCTAACAGCTCCCTTTTCTTTCATCATTAAAAATAAATGTACTGCACTTGTGATGATCACTGCGTATTATATGTAAGTGATGAATCACTAAATTCTACTCCTGAAATCAATATTACACTCTATGTTAACTAACTAGATTTTAAATAAAATCTTAAAAAAATAAGTTGCAAAGAGAAAAAATGTAAACGTACTGCTAAGTTAAGAAGTGCTTTGCAAAATTTTTGGTAAAATACAACTAAAGTACCTTAGGTTTGCCAATAGATTTGAAATCTTGAGAAAATTGGGGCCATGTCTGTCTTGTTCATGTGCTTATCCTTAAACATCTGGCATAGCGCTAGCTGAATAAATGTTTGCTTGACTGCAGTTAAGAGTGGGTATTAAACAAATACTGGATGAATGAATGAATAAATTATTGCTGGGTTATATGCATGGTGAATATGAAATACATGAATTAGATAAACTAAAAGGATCACAACTGTAAAGGTTAGCTTTTTGACTAATCTAACAAAACATGGGAATTTGCAATTACTTCATACATATGCCCTTATTCAATACATACTGTCTTCAAGGAAACAATTTGGAAACTTATGTTGCAGTTAAACTACTAGAAGAAAGGCAAACATGAAATATTTGGATATGCCCCCAGTTTCTGTTTTTATAATGCAATTAAATTCTAAGATTATTCTGGAAGGTTCAGCTTCATGAAATGTATTGACCATGTTTATGTTATGGTTCTTTTGTAGACGTTTATCTTGTATACACAGAAATACTTTATCAGTTGATGCCACAGGTATGTGTGCCTGGCCACTAAAGTTTTTTTGGAAATAGGAAACATTTATAGGATTATATCTTCACAAAGTAGAAATATGAAATTCATGATTTAGAAAGCATTCCAAAAAATCAGAAGATTTATGTTCTAAATTTAGATCTATCAATCATCAACCTTGTGAACTTGGATAAGAACTGTATCTTCTTAGGGACCTTTTTTCTTATCTATTTAAATGTGGCTGTGGTTTTTATTGCCCATTTTATAAAGTTGTTGTGAAAAACATTTATTAATGAAGCAATTATTTTTGAGCACATGACTTGCCTTAATCATGAACTTGCAGCAATAGTGACAATAATATCATTACTTCTAATGATAATATTTGAATGCACTAAACACTTTAGATTGTCTCTATTTTAATCATCCCCTCAGCTGGAAATATATGTATCAGTGTCCCCAATTTTTATATAAGACAACTAATATTCGGAGAGTTTTTATGAATTTCAGAAATCAGCAACTTAGAGTTGTCAAAGCCAGGATTTTAACTTGGGTGTCTCTGAGTCTCTTAGTCTTTATAATAGAATCCCCTCAAGAAGTTTAGAGTCTAGGGGCCCCTAGGTGGCTCAGTCATTTAGCGTCTGCCTTCGGCTCAGGTCATGATCCCAGGGTCCTGGGATCGAGCTCCGCATCAGGCTCCCCGCTTGGCGGGAAGCTGCTTCTCCCTCTCCTACTCCCCCTGCTTGTGTCCTGCTCTCACTATCTCTCTCTCTGTCAAATAAATAAATAAAATCTTTAAAAAAAATTAGAGTCTAATATGAAAGGCATAATTATATGAAGGTAAAATAGCCCATAATCTACAGTGTACTGACAGAGAAAGAAGAGCTACAGGGACACAAAGGAGAGATAAATTTTACTCTCTAGGAGAGTCTTTGCAAGGCTTCCCTGAAAAGGTTCTATATGAAATGATATTGGAAGGATGTATAGGGATTTTTCACAGGGAGATGTGGGGTGAAAAATAGATGGTAGGGAGAGGAAGGGATGATGAAGTGGAAAGGATGTTCCTCAGTGAAGGGAATATTCATACATGCCCAAAGTAGTGAGGTAGATAAATAATTTAACAAGCTTGGGAAACTATAATCAATGTGGTGAGGCAGAGACACAGGGAATTCAAAGGTAGATAGAACTAAATTGTGAAATTATTTGTATGGCAAGGTGAACAGTGTTAACTCTACCAGTTAGTCATTGGAGAGCCAAACTACATTTTCAAAGAGGAGAATGGTTAGCTTTCATTCTTGAGAAGTGAGAAGAGAATAGATTAACAAGAGTTAGGGCAGGTATACCTTTCAGGAAACCAGCATAATAGCAGATATAGGAGAGAATAGGAGAGATGTGAAGGGCTAGGATTAAGGAAGCAGTAATACAGACATTGGTGATGGGCTAAATGTGAGAAGCACCTTAAGTAATATCAACCAAATATTGTGACCAGTTTGGGTGGAAGAGGGAGAGAAATTAATGATGCTAACCTTTCAGATATAGTGAGTGGATAATTATGATGTATTTAACTGAGCTCTATTTAAGTCAAGCTATTAGGAGGGAACAAGGAGGAGGATTCCCATTTGGACATTTGAAGTTTGAGATGCCTGTGGAACAGGTATATTCCACAGGCAATTAAAATTTTAGTACCTTTGGCTTAACGTCAGTGAATTAGCATATACAGCACATGAATTTGCTAGAAAGAAACGGGGCTTTCCTTGACAGTATGTATATTTAACTATAGGCAGAAGAGAGTCAATGAGGGAGACAGAAAGGGCAGTCATAGACATAGAGGAGAATCCAAGTTGGGGAGCATGTGGTACAAGGAGTTGAGGAGCAGTGTGATAGAGTGGAGGCCAATTCACAGAATATGAAAGTATTGTACAACACATAATATTCCATCAATTGAAGGTAGTTCTCAGTATAAAGAAACATTCATCTCTTAGGTAACAAAGGACCAAATGGTCAATGAAATGAAAATCAACATTTAGATACTTGGTGTTATGGGCTGAATTGCATCCCTACAAAATGCATACATTGAACTCCTAAGGCCCACCACTTATGAACGTGACTTTATTTTGAGATAGGGTCCTTACAGAGGCAATTAAGTTAAAATGAGGTCATTGGGGTAGGCCCTAATCCAGTATTACTGATGTCCTCATAAAAAGGGGAACTCTGGACACAGAGAGATGAATAAAGAGAAGACATGTGACAAGACACAGGGAAAAGATGGCCATCCAAAAGTTAAGGGAGGGAAATGCTCTTTCCTCACAACCAGACAAGAAATCAGCCTTCCTTACACCTAGTGCAGAACTGTAACTCAATAATTTCCCATTTTTTTAAGCCACCCAGTTTATGGTACTTTAATATAGCATCCTAGGAAATTAATACACTTGGTCGTAAATGGTGTCAGGGTAACACTAAATTACTATTGGGCCATTTGTACTTTGACACAATCAAATTAACCTCTTTTGCTTATATAATTAGCAAATGATGCCACACATTTATTTAAATGTAAAAAATTTTGCTTTTCTGTTAATATGAATATTTAATTGATTGAAATATAACAAGGTACTGTAATAGTTTTTGAGTAGTACAAGTCACAGTCTCTGAGCATAGTATTTATGTAGTCTATTGCTCACAGTAGCATAATGGATTAGATATTAATATCTATTCAATTTACAAATGAGAAAATTGAGACATGGAGCATTTGAATAATCTGTCCGTTCTTAAATTGCTAGAATTGTCAGACCAAGACAGTTCTAGAACTGATTTGAGAAGCAAATTCTTATCCACTTCATTGGCAATTATTCATAAAAAGTTAGGCATGCTATTGTCCATGTATTTTCAAATACCTAGATTTCTATTATAATAACAGAGCAGTTAATTTATGTTTCATCTATGTAATTAGTGGTCAGTTCAGTCAGAAAGATCATCACATATGTGCTTGGCTGTACAAAGCAAAATTTGCAGTCTGAAGATGACTATATGATAGCATGACAACTAGGGAACTATGCCTGGCTGTATTTCAAAAGTTTAATTATTCAATATCTAATTAAAGAGACCAACAAAGATGGGATTCAAAGAAATAAGTGAAGTGAAAAATTGAAGGTAAAAAATTGTGATGTTATAAAAATAGTATATTGCATTTTTTTTTTGTTTTTGCACTTGCGTAGTTATATGCTCTGATGATAATTCATATTATAAAATATTTAATTTTCAGGTAATGATAAATATACAAGCAGTTAAAACTTCATGGTACATCAAATAATAATGTTAGAGTAGTCTAAGAAATAAAGCAATACAGTTCTGGCTTTCTGGGAATCTCATCATTAGGTCTTTTTTACAACTTATATCTGTTGACAGTACAAATCTATGCAACTTTGTTCAACACTACAAAATTTACATTAATTTAAGACTGGATTGAATATAATTGCATTAATTTTTTCTACCATTCGTATAGTACATTTAGGAGCAAAATGTTATATTCTTTTCCTCTGGTAATTGTAGTTTTGTGTTCTAATATGTATATTCTTACATAGATTAGCTCAAATAATCCACAACAAATATGAAGGAACTAGAAATCATATATTTCTTTTCCTATATTAAAAATGTACATTAACCAAAAAGGCAAAACCACAAAAATAAAGTAAAAACTCACTCAAACTGTGAAAATGAACCTTGATCTTTTAAGAAACTATGATACTGAGACCATAATTACTATATGCAGTTCAAATGCCCTCAGATTATTTTTTAATCATAACAAAATGTATGTGTGAGATATACAACCCTATTCATTAAGTACTTCTATTTGATTCTTAATGCAAAGTTGAGAATTAAAAGAAAAATACTGAATTTCTGCTAATCCAGAATATGACAAATGAAAACTATTTAAAAGCTTTTCCCAGTTTTATTGAGAAATAATTGCCATTCAGCACTATGTAAGTTTAAGGTGTATTTCATAGTGGTTTGATTTACATATGTTATGAAATTATTACCACAGCAGTTTCAGCTAACATGCATCTTTGCACATAGATACAATAAAAATAAAAGAAAAAAAGAAAGAATAAAGAAAAATAAATTATTCTTGTAATGAGAACTCTTAGGATTAACTCTAACAACTTTCCTATATATCATATAGCAGTTTAGCTTACAGTAGTCATGTTGTATATTACATCCCTAGTATTTACTCATCTTATAACTGGCAGTTTGTAACTTTTGATCATCTTCCAATTCCCCTTCCACCTCTGGTAACCACCGGTCTAAACTCTTCTTCTGAGTTACTATTTTTTATTTTTAGATTCCACATAATAAATGAGATCATGCAATGCTTGTCTTTCTCTGTCTGACTAATTTCACTCAGCATAACGCCTTCAGAGCCCATCCATGTCATTGCAAATGGTAGGATTTCCTCATTTTTCAATGGGTGAATAATTGTGTATGTGGTGTGTGTGTGTGTATGTATCACAACTTATCCATTCATCCATTGCTGGACATTTAGGTTGTTTTCATGTCTTGGCTATTATAAATAATGTTGCTATGAACATGGAGGTACAGATATCTTTTTTTTTTCATTTTCTTTGGATATATTCCTAGAAGCGGATTACTGGATCATATGGTAGTTCTATTTTTAATTTTTTGAGGATCCTCCATACTGTTTTATATAGTAGCTACACCAATTTACAATCCCAACAACAGTGCACAATGGTTCCCTTTTATCCACCTCCATGCCACCATTTGTTATCTTTTGTCTCTTTGATGATGGTCATTCTAACAGACATGAGATAATATCTTATTGTAGTTTTAATTTGCACTTGCCTAATAACTAATGATGTTGAGCATATTTTCATGTACCTATTGGTCTTTTGTATGTCTTCTTTGGAGAAATATTTATTTATTCAGGCCCTTTGCCCATTTTTAATTAGGTTATTTTACTGTTGCTATAGAGTTGTATGTGTTATTTATATATTTTGGATGGTAACCTCTTATCAGATATATGATTTGCAATTTTTTTTCATTCCATAGGTTTTGTTTTCATTTTGTTCATGGTTTCTTTTGCTGTGAAGATTTTTAGTTTAGTGCAGTCCCACTTGTTTATTTTATTTTATTTTGTTTTATTTTTTTATTGCTTATGCTTTATTTGTCATATTCAGAAAATTATTACCAAGACCATGCCAAGGAATTTTATTGCTGTATTTCCTTCTAAGAGTTTCATGGTTTCAGGTCTTACATTTAAGTCTTTAATTCTTTTCAAGTTAATTTTTGTGAGTGGTGTAAGTATGGGTCCAGTTTCATTCTTACATGTGAATATCCAATTAGCTCAGTACCATTTATTGAAGAGACTGTCTTGAAATATTATTAAAAATTATATTAGTGTTTATTTCTTACATCCTAAAAAATACATGTTTAATCATGTACAAATTATTTTTAAGAACAAGAAATAAGCGTAAAATATTATCTATGGAATAGTACTCCACAAAGCTTGTGCTAATAATACGTAAGTGAGGGGTGCCCGGGTGGCTTGGTTGGTTATGCGACTGCCTTCAGCTTGGGTCATGGTCCTGGAGTCCCAGGATCAATTCCTGCATCGGGCTCCCTGCTCAGCGGGGAGTCTGTTTCTCCCTCTGACCCTCCTCCCTCTCATGCTCTCTGTCTCTCATTCTCTCTCTCTCAAATAAATAATCTTAAAAAATAATAATAATACATAAGTGAATAAATGCCATTGAATACTTACTGTATACTAGGTTCTTTGCTATACTTTTTATCTGTTGGAGCATTTTATTCTTATAATTTATAAGGGATTAATATTATTATCCCCCAATTCACAAATCAGAAATCAGCAGCATAGAGATGTTAGTCTAATTTCCCAAGATTTAAGAGTAAGTAGAAGATGGGAGTGCCTGGGTGGTGCAATCAGTTAAGTGACTGACTCTTGGTTTCAGCTCAGATCGTGATCTCAGGTCATGAGCTCAGGTCCTGATCTCAGGATTGTGAGATTGAGCCCCTTGTTGCACTCTGCACTTAGCACAGAGTCAACTGGCTTAAGACTCTTTTTCTCTCTCCCTCTGCCCCACCCTCCTGCTCTTTCTCTCTATCTAAAAATAAATAAATAAAATCTTAAAAAAAAAGTATAAGAAAAGGATGTTGGGGATAACAGCTTCATGTTCTGGATTCTATAATGGGTATAATGCTATAATGTCTTTCAAGTGATTTGGAGTTACGACACACCATCAGAAAGCTCATTAGCCATACCCATGACTTGCCTCTTTATTTCTCTCCCATTTTTATTTATTTAGTATTATGTTTTTAATTAATATTTTCTATTTGAAAGGCTCTGTATATTGCGCTATAGGGAACATAAAATCAAATCTAATGCATTTCTGATCCACAAAGACCTTACTATATTTTTGGTGAGCTACATGTGGATGGAATATTACAATATAAAGAAGAATATGGTCAGAAAATTAAAGACGAAAACCTACGGGATTTCCTTTATTAATTCAGTATGTATATATCCATACATATACATATATACATATACACACACATAACCCTTTTAATGCTTGGCAACTCATTTCCTGGGTACTAGGGACTTAGTGTGTGCTCTGGCCCATGGCTCAAATCTCTCCACTTTAGGACTAAACCACTCATTCACCCAACTACTGAGAGTGTTGACATGTGATAGCACTCATACAAGTCTACAAATTGCCATTATACACACACACACACACACACACACAGAATTATATAATTGTATATTATATATCATGTGTATATATATACACACACAGAGAGAATTATACTGGATTAAAACAAAATTACATTTATGCAGAATAATATATATTTACAGAATTATATATATGTATCTTAGTGTATTCATGTGTGAGTATATGTGTATGTGTGCACATATACAAGCATGTGTTTATGTTCACACACATGTGGTGGAAGTTTATAAAACAATAGATTTTGAGCAAGATTTCATAACTTAAACAAAGCCTTCATTTGCAGTTCAGCACTTTGAACTAAATTTCACTGTTATGGGTTGTTTTCCAGTAGGCTCACACAGTCTTATTGCTCTTTCAGTATCAATGCTGTGTTCACTGGTCTCAGCCCTTGTCGTGTCTGTCCGAAGAACTGATTTTTAAGATTTTGACAAAAATCTCTGCTGTCATTCTCTTTTTATTCCCACATGTATTTCCTGTCTTTTTATTTCCATATGTGATCTATGATATGCAAAAAAAAGGAAAAAAGAAAACAACTGAAATTTATGCCAAATGTATATGGCAGTAGTACAACTAGAAAGAACAAAGGAAATTGCTAGTGCCTAAGGTACAAATGGAAAGTTTAATCCTTTTCTTGTTAATGCCCCCATTAAATTCATATAAGAATCTTAAAAATTGTGAATGAAATAATGGAGGAGGAGAATATGACAAAAGAAAAAAATAGGAGAAGGGAAGACACATGGAGTCAGGTGTTCCATAAGACATAGGAAGAGTTAGATCCAGAGGTGAGAGGAAGGAGAAATTTCTTTTATCTGGAGGGAGGGAAAAGGGAGAGAGGTATAGAAATGTTACTTCAATGGAAATCTATATTGAATTGGTCCTTGAAGGAGAAGGTAAATATGCTTGTTTAGAGCTGTGGGAAGTAGCAAAAGCAAAGACAGATACAGCAAAAGAAGAATGAATGCAATAATTCAATGTGACTACATCAGTTATATGAACTGGGGCAGTGTGAAGTGAGTATGGACAGGCTGTTGAAGAAGACATTATAGAAGGACTTGAGTTCCTTGTTGAGATATTTGAATTGTGTTCTGGGAATATGAAATCATCATTGAATAATTCTGATCAAAGGAGAGAATTAGATGGAGCTATACCATCACCTTAAATTTACTGGGTGTATTTCAGTTATCCTATTAGATTCTCTTCCTTTAAGAAATTGGGAATTGGCCTTATTCCATTTTAAGCAACCTGTTCAAAATCACACAGAAAGTCATGTATCCTTGTTCTGGCTAGGTTAAAACAGTGATCATTCATTTGTATATTCCTTTTGGTTGGGAAAATTTGATGGGGCTATGGATGTTACAATTATAGCAGGAAAACTCTGGCTGAGTTGGAATACAGCCTCAGTAATAGTCATGTCAGAGTTTGGGGTGCCTGTTACCCCAGTGATTTTCCAGGTCTTGTTGCTTTTACTTTTAGTCTTTGTCATAGCTTCCAGCTTCGTGGCAACCCTAGTGTTTATTTATTTACCACTGTCTTCTGTTCACCAGTTAACAGATCAAATGACATTTCCTAGACTAATTCATTTCTTTAATGTTTGATTATAATACTCTCAGCATCCTGACAATTCAGTAAATCCCCCATACAGGGATTCTACTTGCCCTGGGAAGATATTGCCTGCAATTTGTGTACCATGACCAGAACTTTCCCTGGTCCCAGCAATCCACACTCCTTAATTGTCAGAATGCTTACTTTCTTGATTCACATTCCTTCTACTTTTTAGAATGCTGTGTGCTGTAGGTTTTTCTCGTAAAATACTAATTTTATTTTGAGAATTATTCTTAAGCTTTCAAACACTCATTGAGATAGAGACATTCACCTACATTTAATATCATGAAAATGCTGACAAATTTAAAAGCTGGACATTTGTATTTGAATTATAGATGTTTGAAGGGAAATAAAACCCTTCTATATTTTTACAGCTTTGAAGAATTTGGTACAAATTATGATTTCCCCATCCATGACATTTGAATTAGGGAGAATATTAGTTTAGATAGGAAAAGGACCTAGTATACTATTTTTTTTCTAATTTAAATTCAATAGCCAACATATAGTACATTATTAGTTTTTGATGTAGTGGTCAATGATTCATTAGTTGCGTATAACACTCAGGGCTACTAGTATACTAGTTTTAAGCCAGTTAAGAGGCGTTAGGCTTAAAACTGCATACCAAACAATAGAATACACTAGAATGAAGGGGATATTTTGACAAAATAGTTTCTAGTGCAGATCATGTTTATATCTTAAAAAGTGACGTTAATGAAATATCACTTCTACTTTCCTAGTCCGGTGTTACTGTTGTGGGAGCAAGCCCACACTTAATGTGGGTGATCTGAGTGAAAGTTATTTCACATTCTAAAGGAGATGAGGTGGGTTGATTATAAGGGCAGCCTTTACCTAATAATTGCAACCAGTTTGTCTCTAACACTTGAGTACAATTCACTTGTGTTTATTCTTGTGTTTTAAATTCATATAAACAAAGGGCAATTGTCTTAACAAATGGACTTGCTTTGCAGTGACAAAGAATCTGTTTTCAGAGGTTGACTGATTGATTCATTGTGCAAGTTTCCAGAAGCTTCGGAGGGCTTCTAAGAGAGAAGACCAGAATAGAATAGTATCATCCTTTCCCCTGCAGCTAGAATAGTTTGTATATCATTTGGGTTGAGCCCTGGATTAGCCATGAGATATTAACTGATTTTTAACAGTGATTAACTGAGGTTTAGAAATATAAATGTTTTCCTTGTAAGCATTTTTTTAAAAATTTAAAAACAAAGGTATTTCTAATAGTATGTAGTCTTTTATAAAAGACTTTTGGCATATATGGGTCATTTATGTTTTGGTAATATATATCAGCCTGCAGCCTATAAAATATACAACTTTAATAAATTAATTATGAAGTAACATCTTTACGTGAAATGGTAGAAATATCAATTCTACTAGCATATATTATACAAATATATGGAAGTACTATATTGTGACAGTGTTTTTAAATAAAATCCATAAAAGAAAGCATAATTAGAGACCAGCCTCAACAAAAGCAACTGTTTATTTATTAAGTATTATATTGGTTCTGCACTCAATTGCAGTGTTTGTGGGGTTTTCTCTGCACATCACCAGTTTTCTGACTTTTGATGGGTATCATGGAGTTCAACTTAATTTTGACACTATCTACCTAGAGATAGTAGCAGATTCCATAGGTTAAGGGCTCAGTTGCTATGTGTGCTTCTGACCAACTGGCTACAGAGTGGAGGTTCCAACAACTCCCTTCAACTCAAGATGCTAATCACAAGTCCAGGTTGTAACCTGTACATTTTACCAACTGGCTATAAGTCAAAGGTTCCCACAACCCCCTCTTTGGTTTTGATTAATTTGCTAGAGCAGCTCGCAGAACTCAGGAAACCTGTTTACTCACTAGATTACTGATTTATTACAAAGGATATTGAAGGATATAAATCAACAACCAGATGAAGAGATACATACAGTGAGGGCCACAAAAAAGCTTCTGCCTTCATGGAATTTGGAGACTAGAATGTGGCATGTGGAGGCATTTTTGTTTCCCATCCTAGTAGCTTTCTGAATCCTCTCCTTTTTTTTTTTTTTTTTTTATGGAGGCTTCATTACATAGGCATATTGATTACATCATTGGCTGTTGGTGATTGAATTCAACTTCTGGGCCCTGACCCCTCCCTGGAAATCAGGGGGTGGGATTGAAAGTTCTACCCCTCTATTCCTGGTTGGTCTCCCTGGCAGCTAGCTCCCATCCTTGTGTGGGTTTCAGAGTCAACTCATTAACATAACAGGAGACATGTTTATCTCTCTTATCTTTGGGAATTCCAAGGGTTTTAGGAATGTGCCAGAAACATGATGAGGACCAAATGTATATTTCTTATTATAAATCACAGTATCACAGGTATATGCATCTCCTTGAAGAATTTACAGTGAATGGAGGAAAAGAAAATAGATAAGATTAAATAAAGTAACTTTAACTGAAGGAAATTATATAAATGATTAGTAGTCATTATTATGAAATAATACTTGTGGTGTCAGATTTTTATTGTATATACCCTATTACTATTAAAACATTGAATAGAAGTCAAGTTAATGCATCTAGGAAGATTATTATGTAGAAGATTTTACTAATATCCTGAATGTTATCATAACTTCAACAGTCATGTGTAGAGTCATAGCCCTGAATACTCCCTGTAGATTTCTATCAGTATTATCAATTTAACTTTAGGAAGTGTGAAATTTAAATTGTTTATCTAAGATAAAATAAGTCAACTGAAAGAAAATTATATTTACTTTTTAAGTTCTTGATTAATCCATACTGATTTATTTATCTGATGAAGTAAAATTATACAATGCTGATTTTTTGTTCCAATTATCTATATTAAAAAGTTTTCTTCCTCTTTTAAAGGTTTGTGAGTCTAATATACTGTGGAAATTGAATAAATGAATGCAATTCTGTTCTCTGCTTCAATGGAGCTGTCAGAATTGTGTCAACAAATTTGTCTGTTTATGCCCAGAAGGGAAGCTACTCTAAACAATGCGTTTTTATTAAGACAGACGGTATATAAAAGTTGGCAGAAGATATTAAAATTCTTCACTAGCGGGCTTGAAAGATAGTCTAGTATTTCCCAATCAATATGTTGTTTCTGAAATCTCATCTGCATTTGTTTATCATACATCTGTTTATTAGTTTATCTCCATCAGTCTTCCCAAAGCAAATAAATTATACTCTTGCATACATTTTCATAAATTGATAAATGTTTATATAATTAGTTATTTAATGTGTTACCTTTCTAGAAAACTAAGAATTCATATACTTATAGTGGAGAAAATCATAGATGTTTTTCAAGTTATGGCATGATCAAAATACATCAAGAATGGGTAGATAGTATAACAATGAGTAGACAGCACAAGAACTGAGAAGTATTAAATATTCAGATGTATTATATACATCCTTCATTATTAAAATCCCAAATGCCTTTATTCACAGAATGTGGACAAAATGCAGTGTAGATGCAAGACTATGTTTTTGTTTTCCAAAGCAGTTACTTTTTAGAATGTCTTCATACATAATTCCCTATTTGGAAGTATTCTGAGATTCTGTACTTAGAGTAGAAATTTGTCATTATGATTTTGGCAAAGATGGCAGCCTGAGATGTCTACAACTAAAATTACTGTTTTAACATATTTTTTCCTTCTTAATATTTATCTCATTTGCATGAAATAAATTGAACCATTTGGTTTTGTGCATATTTCAAACAAGTAATAAGCAGTATTATATGTATTCATGGTTTTACGTTTTTTTAATATAAAAATTAACATGACTCATATAAGTTCATCCATTTATGTGGACGATATCCATAACCTCCACCATCAGAGAGGTTGAGATATAAGGCCAAAATGGGTATGACAGTCAGGTGAATGGTAATCTCAGAGAAAGTGATTTTATCATTAACTATGCTTGACTAGGTTAGATCATTTATGTTAGGAAAATAAATCTTGACATTTATATGGATAATTTTGTGGCTTACTTGTCAACCTTCCTGTGAGACATGGGTCTGATTAAAATCTGATTGAGAATGAGAACTGTAATACATTATTAATGAACTCAGGGTAATTGTAAAGTTTTATGACTTAGGGATCAGTGGAAATTGGTTCCATGGTCAGTTTGAGAAATTATGAGAATACACCTTGCACCGACAGTGCTGATAGCTTAGCATTAGTCATGGTCTTCCCACAGCCATGGCCTGTGACAGCACTAATGATAGTCATTTTGTAGCATGACCATGCATTCGAATACATTTAGAGGAGCATAAAATGTCAAATATTGGAGTAAAGATTTTTTGTCAGTTCTTGGCACAAGAAGGCTTATATTCCCAGAAATTCATGTTTCTTGGAATTGTGACCCATATATAGTAATCTCAAGATTAATAGAAAAATGTTGATTAAAAATCAATCAGCTAAACATTTTTTAAAACAAGTATCATTTTGAACTTTAAAACCATATTGACAATCAAAGCCAAAGAAAACAATGTAAAAGTTGTTTTTTTAAGTGACAATTACATCAATAAAATATTTTTCTCATTTTTTAACTGAACATAGGATAGGATAAAAGCAAACATAGATCTGACATTTGTTGAATGATTTCTTCAAGTAACCAATTAATATTAAGGATTTTTGTTTCAAATAATAAATAATATTTTGTATGATAAATTATAATATTATAAATTTACAATAAAAATATCAAATGATGGATACTAAAAGACTCAGAATAACATAATGGATAAGTGCATAGGCTTGGAAACAGGATTAGAAGAGTCCAGGTTCCAATATATCTCAGTTGTTGTCCTAGATTATTTATTTATCCTCACTAAGCTTGCTTTTGTTATCTTTGAAGTAGAAATGATAGTGATTTTACTAAAAGGATTTTTCCAAGGAGTCATTGTGATCTAGACAATGGTCATTTCAGTACCTAATACGTAATGAGCACATAAGGTATTTCCATTATCATTTCAACGCAGTAATGTTACTTAATAAAAATGTATTGGGGCGCCTGGGTGGCTCAGTTGGTTAAGCGACTGCCTTCGGCTCAGGTCATGATCCTGAAGTCCCGGGATCAAGTCCCACATCAGGCTCCCTGCTCAGCAGGGAGTCTGCTTCTCCCTCTGACCCCCCTCCCTCTCATGCTCTCTGTCTCTCATTCTCTCTCTTGCAAATAAATAAAATCTTTAAGAAAAAAAAAATGTATTGACCATTTAAAGTAGTACTTCATGATGAAGCAAGTATTGAAATGACTGTATCCCACTTTGCTATTAAAATGAAAGGATGTGGGGGTCATAGCTGTGAGATCTGCTTTGAGAAACAGCTATGGTTTCAGTAAAAGCATTTCTCTCTGTATAGATTTCAATGCAGCCTGTTTTTGTTTGCCATTTAGGCTCCACTGTTAGATGGATTTGTAAATGTAGATGAAAAGCCTAGGTTGTTTATAAAATTCAAATAAAATGAGAGAAACAAAGGTGTAAATGTAAAAAAGATGAAAAATGATGCAAAATTTGGTGTTTTTGAACTATTAGGGCATATTATCAAACTGAGACAACATATTCCATTTTCTGTCAGCTGACTAAAAGGTTAGGGACTTAACATTTTTTTCTTTCTTTATGTTTTTAAATCAATAGACAGCTTAGAAAAAAACAATTTCACCATTGCCTATTTTAGTAAAAATAATTTTTGAGATTTTTTTTATGACTTGTAGACCCAAGCATATCAGTTCTAACTCTCTCAAATATTTTACAGATTCTTTGACCTGCCCAAAATAGGCCCTAGTATCCTGAGGCAATGCCATATTATCATATCGTTTGTTAGTAGGTAGGTACTGGAAGCCATTTTTTTAGTCATAGAAGGAAAGTTGCCAAAGTTGTATACTTCAAGTTAATTTATAGACTGTTCTCCCAGTTGTTCACTTCTTCCTAATAGCACCAGTACTACTCTGATAACATGTTGTAACTCTGGGCCTGGCCTGACTAAACGTTGGTCTGTGGAAGGCTCTTTCCCTCATCTTGTTCTGAAAGATCATGGAGGTACCTGCTCTCACAACTTCCTTGGAGGAAACATGGACCTTGCAGTGACCACTGGGGAGCTAGGTTTATGGAAGAATAGGTTCTCCACACCAATATTCTCGCATTCCCCCTTTTCTTTGAATCTTTTCTGTTCCCACTTATTTTTTTTTCTTTTTTCTTTGCCATTTCTTGTTAATCAATGATAGGAATAAAAATAGAATAATACACTGTGACAGAAGAAAAGTCTAAAATATTTCTACCTTCCTCTTTTGTCTCTCAATTATGCCTTTCTATCCCCATCAAAACAACACTATGGGTTACATTATCAGAATTTCTGGTTGTGGGAACAGTGTGGGGAAGGATATGACTATGGAAAGAAGAAAAAAATGTAAGTGAATTTAAAATAGATTGGCCTAAATTATATTCTTAACAATATATATAAATTTAATACTCTGTAGATTTCTATTCTTTCTCTCAGTAGTATCCAATAGAAATACAATGTGAGCCACATATATAATTCTAATTTTTTTCAGTAGTTACACTAGAAGTAAAAATATTGAATTTAAATTTTTATTTAACCCAATATTTAATATTTTTATATATAATCAATATGGAAACATTAAAATTATTTATACTTTTTTTTTTCAGTTTTTGAAATCTGATAAGTATTTTACATTTACAGAACATCTTAATTTGGATGCTGATTTTTCACTGGAATTACTTGATCTGTATTTCTACTTTATAAAATTTAAGGTTGAAAATATAGATTTATATATGTCAAGTTGTGCAAACATATTTAAAATTTTTCAAGTAACTAAAATGAATCAGTCTTTAAATTTAAGTTAATGTAAATCAATTAAAAAAATGTACATCCTCTTGAACTAGCCACATTTCCAGTGCTCAACAGCTACCTGTGGCTAGTGGCTACCATACTGGACATTGTATTAATGAATGTTCCTATTTTTTTGTTTTGTTTTTTTTTTAAAGATTTTATTTATTTATTTGAGAGAGAGAGAATGAGAAACAGAGCATGAGAGGGAGGAGGGTCAGAGGGAGAAGCAGACTCCCCGCCGAGCAGGGAGCCCGATACGGGACTCGATCCAGGGACTCCAGGATCATGACCTGAGCCGAAGGCAGTCGCTTAACCAACTGAGCCACCCAGGCGCCCAATGAATGTTCCTATTAAACAAAGTGCATTTCTTATAACAAAACCAAAGTCTTTGACATCAGATCAATTGAGTGCGCTACCTTCTGACCACTTTAGATATCAAATTCCTTAATTTTATTAGCAATTGGTTTTTTTTTTAATTTTTTATTTTTATGTTAATCACCATACATTACATCATTACTTTTTGATGTAGTGTTCCATGATTCATTGTTTGTGCATAACACCCAGTACTCCATGCAGAATGTGCCCTCTTTAATACCCATCACCAGGCAAACCCATCCTCCTATTCCCCACCCCTCTAGAATCCCCAGTTAGATTTTCAGAGACCATCATCTCTCATGGTTCGTCTCCCCCTCCGATTTCCCCCCCTTCATTCTTCCCCTTCTGCTATATTCTTTTTTTTTTTTTCTTAACATATATTGCATTATTTGTTTCAGATGTACAGATCTGTGATTCAACAGTATTGCACAATTCACAGTGCTCACCATAGCACATACCCTCCCCAATGTCTATCACCCACCACCCCATCCCTCCCACCCCCCCCCACTCCAGCAACCCTCAGTTTGTTTCCTGAGATTAAGAATTCCTCATATCAGTGAGGTCATATGATACATGTCTTTCTCTGTTTGACTTATTTCGCTGAGCATAACACCCTCCAGTTCCATCCACGTCGTTGCAAATGGCAAGATCTCATTCCTTTTGATGGCTGCAAAATATTCCATTGTATATATATACCACTTCTTCTCTATCCATTCATCTGTCGATGGACATCTTCCTCTTTCCACAGGTTGGATATTGTGGACATTGCTGCTATCAACATTGGGGTGCACGTACCACTTTCGATCCCTACATTTGTATCTTTGGGGTAAGTACCCAGTAGTGCAATTGGTGGATCATATGGTAGTTCTATTTTCAACTTTTTGAGGAACCTCCATACGGTTTTCCAGAATGGTTGCACCAGCTTGCATTCCCACCAACAGTGTAGGAGGGTTCCCCTTTCTCCGCACCCCCGCCAACATCTGTCGTTTCCTGACTTGTTAATTTTAGCTGTTCTGACTGGTGTGATGTGGTATCTCATTGAGGTTTTAATTTGGATTTCCCTGATGCCGAGCGATGTTGAGCACCTTTTCATGTGTCTCTTGGCCATTTGGATGTCTTCTTTGGAAAAATGTCTGTTCATGTCTTCTGCCCATTTCTTGATTGGATCATTTGTTCTTGGGGTGTTGAGTTTGATGACTTCTTTATAGATTTTGGATACTAGCCCTTTATCTGATATGTCATTTGCAAATATCTTCTCCCATTCTGTCGGTTGTCTTTTGGTTTTGTTGACTGTTTATTTTGCTGTGCAAAAGCTTTTTATCTTGATGAAGTCCCAATAGTTCATTTTTGCCCTTGCTTCCCTTGCTTTTGGCGATGTTTCTAGGAAGAAGTTGCTGCAGTTGAGGTTGAAGAGGTTGCTGCCTGTGTTCTCCTTTAGGATTTTGATGGACTCCAGTCTCACATTAAGGTGTTTCAACCATTTGGAGTCTATTTTTGTGTGTGGTGGAAGGAAATCGCTCAGTTTCATTCTTCTGCATGTGCCTGTCCAATTTTCCCAACACCATTTGTTGAAGAGACTGTCTTTTTCCATTGGACATTCTTTGCTGCTTTGTCATAGATGAGTTGACCATAGAGTTGAGGGTCCATTTCTAGGCTCTTTTTTCTGTTCCACTGACCTATGTGTCTATTTTTGTGCCAGTACCATACTGTCTTGATGATGACAGCTTTGTAATAGAGCTGGAAATCCGGAATTGTGGTGCCGCCAGCTTTGCTTTGCTTTGCTTTTTCAACATTCCTCTGGCTATTCGGGGTCTTTTCTGGTTCCATACAAATTTTAGGATTATTTGTTACATTTCTTTGAAAAAAGTGCATGGTATTTTGATGGGGATTGCATTGAATGTGTAGATTGCTCTAGGTAGCATTGACATCTTCACAATATTTGTTCTTCCAATCCATGATCACGGAACGTTTTTCCATTTCTTTGTGTCTTCGTCAGTTTCTTTCATGAGTATTTTATAGTTTTCGGAGTACAGATTCTCTGCCTTTTTGGTTAGATTTATTCCTAAGTATCTTATGCTTTTGGGTGCAATTGTAAATGGGATCGACTCCTTAATTTCTCTTTCTTCTGTCTTGTTGTTGGTGTATAGGAATGCCACTGATTTCTGAGCATTGATTTTATATCCTGCCACTTGACTGAATTCCTGTATGAGTCCTAGCAGTTTTGGAGTGGAGTCTTTTGGGTTTTCCACATAAAGTATCATATCATCTGCAAAGAGTGAGAGTTTGACTTCTTTGCCGATTTGGATGCCTTTTATTTCTTTTTGTTCTCTGATTGCTGTGGCTAGGACTTCTAATACTATGTTGAATAGCAGTGGTGATAGTGGACATCCCTGCCGCATTCCTACCTTAGGGGGAAAGCTCTCAGTTTTTCCCCATTGAGAATGATATTCGCTGTAGGTTTTTCATAGATGGCTTTTATGATCTTGAGGTATGTACTTTCTATCCCTATACTCTCAAGAGTTCTGATCAAGAAAGGATGCTGTACTTTGTCAAATGCTTTTTCTGCACCTATTGAGAGGATCATATGATTTTTGTTCTTTCTTTTGTTAATGTATTATATCACGTTGCTTGATTTGCCGAAGTTGAACCAACCTTGCAGCCCAGGGATAAATCTCACTTGGTCATGGTGAATAATATTTGAATGTACTGTTGGATCCTATTGGCTAGTATTTTGGTGAGGATTTTTGCATCCATGTTCATCAGGGATATTGGTCTGTAATTCCCCTTTTTGATGGGGTCTTTGGTTTGGGGATAAAGGTAATGGTGACCTCATAAAATGAGTTTGGAAGTTTTCCTTCCATTTCTATTTTTTGGAACAGTTTCAGAAGAATAGGTATTAATTCTTCTTGAAATGTTTGGTAGAATTCCCCTGGGAAGCCATCAGGCCCTGGGCTTTTGTTTGTTGGGAGGTTTTTGATGACTGCTTCAATTTCCTTTGTGGTTATAGGTCTGTTCAGGTTTTCTATTTCTTCCTGGTTCAGGTTGGTAGTTGATACATCTCTAGGAATGCATCCATTCCTTCCAGGATATCTAATTTGCTGGCATAGAGTTGCTCATAATATGTTCTTATAATTATTTGTATTTCTTTGGTGTTGATTGTGATCTGTCCTCTTTCATTCATGATTTTGTTGATTTGGATCACTTCTCTTTTCTCTTTGATAAGTCTGGCCAGTGGTTTATCCATCTTGTTAATTCTTTCAAAGAACCAGCTCCTAGTTTCGTTGATCTGTCCTACTGTTCTTTTAGTTTCTATTTCATTGATTTCTGCTCTGATCTTTATTATTTCTCTTCTCCTGCTGGGTTTAGGCTTTATTTGCTATTTTTTCTCTAGCTTCTTTAAGTGTACGGTTATGTTGTGTATTTGAGACCTTTCTTGTTTCTTGAGAAAGGCTTGTATTGCTATATACTTTCTTCTTAGGACCGCCTTTGCTGCATCCCAAAGATTTTGAACAGTTGTATTGTCATTTTCATTGGTTTCCATGATTTTTTTAAATTCTTCTTTAATTTCCCGGTTGACCCATTCATTCTTTAGTAGGATGCTCTTTAGCCTCCATGTATTTGAGTTCTTTCCAACTTTCCTCTTGTGATTGAGTTCTACTTTCAAAGCGTTGTGGTCTGAAAATAGGCAGGGAATGAACCCAATCTTTAGGTACTGGTTGTGACCTGATTGGTGACCTAGGATGTGATCTATTCTGGAGAATGTTCCATGGGCACTAGAGAAGAATGTGTATTCCGTTGCTTTGGGATGGAATGTTCTGAATATATCTCTGAAGCCCATTTGGTCCAGTGTGTCATTTAAAGTCCTTATTTCCTTGTTGATCTTTTGCTTAGATGATCTGTCCATTTCAGTGAGGGGGGTGTTAAAGTCTCCCACTATTATTGTATTGTTGTCGATGTGTTTCTTTTCTTTTGTTATTAATTGGCTTATGTAATTGGCTGCTCCCATGTTAGGGGCATAGATATTTAGAATTGTTAGATCTTCTTGTTGGATAGACCCTTTAAGTAGGATATAGTGTCCTTCCTCATCTCTTATTACAGTCTGTGGTTTAAAATCTAATTTGTCTGATATAAGGATTGCCACCCCAGCTTTCTTTTGATGTCCATTAGCATGGTTAATTGTTTTCCACACTCTCACTTTCAATCTGGGGGGTGTCTTTGGGTCAAAAATGAGTCTATTGCAGACAGCATATCAATGGGTCTTGTTTTTTCATCCAGTCTGATAGCCTGTGTCTTTTGATTGGGGCATTTAGCCCATTTACATTCAGGGTAACTATTGAAAGATATGAATTTAGTGCCATTCTATTGCCTGTAAGCTGACTGTTACTGTATATTGTCTGCGTTCCTTTCTGGTCTATGTTAGTTTTAGGCTCTCTCTTTGCTTAGAGGACCCCTTTCAATATTTCTTGTAGGGCTGGTTTCGTGTTTGCAAATTCCTTTAATTTTTATTTGTCCTGGAAGCTTTTTATCTGTCCTTCTATTTTCAATGACAGCCTAGCTGGATATAGTATTCTTGGCTGCATATTTCTCTCATTTAGTGTTCTGAATATATCCTGCCAGTCCTTTCTGGCCTGCCAAGTCTCTGTGGATAGGTCTGTTGCCAATCTAATGTTTCTACCATTGTAGGTTACAGATCTCTTCTCCTGAGCTGCTTTCAGGATTTTCTCTTTGTCTATGAGACTTGTAAGTTTTACTATTAGATGTCGGGGTGTTGACCTATTTTTATTGATTTTGAGAGGGGTTTTCTGTGCCTCCTGGATTTTGATGCCTGTTTCCTTCCCCAAATTAGGGAAGTTCTCTGCTATAGTTTGCTCCAATATACTTTCTGCCCCTCTCTCTCTTTCTTCTTCTTCTGGGATTCCAATTATTCTAATGTTGTTTCATCTTATGGTATCACTTACTCTTGAATTCTGCCCTCGTGATCCAGTAATTGTGTATCTCTCTTTTTCTCAGCTTCTTTATTTTCCATCATTTGGTCTTCTATATCACTGATTCTCTCTTCTGCCTCATTTATCCTAGCAGTTAGCACCCCCATATTTGATTGCACCTCATTAATATCCTTTTTTATTTCAACTTGGTTAGATTTTAGTTCTTTTATTTCTCCAGAAAGGGTCTCTCCAATAACTTCCATGTTTTTTTCAAGCCCAGCTATTATCTTTAAAGTAATGATTCTGAACTCTAGATCCGACGTTGTACTAATGTCCATATTGAGTAGGTCCCTGGCAGTTGGTACTACCTCTTGTTCTTTTTGTTGAGGTGATTTTTACCGTCTTGTCATTTTGTCAGGAGGAGAATAGATTAATGAGAGAACAAAATGCTAACAGAGTAACAACATCCCCAGAAATTATACGCTAAACAAATCAGAAAAGACCTAACACCAGGCAAAAAGAAAGGGAAAGAAAGAACAAACAAAAAGGAAAAAAAAAAGAAAAAGAAAAAGATAAAAACAAACAAAAACAGAACAAAACAAAAAAACCCAGTATATGATCAAATATGATCAGGCTGCTGTATAGATGAGTGCCACACACTAGATTTTGGGTGTATTTTGGTCTGTTAGAAGAAAGTGCTTCCGAAAATTTTAAAGAAAGAAAAACTTATATATGGACAAAATAAGGGTTGATATGATGAAGCGATGGAATATGACTGGAAGATGAAAATTATAAAAAACTTTATAAAGGGAATTGATAAGAAGTTGTTTGAAAAAAGAAAGAGGATTTAAAAAAAAAAGAAAAGAAAAAGGGATTTAGAATTGTTAGATCTTCTTGTTGGATAGACCCTTTAAGTAGGATATAGTGTCCTTCCTCATCTCTTATTACAGTTCTGTGTCCAGAAAATGTGATCTGGCAGGAGACTAGAACAAGGCCATACACTAGAGATTTAGGGTATATTTTGATCTGTTAGAAGAAACTATATCAAAATTTTAAAGAGAGAACAACTTATATATATATATATGCCAAAAATAAGGGTAACTACTATGAAGGGATAGAATACGACTCTAAAAATAAAAAATAAAAATGTTTTTTAAAAAAGGGATTGATAAGATGTTGGTTGAAAAAGGGAAAAAGAAAAATTCAAAAAAAAAAAAGTTAAAAAAAATTAACTTTGAAAGACAAATGAATCATGGTAAAAAAGCCATGGATTCTATATGCAGTATTCCCCTAGCACTGGAGTTCTGCCATTCTCACTGATCTGTAAACTTGGTCTTGTCTGGCTTGCTGATCTTCTAGGGGAGGGGCCCGTTGCCATGGTTCCCAAATGTCTTTACCAGAGGCAGAATTGCCCCACTCTGGCCTGTCCGGCTAAATAATCTGCTCGGTTTTGCTCCCTGGAGCTTTTGTTCCCTGCAAGCTTTTGGTACAGCTTTGGAGGAGGAGAGTGAAAATGGAGGCCTCCCAATCTCCGCCCCCGAGGAGCTGAGAACTCAGGGCCCCACTACTCAGTGTGCCCCCAGAGAAAAGCAGTTAGTCACTCCTGTCTCCCCAGTCTCCGGCAGCACTCCATGCTCACCCGACCTGTGACCGAGCATTTCTATCTCTGGCACACGACCCCGTGTGGAGTCTCCAAACCCCGCAGATCCCTGCATTGCGCTCCCGCGCCGCTCCTCCTGGGGGAGGAAAGGGAGTCTCCCGGATCTGCCGCTTGTTGGGTCCCTGCTGGAGGAGCAGTGGCCCGACTCTGCTGTGGATCACGGTTTATGGCAACCCTGAGCTGAGAGCCTGCGCCTCGGTTCCGTATCTGCAGCCAGCTTCCCCACTCTGATACCTGGGAGCTCTGCCACACTCAGGCACCCCCGGACTTTCTGTGACCCCGAGGGTCCTGAGACCACACTGTCCCATGAGGGTTCCACCCCCTGCTTAGCCACTGGATTGAGGACCTGCAGCGGAGCAGACTTCTATAAGTTCCAATTTTGTGCTCCACTGCTCTATCACTTCCCAGAAGCGGCTGATGGAGGCCCCCTCCCCCACCATTTATCTTCCCGAGTATCACCTTGGATTCACTTCTCCACACGTCCTACCTTCCAGAAAGTGGTTGCTTTTCTGTTCAGAGAGTTGTTGCTATTCTTTTCTTCGATCTCCTGTTGAGTTTGTAGGTGTTCAGAATGGTTTGATCCCCATCCAGCTGAATTCCTGAGACCAGACAAAATTCAGGTCTCCTACTCCTCTGCCATCTTGCTCCGCCCACCCGCAATTGGTTTTTACTTACAACAGCAACAAATACCTAAATTTGCATTCTAAATTATTTAAAATCTATAAAAATTAACTTGATTTACATGCATTATACAACCAACAGGATTATTGCTCTGGTTTTTTAGCCAGTCCACACTTGGAACTTTATTCATATACATATGATTATCCTCAGTGGCTTAGGTTGATTTTTTTTAATTTAATTTTATTTAATTATGTTATGTTAGTCCCCGTACAGTACATCATTAGTTTTTGATGTAGTGTTCCATGATTCATTGTTTTTGAATAACATCCAGTGCTCCACGCAATATGTGCCCTCCTTAATAGCCATCACCATGCTAACCCGTCCCCATACCCCCTTCCCCTCTAGAATCCTCAGTTTGTTTCTCGGAGTCCATAGTCTCTCATGGTTTGTCTCCCCGTCCGATGCCCCCCCCTTCATATTTCCCTTCCTTCTCCTAATGTCCTCCATGCTATTCCTTATGTTCCACAAATAAGTGAATCCATATGATAATTGACTTTCTCTGCTTGACTTATTTCACTTAGCATTCATAATCTCCTCTATCTTGAAAGAAGTTGCTGTGGCCGATGTCAAAGAGGTTACTGCCAATGTTCTCCTCTAGGATTTTGATGGATTCCTGTCTCACATTGAGGTCTTTCATCCATTTTGAGATTATCTTTCTGTATGGTGTTAGAGAATGGTCAAGTTTCATTCTTCTGTTTATAGCTGTCCAATTTTCCCAACACCGTTTATTGAAGAGACTGTCTTTTTTCCATTGCATATTTTTTTCCTGCTTTGTTAAAGGTTATTTGACCATAGAGTTGATGGTACATATCTGGGATCTCTATTCTGTGTCATTGGTCTATATGTCTGTTTTTGCGCCAGTACTTTGCTGTCTTGGTGATCACAGCTTTGTAATATAGCTTGAAATCGGGCAACGTAATGCCCCCAGCTTTCTTTTTCTTTTTCAACATTTCCTTGGTGATTTAGGGTCTTTTCTGAATCCATACAAATTTTAGGATTGTTTGTTCAGCAATTTGAAAAATGTCATTGAAATTTTGATCTGGATGGAGTTGAAGGTATAGATTGCTCTGGGCAGCATAGACATTTTAACAATATTTATTCTTCTAGGGCGCCTGGGTGGCTCAGTTGGTTAAGCGACTGCCTTCGGCTCAGGTCATGATCCTGAAGTCCCTGGATCGAGTCCTGCATTGGGCTCCCTGCTCGGCAGGGGGCCTGCTTCTGCCTCTGACCCTCCCCCCTCTCATATTCTCTCTCTCTCTCATTCTCTCTGTCTCAAATAAATAAATAAAATCTTTAAAAAATAAAAAAAATTATTCTTCTGATCAATGAGCATGGAATGTTTTTCCATCTTTTTGTGTCTTCTTCAATTTCTTTCATGAGTGTTCTGTAGTTCCTAGAGTATAGATCCTTTGCCTCTTTGGTTAGGTTTATTCTGAGATATCTTATGGTTTTTATTGCTGTTGTAAATGGAACTGATACTCTAATTTCTCTTTCTACAGTTGCATTGTTAATGTATAAGAAAGCACCTGATTTCTGTGCATTGATTTTGTATCCTGCCACATTACTGAATTGCTGTATGAGTTCTAGTAATTTGGGGGTGGAATCTTTTGGATTTTCCACATAAAGTATCATGTCATGTGTGAAGAGAGTTTTACTTCTTGCCAATTTGTATACCTTTTATTTCTTTTTGTTGTCTGATTGCTGTTGCTAGGACTTCTAGTACTATGTTGAACAATAGTGGTGAGAGTGGGCATCCTTGACGTGTTCCTGATCTTAAGGGAAAGGCTCTCAGCTTTTCCCCACTGAGGATGATATTCACTGTGGGTTTTTCGTAGATGGATTTTATGAACTTGAGGAATGTTCCCTCTATCCCTATACTCTGAAGAGTTTTAATCAGGAAAGGATGCTGTATTTTGTCAAATGCTTTTTCTGCATCAATTGAGAGGACCATATGGTTCTTCTCTCTCCTCTTATTAATGTATTCTATCACGTTGATTAATTTGTGAATGTTGAACCACATTTGCATCCCGGGGATAAATCCCACTTGGTCATGGTAGATAATCCTTTTAATGTATTGTTGGGTCCTATTAGCTAGGATTTTATTGAGAATTTTGGAATCCATGTTCATCAGGAATATCAGTCTGAAATTCTAATTTTTGATGGGGTCTTTGCCTGTTTCAGGGATTAAGGTAATGCTGGCCTCATAGAATGAGTCTGGAAGCTTTCCTTCTGTTTTATTTTTTCAAACAGCTTCAGGAGAATAGGTACTATTTCTTCTTTGAATGTTTGGTAGAATTCCCCAGGGAATACATCAGGCCCTGGACTCTTGTTTTTTGGGAGGTTTTTGATCACTGCTTCAATCTCATTACTGGTTATTGGCCTATTCAGGTTGTCAATTTCTTCCTGTTTCAGTCTTTGTAGTTTATAGGTTTCCAGGAATGCATCCATTTCTTCCAGGTTGCTTAATTTATTGGCATACAGTTGTTGATAATAATTTCTAATTGTTTATATTTCCTTGGTGTTAATCATGATCTCTCCCCTTTCGTTCATAATTTTATTAATTTGGGTCCTTTCTCTTTTCTTTTGGATAAGTCTGGCCAGTGGTTTATCGATCTTATTCTTTCAAAGAACCAGATTCTAGTTTTGTTGAATGATCTACTGTGTTTCTGGTTTCTAATTCATTGATCTCTGCTCTAATCTTAATTATTTCTCTTCCAATACATGTCTTAGGCATCATTTGTTGCTTTTTCTCCAGTTCTTTAAGGTGTAAGTTAGTTGGTGAATTCGGGATTTTTCTATTTTTTGAGTGAGGCTTGGATGGCTATGTATTTCCCCCTTAGGACCATCTTTGCAGTATCTCATAGGTTTTGGAATGATGTGTTATCATTCTCATTTGTTTCCATGAATTGTTTAAGTTCTTCTTTGATTTCCTGGTTGACCCAAACATTCTTGAGCAGAGTGGTCTTTAGCTTCCAAGTGTTTGAATTTCTTCCAGATTTTTTCTTGTGATTGAATTCCAGTTTTAAACCATTGTGGTCTGAGAATATACAGGGAATAATCTCAATCTTTGGGTATTGGTTGAGACCTGATTTGTGACCCAGTATATGGTCTATTCTGGAGAAAGTTCCATGTGCACTCAAGAAGAGTGAGTATTCTGTTTTTTTAGGGTGGAATGTTCTTTATATATCTATGAGGTCCATCTGATACAGTGTGTCATTCAAAACTCTTGTTTCTTTGTTGATTTTCTGCCTCGATGATCTTTCTGTTGCTGAGAGTGGAGTGTTCAGGTCTCCTACAATTAACGTATTGTTATCAATATGACTCTTTATTTTGGTTAACAGTTGGCTTATGTAGTTTTCTGCTCCCATGTGGGTGTGTAGATATTTACAATTGTTAGATCTTCTTGTTGGATAGACCCTTTAAGGATGGTATAGTGTCCTTCTGTGTCTCTAACTACAGTCTTTAGCTTAAAATCTAATTTGTCTAAGAATAGCTACCCCAGCTTTCTTTTGAGGTCCATTGGAATGGAAGATGGCTCTCCATCCCTTCACTTTCAGTCTGGATATATCTCTAGTTTCAGAATGAGTCTCTTGTGGACAGCATATGGATGGTTCCTGTCTTTTTATTCAGTCTGCAACCCTGTGCCATTTTATGGGAGCATTTAGGCCATTCACGTTGAGTGATTATTGAAAGATATGAATTAACTGTCATCATGTTGCCTGTGAAGACGTTGTTTTTGTAGACTGTCCTTGTAAATTTCTGTTGTATATCACTCTTGGGGTCTTCTTCCTTTTATAGAACCCCCTTTAATATTTCTTGCAGGGCCGGCTTAGTGGTCACATATTCTTTCAGTTTCTGCTGGTCTTGGAAGCTCTGTATCCCTCCATCCATTCTAAATGACAGGCTTGCCAGATAAAGTATTCTCGGCTGCATGTTCTTCTCATTTAGTACCCTGAATAAGTCTTGCCAGGCCTTTCTGGCTTGACAGGTCTCTGTTGATACGTCTGACCTTATTCTCACATTCCTCCCTCTGTATGTAAGGAATCTCTTCCCCCTAACTGCCTTTAAGATGGTTTCCTTGGTTCTAAGATTTGTGAGTTTTACTATTACATGCCGGGGCATTGGTCTCCTTTCCTTGATCTTGGGAGGGTTCCTCTCTGCCTCTAGGACACGAATGTTTGTTTCATTCTCCAGATTAGGGAAGTTCTTAGCTATGATTTGCTCAAATATATCATCTAGTCCTCTCTCTCCACCCCCTCAGGGATCCCAATAATTCTAACATTGGAACGTTTCATGGCTTCTCTTATTTCTCTAATTCTGTTTTCATGGATTATAAGCTGTTTTTCCCAGGTCTCCTCTTTTTCCTTCTTTTCTATCAATTAGTCTTCTAGATTACTAATTCATTCTTCTGCCTCATTTACCCTAGCTGTTAGAATATCTAGATTATACTGGATCTCATTAGCATTTTTAAGTTCTGCCAGTTCAGCTTTCATTTCTGCCCTTCAAGACTCTATGTTGCCATTAATCAATTTCTCCATTCTAGCTATCATCTTCATAACTGTTACCCTGAAGTCGATTTCTGACACCTTGGTTATATCTGTATCCATTTGTAAATCTGTGGCAGATGTCACAGTCTCTGAGTCTTTCTTATTTTGGGGGTTCCTCCTCCTAGTCATTCTGTTGAGGGGTGGTTGAGGGAATGTACAGAGTCCAAATTATTGAACACAACCCAAGCAAGATGCACCTGTTTTGTAGGCACCTTACATTTGGTCGGCCTCTTGTTCTCCCAGCCTGTCTTCTGGGGGAGGGGCTTGCTGCACCGTTACTCAGGCTACCCTGTTTGGGCAGAGTTGCCCTGCCCCCTGTGGGGGGGGTGGGCTCAGTGAAAACCGGTTTGGGGGGGCTTTTGTTCTCTGGCGGCTTTCCCTGGTGGCTTTCTGCATCTCTTCTGAGAGTCAGAGCAGAAGAGACCATTTTCGACCCTCTGCCTCAGAACAGACAGATCACAGTCTGTTCTTCAGTGAGCTCTCCAGGCCACACTATCTCTGTTTCTGTCTGTGGTACTAAAAACTCCAGCATCCTGGGTTGTGTGCCCCTCAGCTTCCAGGTCCAGGCACATCTCTGCCCTTTGTGCTTCTAAAACCGCCAGCCACCCCCAGTTTGCATGGGTGGCCCTGCCACTCCAGGTTTCAGTCTGGGGGGCTGCCCTAAAGTCCTTTCCCGCTGCTACTGGTCTGCGAGTCTGTGCCCCATCCCCAGTGCGAGAGGCTTTCACCCACTAGGGGTGCAGGATCCCAGCAGCTCCCTCCCCCTTCTGTTTATCTTCCAATATGTGCCCGCGAAATCATGGCTCCCTGCTTCATACCTCAAAACCAACTGCCTGTGATATTCTGTTTGTAGAGATCCAGATAAATCTTCTTACATCTCAGGCTGATTTCATGGGTGTTCAGAGTGGTCTGGTAGATATCCAGCTCAATTCAGGGGATCAGTTGAATAGGATCCCCTACTCCTCCACCATCTTTTTTTCTCCTAGGTTGATTTAAATATCAGATATTAGTCACATTCCCTTGACCTCCGGTTTGTTTTCAAAGCATCATTTAAAAAACATTTTCTTTCTTGGCAATCTTGCTTTGTTTTTGCATCTTCTGTTTTGCTGTTGTTTTCTATAACTTTATCAATAATTGAGCTTTAGAGAAAAATATCTTGGATTAAGAAAGATGACTTAACAATTATATATTTAATTTATACTGTAATATTTCTGATCAAAGTTACTGTTCTTTTTTTTGGAACTTGTTTACAATAAATGATGAAATAATGGTTTGAGAATCTCACTGCAAACATCAAGTGCATGCTGGCAAATAAATATGTGGACTGCTGGAATACAATAAGGCTATTTAGACCTCAAAAATTAAATTAAGGAACCATCTTATAGTGACATACCACATAAAACAATCAAGAGGCTGCACAAAATAGAAAAGAGAAATCAATTATGGTTAAATAATATCACTTTCTCAATCAATTAGAAATAACAAAAGTGCCTTGTTTACAGGAAGTCTGATGGTATAATGTTCTGACAGTTTTTCATCTGTGAATATTAAGCATTGCTTGTTTATTATGATGGAAAATACAATTGAAATCATCTGAGGGAGAAACATATTCATTTTTCCCAGAAACATTAGAACTACCTCAAAGCACTTAAAAAAAAATATTTTGAAGTTGTTCTCTTATAAATGTAGAATAATACATTTTTAAACATAGACACCTTAAGTTTAAGGCAGATCAAAGAAATAAAAATAATTGCTATGATTGTTTTGACTTTTGAGAAAATGCATTTATAAGAAATTGTTATCTAGGTGACATTAATCTAGAAAAAAATACTCTCATCTATGAAAAGGCTTTTGTCTATGTTCAATAGGCCTCTTCTATAATAGATCCTCAGTACTATTTTTATTTTAATTTAATTTCGATTTTGAGAAGAAATTAATGTTAAGAAGTTGTTATTCTGTTGCTATTTTTAAAACATTCCTATTATATATCTAATTTATTTATCAATTTCATGGTTTTATATTAGCTCCTCTTACATTTTTCTGTTTATACCATGCAATTTTATTATAAACCTAGAGCATTTTCTTCTGTGCATTAATAGCTTAGCTTGTTAAATCAGAGTACTAATGCAACCAATAGCATAGATTTGAATATTTTATTTCCTATATGTCTCTCTTTCTTTAATAGTGATAGACTAAGACCTTAATTCAAGCAGCTATCTTGTAAGTGCATTCCTTGACTAAAAATGTGAAATGTCATTCTGCAGAGGCCACTACCACTCAGAGTTGATTGTTAAAATTATCAATCCCCTATGGGTTTGTTCACACTCAGACCCAGAGCTAGTAGATCCTGGTCTATTAGTAGTATATGAGCAGCTCCAGAGGAGTTGTGTGTGAGACTCTCCTGCTTCCATGTTTGGTGCGGTACGTGCTTACAGGTGAGCGTGGGTAACCCATATACTCGCTGATTATTGTGATTTCACCTCTGTGTCTACCTCAGTTTAGTGTAAACAATACTACTGTTCTTCTTCTAAGGCTTATTCCTTATTCCTAGTTCATTTTACTGCCTGGTTTGTTGTTGGCCCCAGTGAGGTGTATCTGGAAAGTGTATCTTGGATGGGAGAACCTATTGCTGATAGTGTCAGTGGATACCTGTTCATTCA
Source organism: Mirounga leonina (assembly GCF_011800145.1). Lineage (NCBI taxonomy): Eukaryota > Metazoa > Chordata > Mammalia > Carnivora > Phocidae > Mirounga > Mirounga leonina. The sequence continues at coordinate 26,739,636 of NW_023270807.1, read as the reverse complement.
GATGTGGCCAACAACTGTCTCTCTTCTACACATCTTCTGCTTCACAGGTTCCCAATACCCAAAGTACTCAGCAGGCCTTCTTAGCTGGACTAACATGAGAAGGACAGTACAGAAAGATTAGCAACTCACTCTAACTGTGTAAAGGGTAAATGCAACAAACTTTGACTCAGACAAACCTAAATTGATTATAATTTTATTACTTTCTAAATATGTAACCTTGAGCAAGTAAGGTAGTTCTCTGAGTCTCAGGTTTTCTTTTCCACCTTTAAAATTATGATGATAGTTTTTCACAAACATATGCTGAAATACAGAGAAAGGATATATATGAAGCAATTAGAATGATGCATCCCACATTATAAAGGTTCAATTCATGGTAAATAATACTGTTATTACCATCTGTAAAAAGAAATAATTTACTATGGGGGAAAAAAGTGATCTGACCTGTCCTCTTCTGAAGTGCTATGTAATTTGTGTATAAGAAGTTCTATATGTTTGTGTGTAAGATAAGAACTCTTTTATTCAATTTTGACTGTTCTGTATAGTTTCTTTTATTTAGAGTGAATCAGAAATCACAAAGGAAATATCTCTTTTTAGTGTGAGACTTAGAGAAATAATACTAATAAATTAACCATATTAGAGTTATACTATCTATACCTATTATCATTTAAGAATATATATATATCAGAATGAAGCAGGGGAAATCGGAGGGGTAGACGAACCATGAGAGATGATGGACTCTGAAAAACAAACAGGGTTCTAGAGGGGAGGGGGGTGGGAGGATGGGTTAACCTGGTGGTGGGTATTGAGGAGGGCACATTCTGCATGGAGCACTGGGTGTTATGCACAAACAATGAATCATGGAACACTTCATCTAAAACTAATGATGTAATGTATGGGGATTAACATAAGAATAACAAATATATATATATGTATATCATTTAGGAATATATCTTATAAGAATATATACACAAGTATAGGAATAAACTAATTATGGTGAGACATCTGTAATTTTGACTCTGTTCATTTTTCATCATTATTCAAGCTATCTTTATGAAAAAAGCAGAATAGTACCTTATACGTTGGTACTTTCAAAAGATAACAGAAATATAACACAAACATATTTTAGTTCCTTTTTCCTAATTTTAAGCAGCAGTAAAAACAAGTTTCTTAAGATGCCATAATAAATGTGTCACAAAATGTATTTTTAAATTTATTTCCAATTTTATAGATATTTTTCTTTGGAGAATTTAATTTATATAAATAACAGTTACTATCTATCATCTTTACCTTTAAAACTGCCCAGCAAAAAAATAAGATGTGGTGGTACCAACCTCTTACATATACACTGTGTAGTTGTCATTTGGACTGTAAAGTAACTTTCTGTTTCTTCAAATCCAACTTGATTCACTGTTTTAATGTTTGATTTTCTTTTCTGTCAGATAAAAACTGCAGTAGACATTGGTAAATGTGCTTCCAAGCCCTGTAAAAATTGAAGTATGGGATTTCACCATAGCTACCCGCCAGATAAATAACCAGATATTTATATATTTTAATCCTATCAAATGAATTTTCATTTCGAATGAAATTTTTCAATTCACTACAAGTTATACCTGATGAGTTAACAGTTCTCCAAGAGTTGATATGATTCTCCTTAGAAATATTAGACTCTGACAAACTCAGTTTCTACCTTACCAATGCAAACTGGTACAGCCACTCTGGAAAACAGTATGGAGGTTTCTCAAAAAGTTAAAAATAGAACTACCCTATGATCCAGCAATTTCACTAGTAGGTATTTACCCAAAGAACACAAAAATACTAATTCACAGGGATACATGCACACTGATGTTTATAGCAGCATTATGTATAATGAAAAAGATACACACACACACACACGACTGGAATATTACTCAGTCATAAACAAGAACGACATCTTGCCATTTGCACAGACATGGATGGAGCTGGAGAGTATTAGGCTAAACAAAATAACGACAAATACCATATGATTTCACTTATATGTGGAGTTTAAGAAACAAAACAAATGAGCAAAGGGGAAAAGAGAAAGAGTGAGAGACAAACCAAGAAACAAACTCTTAACTATAGAGAACAAACTATGGTTACCGGGGGGTGGGGGCTGGGGGGTGGGATGGGTTAAATAGGTGATGGGGATTAAGGAGTGTACTTGTTGTGATGAGCACTGGGTGTTATATGGAATTTTTGAATCACTATATTGTACACCTGAAACTAATATTACATCATATGTTAACTAACTGGAATTTAAATAACTTAAAACTATACATCACAGCTCCAGGAACTAAAGTTCTATACAAGGTGGTATCATAAGAAATTTTTGAATTAAAACAAACTTGTACAATAAAATTTAGAAATGCACTGTGTACACCTAATAGTATAATCTTCTGAATTCATGTAAACCTTAATTAACCTGAATTTCCTCAGAGATTATTAATAAACTATCTCTTTTTCTCATAAAAAGCTTTTAATAAAGCTAAGACTGTAAGGAAAAACACATAAATTATTAACTAATATGTATTGTGTTGAATTGTTTAAAAAGTAGTTAAGGGGTGCCTGGGTGGCTCAGTCCTTTAACCATCTGCCTTTGGCTGAGGTCATGATCCCAGGGTCCTGGGATCAAGCCCCACATTGTGCTCCCTGCTCAGCGAGGAGCCTGCTTCTCCCTTTCCCTCTGCCTGCCACTCCACCTCCTTGTGATCTCTTTCTCTGTATCAAATAAATAAATAAAATCTTTAAAATAAAAAAGGTAGTTAAAATATATAGGTAAAAATCTTGACTGTTTATAGTGTTCCCATCCTCAACAATATTTGCTGCTTTCAAAATGTGAAGAATTTCTTAAGCTGTTGGTGATACTAAAACCATTTAATATTGTGAATATATGTAGGCAGTGTTTTTGCTAAATCATAAAATCAGTGAATCGTAGAAGTGGGTAGATTATTACGCCCTTGGTTTTCAACATATGTACCCAAAGTCGGTGAGATACACACATAGTGTTAAAGGGACAAGAATGTTCAAAACAGTGACTAAGAACTCATGTTCACAACTCCTAAGTCCTCCTACAAACATACTGACGATAACAAGAAGATTGGATGAGAATCCACAACATGAAATGAAAATTATATACATTTTATTAGGCAGTAATTTTAGTGTAATTATACACAATGACTGCTTACATCATATCATGTGATTTTAATACCACTTCAACATGTTCTTCCATAAGAAGTTACTGAAATTCCCAGCTAATAATATGTCTTATTTAAAAAAAATATATATATGTCTTATTTATTACAGTTATCTTGTCTGAATATTTCTTTTGCTTTTATATGCTTTGGTGAAGCACACATCAGTTTACCTAGTCATATTTTTTTTTTCTCTTGAAACAAAGGCATGCCTTCATCTGGCTTGACAGTGAATTATATTCCTTAACGTTTTCTCATTTAAAACCTTCTCCGATGGCTAATCACTCACAAATCAGCTTCTCTTTTGGTTCTGTTAACTGCTCTGATCTGACACCCTCGTTTGCCTCTAGTAGACTGCTTCTCTACCATTTTGTGCTCACCTCCTCCCTACTGCAAAGGGGCAGGGTAAGTTCCTGGTTGAAATGTATCCTGAGAATGAATTTCACAATACAACCTTTGTAAAATTACTAAACATTCCCTTTGTAGTAGTCACTAAGAGATGTTAGTATTTGGTAACATTTTGCCACATAGTCTCTCCAAGGTCTTGCCAAAGCCTTGGGTAGGAGTGGCCATGATCGGCACCATGAGAGCAGCACTGTATGAAATTCACTCAGGAAGATAATTTTTGGATGCAATACAACTAGAGAAAAAAAAAGAAAACTTAGTGCTCCACCTGCTATGATCCTGAGATTCCTATATTGACTGAAAAATAGGAACTGAAGAAATGAATAATTGCAGAGTTTGGGGTCAGGTCTTGCCATGGGATCAACATACTGTAGTCTCAAAGGGTATTGTATGTCTCTCATTTTTGTTTGTCTTTCAAAGTTTAAAAGCAATTTTAACCCTTTATTTCCAGTTTTTATTTTTAAAATACATTAAATCACACAAACTAAATACATATCTTAAGAAGTTATTTTAAGGTGAACTAGATAACACATCTTTATAACCATGTAGAAAAAATGAACTTTACTAGCTACCCCTGAAGACCTGCCAGTGTCAATGTGAACCCCTTCCTCCAAAAGCAGCCATTCTTCTGATTTTTACAGAATCACTTTTGTGCTTTTTTATTTCCTATTTTTTTCATTCAGTTGTGCATACCTAAACACCACTGTTTAGTTGTTCCCATTTTTAAAATGTGTTTTTAAGTGTGTGGCAGAATTCAATTTCTTTATTCTTTCTGGAACTACCAATTCAAATTCAGCATTGTAGAACCTTATACTAACATCTCCTGTATAATGTCTGTATATTGTGTCTTCCAAATTTAAAATCCTAGTCTCAAGAATACAGGGAATAGGGGCACCTGGGTGGCTCAGTCGTTAAGCGTCTGCCTTCAGCTCAGGTCATGGTCCCAGGGTCCTGGGATGGAGCCCCACATCGGGCTCCCTGCTCAGCGGGGAGCCTGCTTCTCCCTCTCCCACTCCCCCTGCTTGTGTTCCCTCTCTCGCTGTATCTCTCTCTGTCAAATAAATAAATAAAATCTTTAAAAAAAAAAAAAAGAATACAAGGAATAACAAAATCACAATATCCCATTATTACTCATTTATTTATTCTGCAGTATAAACATAAAAGAACAAAAATACTAATCAAAATATCAACATAGTTATGGATAATATTTTAATTTTTGTTCATGAGCTTTCTTCATTTTCCTCTAATGTTTTCATGCTATATCTCTGTAGTCTGAACCTGCTAGCAATATATACAGTGCACTTTCCTTTTTATCCTTCATTTAGTTTATTCCTGCAAGTAAATATATGTATACTGCTTAACAACCTATTCTTGTGTTAGTGTCTCTCATTATTTTGGTTGCCTAAAGCTTAGACTCTAGAGGATTCCTCAGGGAGGGCTCATGGGAATAATAACCCTTGAATTCTTGTGTATTGATAATTATAAATCTGTGCTTTTTATACTTGAGAGTACATTTGCTTGATGTAAAATCCTTTGTTTTCATTTTCTCTTTCTTTCTCAAATATTGTAAATTTTAAGTACTTAAATATTTAAGTATTTTGCCATACCATTGCTATTGAAAAGTTTGATGTTAATCTAATTATTTTTCATTATAAATCACTTGCTGCTTTTTTCCCTTTCTTTGTGGCCAAAAGTTGCATTTTCCCTTAAACTGCAGTAATTTTACTAAAATGAAGTGTTCTTGAATTATAATTTTTGATTTTTTTTGTTTTCCTTAATTTTGTTTTATTTTTTAGGGAACCCTTTATTCATACATTGAATCTTTGTTGCCTAGTTTCAATATTTGTTTCTCTCCAATCCTTTATATTTCTTTCTTAATTTCTGTGTTTATTTTCCATCTTCTAATTATCCTAAGTAATTATCTGTTGTGTTCATTCTTTGTTATGTTCTTTTTGGAAATGTTTTCTTTTGCTGATTCTTTTCTGAGTTCTGTGACCTCATTACTGAGTTTTTCTGATTTGTGTGTATATTGTTCATTCATAGCTTATGCTATTTTCTTAATGTCTTTTAACTCATTTTGAAGTAATACTTTGCAAATTTGATCTGATTTTTTGACAATATCTCTGTCATTTTATTTCATTTCAGAAACTTTCATTGTCCATAATGATATTATCATATTTCTTATTCTTTTCCTTTTAATAATTTTGTATTGGAGTTAACCTTGATATTCTCTGTTGCTTATTTTTTTATGTTAATAGTCTTTTTTGGACATTGAGAAAGACAAATCAGGCCAGCTTTCCTTACCTCACAGGGCTCCCTTTGTTGTTTTTTGTTGTTTGTTTGTTTGTTTGTTTATTCTAGTATATGGTGGCTTGCCTGCCCTGATGTCCTAGGTCTGTCCCCCTCCCCCAAGAATGTCTGATCTCCCGCCTTCACCTCTATTGTACCTATCCTTTTCACTTTCTATTCCATTTTGAACAGTTTCTCCCCAGTGTGGGGCCCTATGCAGGAAGAGAGCTATGGCAGTTTTGTGAATTTATGCAGCTACACGTCTCTGAAGGCCTTTTGACTGTTCTTCCTATATACTCACCCATTATAAGAGTAGACAAACAGTTCTAAGCCTCACTGTTTTTTCAAGTTGACTTTCTATGCTTTCCAGTGAATACATGATAACTATTTTGGGATTCTCTTATCTTCAGGTCTGTAAGACGCCCTGTTATTTCCTATGGCTATCACTTGAACAGATGCATGTGGCACATAGTTCTTAGTTCTTGTGAATATATTTAATAGCTGTTGTTTGTGGAGTGTGTGCATGTTTGTGGGATACTGTGTCACCAAATTTTGTTTTAAATGCTGTGCATGGGTTTTTGGTTATATTATCTAATGCTGTCTGATTTTAGGTGGATATTCAAAGAACTTTAAAAACTATCACAATACTACCATCATTTCTCCAAAATCCCATTTCTAAAGTGGAATATTCCTATTCTGATTATTTAGAAGTATTTTCCTGTATTTTTAATTTTATGTGCATTTTCCAAATTTTCTGATATTGAATAGGCTGAAAATTAAAATTCCTATTTGATAGTTTATATATTAATATTTTTGATCTGTATAGTGACTTTGCAATTTCTTGTATTCTTTTAAGTAAACATTTTTCTTTCTAAATTATATTTTATATATATGCACATATATATATTAGCCTGTTATAAATACTTTATATATTTTGCCATTATCCATTAAAAATACGTTCCTTTTATGCAGCTTTGAAAAAGTCTTTGTTACAATGAAAGTGAAAACAGTGTGTCCAAGGGAGATAAATGAATGCCTGATTTTGTTACGTACATCCTAAGGAAGAGAGATAAGATAGCAAATGTCATTTTAAACATAAATTGTGAAATAAAAAATGATAAATATTTGAATAATTTCTCATTAATGTAAAACAGCATTCATTTTAACATTATTTTCTGTTTTATCCTTATTTTATAATTAAAATTATGCATTTAATACTCATTGAATCAAATTGATAATAGGCATAGAGAATTAAATAGTGAACAGTAGAGAAAAGAGTTCTGCTTATAGTTGAGTAGGAGATACAGACAGGTAAACAGAAACTTATAGAACAATATTCCATTGTGAGTGTGTATATATACACACACACACACTATTATATACATATAGACATATCTAGATATATGTATGATATATGTATATATATCTCATATGAATATCCTCATTTCCCCCTACACCCAGCCTCTGGCACCCTGGCAGTCACCACCATTCTACTCTCTACAATCTGTTACTGTGAGTTTGCTTTTTTTTTTTTTTTTTTTAGATTACATGTACAGGTGGTATTATATGTTGTGTGCTTTTCTCCATCTAGCTTATTTCACTTAACAAAATGCCCTCCAGTTTCATCTATATTATCACAAATGGCAGGATTTCCTTCTTTTTCATGGCTGAATGATACTCTATGACGGCATCATTCATAATAGCTAACATATGGAGACAATCTAAGTTCTGTCAATGGATAGATAAAGAATATGTGAGAATAGATAAAGAATATCTAAGAATGGGAATCTATGGGGTGCCTGGGTGGTAGAGTTGGATGAGCTTCTGACTCTTGGTTTCGGCTCAGGTTGTAATCTCAGGGCCGTGAAATCGAGCCCCGCCTCAAGCCTTGCATGGGGCTCCTCACTCAGCAGGGAGTCTGCTTAAGATTCTCTCTCCTTCTCCCTCTGCCCCTCCTACTTGTTCACTCTATCTCAAATAAATAAATAAATCTTAAAAAAAAAAAAAAAGAAAGAAAAAAGCATGCTCATAGAAACAGAGTAGATTGGTTATTGCCAGGGGCTGGGTGGTGGAGGAAATGGGGACATACACAGGTCAAAGGGTACAGACTTTCATTTATAAGATGATAAGTTCTGAGGATCTAATGTACAGCATGGTGACTACAGTTAATATCATTGTACACTTGAAATTTGCTAAAAGAATAGATCTTAAGCATTTTCACACACAAAAAGTAAACATGTGAGGTGATTGGTATGTTAATTAACTGGCTTATGATAATCATTTTACAATGTATACATAGATCAAATCATCTGATTGCAAACTTTAAATAAATACAACTCTATTTGTCAATTACACCTCCGTAGAGCTAGGAAAACAAAAAGAAACCTGTAGAGCAGAGTGTTGTCATCAGATGCAAGGAAAATACAGGAAGAACAGAAAAAGAAGGACCAAACCCAGACTGACCTCCACAGAAGGAGATTTCAAAAAGCAAGTCTCATCTAAACTAAGACGTAAAAATGAGTAGAAATTGGCCAGGATGTTATTAATCTATTTATGATTGAGAAAATAGCATGAGTAAAAGCCTAGAAATAAGAGTGACAGTAATATTTTGGATATTTAAAGAGGATTGGTATGAGTAGAATCCAAAGGTGAGTGCATGTGAGTATATATGTGGGTAGCTGCTGGGTGTGGATTAAGAGGGACTGAAAGACATCAGACTGGAGATCTAACCAGGGTGACCCTTATCCAAAGCCTGACAAACCATGTTAACAAGTTTATGTGTGTATCTTAAGAGCAACTGGACACACATATAACAGTTTTATCCTGCCAAAGGTTATGCTGATACTTGCTTTGGGGGAAAGGTATGTCTGGCTTCAGGATGCCGAACAGATTGGGAAGATGCATTTGGCATAAAGCAAGGAAGCCACTTAAGAAAGTTGTTTCTGTAATTCAAGGGAGATTTGATGTCATTGAGAACTAGGTAGTTGCAGTGGTGAAGGAAAAGTAGGTGGAAGAGGAAGTTATTTAAGAATTGTTCTGACCTTATATCTGAACCAAGATAAGGGGAGAGGTGAAATTACTGAATGTTAATTGCACATTGCTTAATGAAAGTCAGGTGCTGGCAGGGGGATGTCAGGTTTCTGGCTGCAGAATCTCTATAAATCTGGTGTCATTCATGAGAAAGACTTAGAAAGCAAACATTTGGTGAGATAGATGAAGTATGAAGTTTGGAGTATATGGAATTTGAGATATTCATAGGACACCCAAGTTACTTTTCAATTAGCAATAATCACGCCTTGGATAAACCTCATTGGCTACGATACTGCCACTGCACAAAGCTCAAGTTACTTTTCAATACTGTCTAGATATTCCATTTTAAGTGGGGGTTTTGGGGGCACCTGGGTGGCTGAGTCGGTTACATCTCCAGCTCTTGATTTCAGCTCAGGTCATGATCTCAGGGTCCTGAGATCAAGCCCAGTGTTTGGCTCCACACTCAGCAGAGAGTTGGCTTAAGGGTTCTCTTCCTCTGCCCCCCCCCATGTGTGCTCTCTCTCTCTCTCTCTCTCTCTCTCTCTCTCTCTCTCTCATAAATAAATAAATCTTTAAGTGGGGATTTTGAACTGCAGAAAGCAAAATTGGACTGAGGATATCTCCTTTGGGGTCATTTGCTTCTAAAAATTTTGAAAACACTGTTTCATAAGCATAATATATGAGTTTGCTCAGGAAATGTGTGCAGATTAAGAAGAGAAAGAGTGCCCATGACAGAAGCTGAGGCATAGCAATATTTAAGATGGGAGTAGAAAAAGAGGAGCTACATCGGGAAAACACATTAGGCAAAGGAGAGAAACAGTAATAACTGTAGCCAGGAGAGGGGTGCGTTTAAAATAGGAGACACAAATCTATACTAACAAATGCCACTTCAAGATTGTCTAAGATAGGGACTCAAACATGACAAATTGGATTTATCGTTAATGATGTCTTGTAACATTGGCAAAAAGCAATTTCTGTAGAGAGAAGGGACAGAAGTTACTTGTCCCATGACTGAAATTGAGTACAAATAAGGAAGTGGGTGTAGATAATTTTTTTAAGAAGGTTAGCAGCAAAAAGAGGGAAAGAAAAAAAAATGATGAACAATGTTTGTTTGTTTGTTTTGAGCAGAACATTTTTAAATGCTGATAAGAGAAAACAGTTAAAGGGAAATTTTAAAGATTCAAGAGATAAGAGAAGAAATAATAGAGGAGGAGCCCCCAGAACTGTGGGAAAGGCTAACAACCACATGTGTAAGAGTAATACTACCCTTCAGGGGGAAGAAAAAGAAAAGCATGAGTATGTTGATGGGGGCAGGCGGTGAGGAGCAAATGTGGTAAAATGCAAAGATTAAAATTTTATGCGTTTTATGGAGTCCTATGATTGCTGTTCTCTGTGAGGAATAAAAAGTTATAAAAAGTTAGATTATCTCTTGAAAGGGTGTCATGTTAGCAAGACTAAAGTTTAAAGGGGTATAGAGAAATTTGTCTAAGAAGGTTCATGAACAGCATCAGATTTTATGGATATTGGAGAATATTCTGCTCAGTTCTGCTAATTGACCATCAGCAAATTAGATTATTGCATTGATTCAAAACAACGTTTACCAACATTTTTTTTTACACCAGAGTGCACATAAAAATCAGTAACATCTTATGACACATTATATATACTGATAAGCCTTCTTGAAGCCAGAGATTGCTGGCTTATAATATGTGGCTAATCTGGAAATTGCCACCTGCCCATGGGACACAGGGTTCGGTATCTAGGCCAACCTGAAACCCATGTGTGGGCACACTGACCAAGCTTTACCTGGTGAATGTTACTAAAGAAAACCACAAAGGAATTGAAATATTTGCAAGAGAGTGATTTTATGGAGCGAAAGAAAAGAAAGTACAAAGATCTAGATTTCAAAGTAAAAGTGTAGTGGGAGAAACTGAGAATGAGCAATAAGGATAGGTGATGGAGATCACAGATTATTAATTGAAAAATAATATATCTGCAGAATGTCTGTATTGTGATAGTGAGGACAATAGCCACGGCTTATCCATGGGAGGGTGTAGCTGATGTGAATTGGATGTAAAGGTCATTGGACAATAGGATGTTGAGGACATGAGACATGCACTGGAATCATGGGTGGTCCAAAGAAATGTTGGCATTAACAGAATTAGGACTGAATAAGGCAGACTTCTCAGGCATTAAACACTTCAGTACTTCAGGAAAAGTTCTAAGAGGATCAGAAAAGTTAGCAATAAGAGTGTATATAGTGTCACTAATTACCATTAAGCTTATGATTTTTACATGAATATGGATTAGTGAGCAGGAAACAGCAGTACAATTGAGGATTTTAACACTACCTTCACACTGTTAACTTCCTACCATGTGGTAGAATTAACAGCCGCCTCTTTAAGCTGCTTTACTGAAACTATGATTAAATTATTAGTTGGATCTATACTAATTCCATAATGTGTGACACCAGATATTAAAAGTATAAAAACCAAGTAGTAACATATTTTTTTTTAAATGTTAATTTTGGGAGAGGAGAGTCTTCTCTCTGCCATGGTACTCTGCTTGCATTTTTCTGTCCACCTAGTTGGGTATGTTTCATGCCATAGTGGGTATTATAGAACATGGAATGCTCTAATGCAAATATTCTTCAGAAATTCCTTTACTCCTTTTAGTAGTTAATCATTTTCACTAGTGAATATTTTTTATATTAATTTTTTCCTTTTTAAATTATTAAAGTGTTTTCTGTCTCCTCTCTATTCCCTAACTGATACAACCAGAATAGCAGTCGTTGATTTTTGACTGCAATAGTATTTTATGCAATCTAAAGCACATTTTTGCATTTCTTCACATACTATCATTTCTAAAACCAGAGAATACCCAATAGTTGATGATATGTTTATCAATTTCTGGCGCATTTAGTTAATCTCTCATGTCTTAGATTTCATTAAAGATGGTATTTTCCTGCTTTAGTCCCTGTCCTCGGTACCATTTGTTCAGGGACCATAAACATACAATCATTTATGTATGTCCAGAGAGTCAGAGGAATATCCTCTTTTTGGTTTAGACATATATATTTTAATCCTGATTTTAAAAATGATGTGCTGAGGTCTTTGAGTTAGTCTAGAAATTGAAATTTCTATCTGAATTCTTTATATATATATTTCTTTCTTCCTTTTTTTATATACTCAATTTTCCCTCTGCTTGTCTTCCCTCCTTCATTCTAATCCAGCAGACACAGATCATTAGGATTAGTGGTGATGGAAGTAGATATCTTAATTCTTGAGAAATACATTGCCATTTTCTTTCTAACAAGGCCGTTTTCATAAACTACATAAAGTAGAATTAGGAAATAGACCACTAACTTTCTGTGCTATGTCCTTTCAAGAATAAGAATTCTACGTGCTAAATATGACATCATATTTGAATGACCCATCCCATTTGCTATCCCTCCAGGATTGAGTAGATATTACATAGTCCATCTCCCAATTGTTGCATGCACTGTATCTCATTAGTGCTTTGTGTAACTATTTGAGAATGAATAAATACTTTCACTGGAGTGAGATTAGTATATGATTAGCAAGTGTCTACTAAGAAAGGAACTGATTTGAAAGCATACAATCTAAACAATTTAGATAGCTTCCCTGATGAATTCAAGCTTGAATCAATTTGTACTCAGACTTTTGAATGTGTTGTAATTTTGACTAAAAACTGAAACAAGATTATTTCTGTAAATCTAATATCTCCTTTCTGAAGTGCTCTCAGATATAAAGTTTACTGTACCATGAAATAGGTCTGTTGTACTTTTCCTTTCAACTCTGATGACATGCCTAATAAACTCCTGCTTCATTATACAGAAAAAAAATATTCATTTCTGAGACTAAGCATTATAGGAAAATGGGTTTCCATATTGTTATTCCACCTGATAGATTATTAAGAAATCTGCAAGTGCATAATTACCAAGAGTAATCTTGTTATTACCAATTGTTCATGACCTGAAAATAGGTTCAAAATTGCTAAAGGTACAATCAGAGATGATTTCTAACATTTATGTGAGTCACAGCTTTAATAAATTTACATAATTTCACCAACTTCATCTGAGTTCTAATAACAATATTTATGTTTAGACAGTGAAAAGTATTAACATTTATTAAGAAATAGATTATTTCATTACCCATCCATTAATTATGAGAATCCTCTGGGAGATCAAGGATAAAGACTTGGTATTAACCCAAGTGAAGATTCCGTGGTTTTAAAAATAGCCTGTCACTAATAAACAACAATGCCCTTAGACACTTTATTTTTTTGGTTGTTATTGAATTAATTCAGCTAAGGCACTGTAACAAAAACTAAAGATAGCCAAAAAGTTTATTTTGCACTAATACCATTAAATTGTATATATCTTTAAATATCTCAAAGAGCAAAAGCTTTGATATTTAGGGTATTTGTCCTTATAGCAATGGCTGTGGGGGGTGGGATATAGGAAGAGTTGGGATTGAAAACTAAACTATGTGACTCATATTCTTCTGTATATTGTTCGAAGCATGATTTTATTAGGCCAAGTACTAGTTCTAAAAGTTTCCTAGACATATGCAGCCAACACTGTAAAAAAGGATCAAAATAAATCTGATTGTGCATCTTTTCATTTAAGTTTTGCTTTCTCAGGTAAATAACTTTTAGTAAGTATATCCTGTGATTTAATTTTCAAGACTAAAATAAAAGGCTTAATCAGTAAAAACCAATCAGCAGTTTATAATCTGTGAAGGAAATATTTTTAGTCAATAAAACATATCCACAGCTGTGAGTGTATTTCCAATTCTTAAGAAAGTCCCTGTGATGATCTTATTGTGTCACCCCAAATTTTTCATGCATGGCCATTTGTTTCCACCTGCTATATATACTACTGCCCATCAGTTACTAGACACCTGCAGGCTCAGTATGCGGAGACTTTCAGTTAGGGAGAACTAGACCTAGGACTTCCTGGGGATTTATTCACATAAGGAATTAAGTCTCAAGTCAACCTGCTGCTTCCGTGTCTAGTGACTGGACTTTGTGGCCACATCTGTGTGTGGATATCAAAATTAAGCAGCAGCCTTTGTCTAATCTCACCTTGTTCCAGTATCTTAGGTACTCAGCTTTCAGTTCAAGGCCCTAATATACAATTTTTCCAGATACTTCATAGAATCTATAACTGTCCTAAAGTATATAATACTGTAGAAGGAATAGAGGGTAAGAAAATTCCTGTGTTATAGATAAACATATCACCATTAATCCTGTTGGATCTATGAGTGTTTGAACCAAGAAATAGAATTTTTCTTTCATGTCTGAGTTTTAACTAATGTATAATAATAACACATCCATCCAACAGAGAATTAAAGTATTAAATTTAGCAGTGATAATATCTAGAAGGATATAGCTTTGTGTGGAATCCAAAGGGGTATATCCAGTCTGCAGAGCTGGGTACTTAGGTTGCTGCCTCCTACAAGTACTGTCAGACACAGTGATCAAGTCTTCTGCAAACTGGACTTTTGAAAGATTAGCTCCACTTACACTAAAATCTTTGAACCAGGGGTGTTTTCTACCACCCCGATAACTCATTGCACTATTTGTGAGGAGGTGTAATAGAAAGAACAAAGAGGCCAAGAGTTTTAAGGCAAGGTTCATCTAAGTGGAAACGAGGAATGGAAGAGAAAACATACTTCCTTTAACTGTAGGTCTCTACCTCATTTAAATCCATCACTGGTGGAAGTGTTGATTTTCTCCTAAGCCCTTAGATCACAATTCTTGGCCATCGACTCTGATCTGGGCTGTAAATGAAAGAGCTACAGTCTTGACTTGATTTGAAATTAAAGGACCCTTTCCCTTACCTTCCTGGCCAGACTCTCTACTCCAGTATCACCAGAAGTACAGAAGTAGTACTGAATTCCTTAACTCCCTCTTTTCTACTTAAGAGGAAACCTAACATATCATGCTATACAGTAGAATCTTTATTTATAATAAATGTAGAGTTTTTTAAAAAAAAAATGAATTAAGTTCCTATTCTAAAATTTTCCTTGATATATATATTTTACATATATATATATAATACATATTGATATATATTTATTATATATATATATTTTGCTTGGGAGTCTGTTACGTAGAAGTGGAATGGTTGATGTTTTCTATAAATCAATGGATAGTTTTACTTAAGTGAACTGGCAATGGTAGGTAGAAAAATGTATGTTTAAATGAAAGAATGAATAAATAAAAAATGATAACAATCACTAGACAGGAGAAGATGGGAAAAATTTTTAGCATCTAGGCAAATCACAAAAGATAAGGGGTATGAAGAAACTGAAGAGACAGAGTAAAGAAAGCATAGAATGTTGGAGATACTAGGTATGAAACAGGAATCTGATTTTTAGGATTGCTTTTTGGTCACTGGACCATTCCTGTTTTATGGTTTCTGTAAGAGAAACCTATCACAGTCTGATTTAGCCCAGATGGAACAAACAAATGAAGAAACGGGGCTGAAGAAAATATCAAGAAACAGATAAAAAGCTAGCTAAACATAGAAAAGGAAAACTAATTTGAATCTGTGTGTGTTTTAGCTAGAATTGAAATATAGACCTGGAAATACATGAAGAAAGAAAATTAAGATTATTTAGAAATTAACATCTAAAACTTATTTTAAAATAAGATATAGAATGCTTGATTATTCGATTTGTATATCTGAAAACTCACAAACTAAAAAGATGCACAGATACTATTTTATTGAATTTATTCCACCTGGTTATGCTTAATAATTTATTTGTCAAACAAGTGGAGACTTTATTTCTGCTCACTGAATCAAATTAGAAATCTCATTTGAATCCTATCTACATTTTGGCAATGAAAGCTCTAAAGTCTTATACATGCACACCTTAAATGCAGCTTATTGTTGTCAAATCATGTGTAACATAATCAGAAATTTAAGAGTCAGTCATAAATTTTATTCCTGACAAACTTCATGATATTCATTACATCACTTGGAATTTTAGTGTTTTGTTAATGAATTGCCC
Organism: Mirounga leonina; assembly: GCF_011800145.1. Taxonomy (NCBI): domain Eukaryota; kingdom Metazoa; phylum Chordata; class Mammalia; order Carnivora; family Phocidae; genus Mirounga; species Mirounga leonina. The sequence goes on along the minus strand of NW_023270807.1, from coordinate 26,723,660 downwards.
TAAACAGGATTGGAAATGATTATCTGTCCTTTAGAGATACAATACCATTGCCATTTATGGACATTCAGTCATTTTTTCATTCATTTAACAAATATTTTTTGAACACCAATATGTGTGAGTAGCTATTTCAAGTGCCAGAGATGCCAGAATGGATACATATATATACTTTTTATCCTTTTATAAGCCGACATTTTTAAGGAGACAGATACATAAGCAACTGCCTACAGAGGAAGGTATAAATAATATAGAAGGTGGAAATGGCCTGTACCTGGAAAAAATAGGCCCAGGCTCCCTGAGATGACTTTTCATCAAAGTTTTAAAAAGGAACCAGGCAAGATCACAGGCGTTTAAAAAGTTTGGTATTGCTTGGAGGAATGGATGCATGAAAAAAAGAGCAGGATAAGAGAGATACTACCTAGAAGGTAGGCCAGGTGCAGGTTTTGATGTTTCTGTAAAGACTATACTGGGAGCTTTTTATTTTATTTTCTAAGTCTGTACTTCTCAGGCTAGAGCACTATACCCTAGGGGATGTATGTAAGGCTTTGTGAAAGTCACAAGAGTAACTGAAGCATCATCTTGTCAAGTTTCTATACAAATTTATATGTACTGTGCTATAGAATAATCTATATCTTAACGAGGATTAAATATGGTTGTAAAATGCAAGATTTGCATGAATTTTAAAACTAAAGTGTCAAATTTGAAAAAAAAAAAAAGAAAAGAAAAAAAAGAAGAAGCCTTACTGGTAGGTATCTGTCAAACACTTGGGATGTTCTGAGATGATAAATCCTCTGTCTTCATGAGTTAGGACTGCATTAATGATGAGTTTCAAAATATGTATGAGGGGCGGGGATCAGTTGGAGACTGAAATTCCATCAAATTTGTCTTTTAGAAATATAGGCTGGTAGCAGTATAGCGTTCAGTTTGATTAGAGATAACTGGGATCAGACAGCTCAGAGACATATTTAGGAATCATAACCTGAGGGAGGACTTGGTGTTCTCGTTCACCAAGTGTGGAGATGAGACAGACTCACGTTTTCAGACTTCACCAGAATGTGAGAAGTGTCATGTTAAGAATATAAATTACTATTTTATTATTTCCTTCTACTCTTTAGCAACTACAGAGTTGTAAGAATTTTCATATAGTGTCTTATCAGTCCCAAGACACAAGACTAATAAGGCCAAGACAGCCTTCAGGTTTCTTGTAGATTGACCAAAGTGTAGACAGTCTTCTTCTTGCCTTCTTGCCTTTCTTCTCACTCCACTCCTCTACAGAATCCAAGTGGCTTCACCAGAGAGGTTGCTCTTCTCCCTTTTCTTAGAGCACTTCATCCAAACTGCCTCCTGTCCTGAAGATTGAGAGAGTTTACTTTTCTTCTGTGGAAGGCCAATTAGCAAGGCCACATAGGTTATGATCATAGGTCATAGCTCTTAAAAACTCTCTCATCCTTTGTGACAGTGTAGCCAAGCTCAGACCGAGTTCTGACCTCTCTTCTCTATTACAATAGCCTTGAATCAAGTTTTTCTTGCTTGTTTAACTTTGGTGAGACTTTTGCTTCATCAATAGGCTTTTCAGTTTCCACAAAATCACATCACCCTGTTCTGCATACTTGTGTAAACTCAGTTGTTTGCTGAAGCATGGAGTTTTGATTTTAGAGCAAAAGCAACATACCAGTGCCTCCAGTGTATATTAATATAATCTAAAACTTACTTCTAGTCAATGTTTATCAAAAATTGGACTGGAGGAAAAAAACACCTTTTAGGGAAGATCTAAATTTACCTGTGCCTTGGTATCCCATAATGCATTTCTAAATATACTTAAGAAGAAACAGGTACTAAATTCCTATGGAATAATGTTTACTTGTTTGAACTTTAGTGTGCATAAAAAAACAGATTATATTGATGCAAACTTTAAGAAACAGTTATACGAAACCCATCTTGTGTCACCTGCAAGGATGTCTTAGAAAAATTACCCACATCCCCTCTAGGAAGACCCTCTCATGACATTTCCTTCTGGCCTTAGGATCAAGAGCAATTACTCTTCTTCTTGAATCAACAATGCATTGTTAGGTAATGAGCACTGCTAATGATGTAACTGGCCAGGTTTTCTTCTATACTGTGTGCTAGAAATATTAGGATCAAGTTAGCGGACCACCTAAAATCCTTAAGAGATGGCATTTTTAGCCATATTCTTTAATTCATTTTATAAACCCACAACATTTTTTTTTCTCTAGCTTTGACTTTGAGACTAAATTTCTATATTCTATTTCACTTGCTCTCAATTCTTCTTAAGTATAGGCCTGACTGATACACACAAATGAGTGGGCAGATAGCTAAATGGATTAGTGGTATAATTATAGGGAACCTGGACTGATTTGCTTTGGAGCTCCTGCCTCAGCTTTTTGGAATGAACTTTGAAAAGGCTTCTTCACATTTTAGGGACTAAAAATCCTTGTCAGGAGACAAAGACAAAGACAAAAAAATGAATTAGTCTATTGACACAAATAACCAGAACTATATGGGGTGATTCTACAGAGTGAGAGATGCCATTAAAATGAATAAAGTATAAAGAATAAGAAATCTGACAGCAGAGTGCTCAGATTTGAATTACATCTGTCACTTACCAGATGAGAGACATAAGCAAATTTATATAACCTCTATTTATCTAAATCCCACACCTTTAAAATAGAGATAAGAGCAGTACCTACCTTCTAAGGTTGTTACAGGGATTACAGAAGTAAGTAGATGTAAAGATAGTAAACACTGTGTAATTGTGACCCAGCTGGTTTGATCTGGAGATACATAAACCAGACACTAAAACATAATTTTAGAGAACATAACTTCAAGCTTTTCTCTGAAAAAATCCCTTGTTTCTATAATCATAGCAAGAGAGAGATGCACAGAAACTCAATAAAACATTTTCTTACAGTTTAAGGAAGCAATCTTTTTTTTTTCATAAAATGGAAATCATGCTCTGTTTTGGCATATAAACTATTGTATCTATAACTGAGTTGAATAGAAATGTCACCTTCAGGTTCTCAAACAGTTTGGTTGTATGTATGTGTGTGTGTGTGTGTATATATATATATATATATATTTATTTATTTATTTATTTATTTATTTATTATTTATTTATTTATATTTCAAATTTCAAGAGATCGATAAGGATATTTCACAGTTCTTCAGCTTTTAACTTTTCCTAAAGGAATCTATTTTTCTCTTCTTATATCCATATTTCTACTGCTATATGGTTCTTTATTTTTGTAGAAAGCCACTATTATCTTACTAAAATATTCAAGTAGAGGTACTGATTATAAATTAACTTCAAAATATCGTAATTTCTTTTTTGAATTAGCTACAAAATCTCTTTTGCATAATTGAATAATTCACAGAATGATGTTAAATGAATCATGGCTGAATATAACACTGAAAACTTTATATAGAAAATTGAGGTTTAACTTCTGTGTTGTATTGATTATAAAACTGAGAACCATATATCCTAGCTTACCTAATGATAGTCACAGAACTAGTCATTTTTATGAGTTTCACACTAACCTTTCGTATATTTATCCATTTAAATTCAAGTATTTCATGAGAGAGGAGATATTTTCACAAAATGTTATGGAAATTGTTACAATATTTAAAAACAAACAAAAAACAAATTGAGCATTAAATGTGGTAAATAAAATCAAAACAACTTCCAATATAAAACAACAGATTCTCTACTTTCAAGTCTGCTAAATAGAGACAAAAATTTTTAAATAGTTCCTTATTTTATTCTGTTATGCCTTATTTGTTCATTCAAAAATTTTATTTGCTCTTGTGAGTTTTGTGAATTTATTATAGATGTTAGTTATTGGTTCTCCATGTGAAAGATGAATCTTCTCATTAATTCCCTGAACTACCTTTTCTTTCCAACTTTTTCTCAATAGATGTTATTATTTTTCGTTCTTATGTTCACAGTGTTAATAAATTTAAGCTTTTATTTCTAATCAAATTTGGATAACCCATCTTGACTTTTATTAAAATTAAGGATATTAGTGCTCTTATTACTCTCTTTCCCAACTAACCCTTTCCACCTACCAAATTCTATCACTTCTTTTTGTGTTTACATTATAATTGTTTGAATACATTATAATGTCAGCTGTGCTTTGTTTAAAAGTTGAGTTTAAAAGTTGAAAACAAATCACATTTATATTATTATGAATATGTAAATATTCTTCACTGAGGAAGTGATGTTAGAATTACATTTGTTTTCTGAAGTTACCTATGTTGCAATCCAAGTCCATTTGAAGAACAGTATTTCTAGTTTTGAGATCTAATAGTTTATTTTATTTTATGCTGAATCAGTTGTTCAGCTCAGGTCAAGTTTAGTTGATTTAGACCATCGCATTTTTAATATACTTTTAAATTTCTGCTCAAATTTCTCATTGACTTCTTTATTTATATTTAAAGAATTAGTTTCTTCTTATTTAAGTTTTACATGTACTATACAGCTTTATGTCCACTCTATATGTAGAATGAATCCACAAAACTATCCTTTAAAAAAGAGTTTCTTCAGCATTCACTAATTTAGACAATGATGTTTCCCAACCATTATCATAGGATAACTTGTCACTGTATTCCTGAATTAAACAAATAGTTTCATATACCATTTCTCTTTTTTCCTTGGAGCATATCATTTTTTTAAAAAATTTATTTATTTTAGAGAGAGAGAGAGAGAGGGAGAGAGTATTCAGGGGGGCAGAGGGAGAGGAAGGAGAGGAGCAGACTCCTTGCTGAGTTCAGAGCCCAGCACAGCTGGATCCCATCACCCTGAGATCATGAATGACCTGAGGAAATCAAGAGTGGGATGCTTAACTAAGCCATTTGGCGCCAAATCACTAGAAGCACATCTTAAAGTAACTTCTTGAGAATGTTTGAGAGAGGATTGTTTTATTATTTCATTACTCCAAGTAATTTTTTTCTAGAAACATTTCAAGTTTTCTTTTTATCCTTGATGTTCTGAGATTTTGAAGTAATGAAACTAGATGTAGATCTTTTATTCATACATATATTAGGCTCCTAAATAACAATTCATGTCTTATTTGCCTTTAAATAAGACTCATGCTCCTGTTACTTTGCTAAACTATTTTAAATTATAGATATAACTCCTGATAAAGGCTATCATGCAAAACATGATAATAACATGCAAAACAATTGCAGTAAATAGATTTGCACATAAAGAAGTTTTCTCTGCAAATAAAATTTACTAGTATGTGTTGCATTTACCAATATACATTCATCTCCTAATTAGCAGACATAGAATAATTAATCCAAAAGGAACCCTAAAGAGAATTCAGTAAACTATTCAGTAAACCATTACTGAAGATATGAATTATTTTATCACTGATATCATTTTAATTGGAGAAAAATCTAGTGTCTTGAGGTGTGTAATTTGAAATAACAATATGACCAGAGTTAGGTGTGAAACAGATACTAGGAATTGAGTCAAAAGTGAGAATCAGGCTTAAGGATGTAGGGAACATGTTTATAGGAGTATACAAAAAGCCCTGAAATCAAAGGGCACAGAAAGGAAAAATAGGATAAATAGTCAATCCTTCGGAAAATCCAATAGGATAGATGGAGAAAGAGAAAGAGCAATATATGTTAATGGGGATAGAAGTGAGGACCTAGAAATATGATTAAAACCCAACTTCATGTTGTGCAACAAAGGCCAATGATTTGGTAGCAAATTTAACTTTTATGGGATTATTTAGTGCTTCAGTGGGTGCTAGTGAATTCTGGCTATCATATGTAATTTCTATTGATCTATCTTAGAATTCTGAGACTTTCTTCAGTCATCTAATATCTGCTATTAAGCCCAGATAGAAAACTTTTCATTTCAGTTATTTGAATTTTCAGGTGTAGAATTTATTTTTAATTATGTCTTTTATAGTTCTTCTCTATTGGAATTTCATACTTGCTGTGTCGTTTTCATCATATTTTAATTTAATTTTTAAATATAGTTTCCTTTAATTCTTTGAACATATTTATAACAGCTGCTTTGAAGATTTTTGTCTGCTAAAACTAACATTGGAGCCCACTCTAATCACAAGACTAAGTGTCAGACTGGATAAAAAAAAGCAACATTAAATTATGTGCTCATATTCAAAGACTCAAATAGGCTAAAACTTAAATGATATTCAAAAGATCTCATATGAAGAGTAGATATATGAGAGCTGGAGGAGCTTTATTAATATTAAACAAAATAAAGTTTAAGACAAGAAATATTACAAGAGACAAATAGCAAAATTTCATGATGGCAAAAGGATCAATACATCAGAAAGATATAACAATTATAAATATATACATATCCATCAACAAAACTCCAATATGCACTAACCAAAAATGAAACTGTTCAAAAGAGAAATACATTAATTAATAAGTATAGTTGGATATTTCAATAATCTCATCACAATAAATAATAGAACTAGTAACTAGATGAAAAATCAGTAAATACACAGAAGAGTTAACCAACAGGTCCAAGTGGCATTTATGGAAAATTCCACCTATCTACAGCAGAATGGCAGAAAATGTATTCTTTTAAACACATATAGAACATTCTCCACATGGACAATATATTAGGTTTAAAAAGACCACAATGGAATTAATTAAAACTCAACCCCAGAAAGACATTTGGGAAATTAAACTACATAAAAATAACACAAAGAAATATGACAGGAGATATTTGAAAAAATTTTTTGAATGGAATGGAAATGAATACAGAAAATCAAACTGTATGCTAAAGAAGTACTTAGATAGAAGTTTATGGCTTTCAATGCTTATATTAGAAAAAAGTACCTAAAGAAAGTAATCTAAGCTTGCACCTCAACAAGCTTGAAAAAGAAAAGCAATTAAATCCAAAGTAAACTAAAGAGGAAAACAAAGATTGAATTAGAAATTGATAAAATAGAAAACAGAAAACAATAGGGGGAATCAGCCACACAAAAATCTGGTTTTTTGAAAAGATTACAAAATTGATAAATCTTCAGTTAGACTAAGAAAAGAGAAAGACACACACACTTTATCAGTACCAGGAATGGAAGAGGGGGCATCATTGTAACAATACAGAAATTTTAAAAGGTCATAGGAATTATTATGAACAACTTCATGCCAACAAATTACAAAAAATAGAAGGAATATAAAAATTCCTAGAAGGGCACAAAAATACAAAACTTAATTAGAAACTTAAAAGAAATGAATAACCAGTAACAAAATTGAGTTATAATTGAATAATTAACCCTGAAGAAAAACATTGGGTCGGATGGTTGCACCAGTAAAATCTGTCAAATATTTAAGCAATTAGTAATGTCAACTATACACAACTCTTTCTTTTTTTAATATTCATTATTGAATTATAGTTGACATATAGTGTTATATTAGTTTCAGGTGTACCACATAGAGATTTGACAGTTCTGTACATTGTGCAGTGCTCATCATGATAAGCATAGTTACCATCTGTCACCATACAAAATTATTACAATATTATTGACTATGTTCCCTATACTGTACTTTTCATCTTTGTGACTTCTTTATTTTATAACTGGAAGTTTGTACCTTTTAATCCCCTTTACCTATTTCATCCCCTGTCTCCCTCCCCTCTGGCAAACACCACTTTGTCTCTGTATTTATGAGTCTGTTTCTGTTTTTTTGTTTGTTTGTTTATTCATTTTTTTTAAGATTTTATTAATTTATTTGACAGAGAGATAGAGAACACAAGTAGGCAGAGTGGCAGGCAGAGGCAGAGAGAGAAGCAGGCTCTCCGCTGAGCAGGGAGCCCGATGCGGGGCTCGATCCCAGGACCCTGGGACCATGACCTGAACTGAAGGCAGCCGCTCAACTAGCTGAGCCACCCAGGTGCCCCCATTTGTTCATTTTTTTAATTCCACATATAAATGATATTTGGGGAAATAAGAGTATTTTTTTCTGTCTGACTTATTTCCCTTAGCATAATACCCTCTAGGTCCATTCTTGTAGTTCCAAATGACAATATCTCATCATTTTTATGGCTGAGTAATATTTCATTATAGATAGATAATAGAGAGAGAGATACCATGTCTGTATTTACTTATCTATCAATGGACACTTCCATATCTTGTCTATTATAAATAATGCTGCAATAAACATAGGGGTGCATATATCTCTTGGAATTTTCATTTTCTTTAGGTAAATAGTAGTAGAATTACTGAACAATATGTTTTGTTTTTTTTAATTTTTGAGGAAACTCCATACTGTTTTCTGCAATGTTGCACCAATTTATAGTCCCACCAACAGTACACAAGAGTTCCCTTTTCTCTGTGTCCTCTTTACAGTTCTTTCTATAAGGAGAAGAAGATTGAAAACTTTCCAAGAAATTCAGTGAGATCACTATTACCCAGGATGCAAAACCAGGCAAATACAGCAAAAGAAAGTATAAACCAATATCCCTAGCTTCAAGGGCTGGTGGTTATGACCTTCTTTGCCCCTGAAAATAGAAGAAATGGAATATAGATTAGCATTAATGATTTGTTAACATTAATGATAATTTACTACAAATATCTGAAAACTCTTTTTAGTTTTTTCCCCCTATTGCTTTATCTGTAAAATTGAAATATAAATATTTAATAATAATGGCAAAAAAATTGTTGTACGTACTAGTAATGGAGTTATTCAGTGTGGGTATTAGAGATATATTCAGGGTGGTTTAACAAGAAAATTATTTAACTTAGAGTTTATTAAAAGAACATTACATGTAGGACCTGTAGGAGCTTCTAGAATCAAATCTGGAAAATTGGCATAAACGAAGGAGTCTAGACAGCAGATAAGGAAACATCATATATTATCACAATGTCAGTAGGGATGAATGGCATTGACCCTAGGTAACATTGAGGAAGTGTGGTCAGTAGGACCCTCGAAAATTGGAATCGTTGTCCTGATGTTGCCACCTGTAAAACAAATGAGTTCTCAATCCCTGCACCAGCTTACCTTCAAAGTCTGTGGTGGGTCCATGATATATTAGTCAACTTTTGGTTGCATACCCACATTTTGGGGTACCTGAGACTGGGAAAGGGGTAACTTGCATTTTCATCTTCTATTATGAGAGATAGTCTCTAACTTTTATTAAAGAATTAGTAAGTAGTTAATTATCCATATACAAAAGGGAGTTCAGAGGATGAATAGTGCAAGTAAGAGACAAATTCCACTACATGTTCTTTCCTTAAATAATTTTGCAAAAAATCGTATCTTTTTTACTTAGAAATTGTCTAACTTGTGAATTACTTTATTTTTTAATTTAATTTAATTTTATTATGTTATATTAGTCACCATACAGTACATCATTAGTTTTTGATGTAGTGATCCATGATTCATTGTTTTCGTATAACACCCAGTGCTCCATGCAATATGTGCCCTCCTTAATACCGACCACCAGGCTGACCCATCCTCCCACTCCCCTCCCCTCCAAAACCCTCAGTCTGTTTCTCAGAGACCATTGTCTCTCATGGTTCATCTCCCCCTCCGATTTTCCCCCTTCATTTTTCCCTTCCTTCTCCTAATATCCTCCATGCTATTCCTTATGTTACACAAATAAGAGAAACCATATGATAATGGACTTTCTCTGCTTCACTTAGCATAATCTCCTCCAGTCCCATCCATGTTGATGTAAAAGTTTGGTATTCATCCTTTCTGATGGCTGAGTAATATTCCATTGTATATATGGACCACATCTTCTTTATCTATTCATCTGTTGAAGGGCATCTGGGCTCTTTCCACAGTTTGGCTATTGTGGACATTACTGCTCTGAACATTGAGGTGCATATGGCCCTTCTTTTCACTACATCTATGTCTTTGGGGTAAATACCCAGTAGTGCAATTGCTGGGTCAAAGGGTAGCTCTATTTTTAATTTTTTGAGGCACCTCCACACTGTTTTCCAAAGTAGCTGTACCAACTTGCATTCCCACCAATAGTGTAAGAGGGTTCCCCTTTCTCCACAATCTCTCCAACATTTGTTGGTTCTTGCCTTGTCAATTTTTGCCGTTCTAACTGTGTAAGGTGGTATTCCAATATGGTTTTGATTTGAATTTCCCTGATGGCTAATGATGATGAACATTTTTTCATGTGTCTGTTAGCCATTTTTATGTCTTCTTTGGAGAAGTGTCTGTTCAAGTCTTCTGCCCATTTTTTGACTTGATTATTTGTTTTTTGGGTGTTGAGTTTGAGAAGTTCTTTATAGGTCTTGGATACCAGCCCTTTATCTGTAGTGTCATTTGTAAATATCTTCTCCCATTCTGTGAGTTGCCTCTTTGTTTTATTGACTGTTTCCTTTGCTGTGCAGAAGCTTTTTATCTTGATGAAGTCCCAAAAGTTCATTTTTGCTTTTGTTTCACTAGTCTTTGGAGATGTATCTTGGCCGATGTCGAAGAGGTTACTGCCTATGTTCTCCTCTAGGATTTTGATGGATTCCTGTCTCACATTGAGGTCTTTCATCCATTTTGAGTTTATCTTTGTGTATGGTGTTAGAGAATGGTCGAGTTTCATTCTTCTGTATATAGCTGTCCAATTTTCCCAGCACCATTTATTGAAGAGACTGTCTTTTTTCCATTGCATAGTGAATAAATTTAGTTTACAGTAATTGCTGAAGGAGATTATTGAGAGGATGTGACTGCTTGTTGACTCTCATGTTATACAGGGGCATTTGGAGGCACCTTACCCACTCCTCTGTCCCTAGGATATATATGTCACCCACTACTGTCACACTGGGAGCTGTTTTAAGGATATAAACTTGAAAGAGGAAAGTGTTGTTGAGATTATCTGTATTGAATACATGACTGAACCAAGTTATAGACTATAAATAAAGTTAAGATTCTGGAAGGTAGATGTAGAAATCTACTGTTCTTGTGGCAGCCCAAGACAAGCCTTGTGGGAAAGTTCCCTTATTACTAAACTTACCACCTACCAATCTGGAGTGGTCTCCCTCTTTCTACTGTCTCTCCTTGCCCTCCATGTACATGGGCCAATTTGCAAGCCAACAGTAACTTAAAGAAACAAGGAGCTGAGAAGGTTTTCATTTCTGTTTTTGATTTGTTTTTAAAGAATTGCAGAAAGGATTCAAATATATATATATATATACACATATATATATACACACACATATATATACATATATATATATATGTATATATATAACAGACTGTTTTTGAAGGAAAGGCATCAGAGAAAGTCAATTTGGTTAACATTAGGCAATCATATATAAATGGTCATGTATGTGTTTAATTTTAAGGAAATAATGTAAATTTTGAATTCTCCTAGGTTCACTAAGATGAGAATAAAGCCACAGTTGTAATCACATCAAACAATAACAGAAAGAATAAATACCTAGTTGATAGCATGAGGCAAAGTGTTGATTTTTGCAGACAAGTTGAAAATCTCATATATTCTGAACATGATCTTAGACTTAGCTGCAAGTTGTATCAGTGACACATTTATAATGAAGTGAATCCTTTGCTTGTTTCTAAATAATAACTGTGAGATTGAGGTAGATGAGTACCTAAGTGATGCCTGTGCAACTGGGGGCACTTATGTTGATCTTTACAGCACCTTAACTGCCTGTGTCAGAATGGATTTCAAGGTAGGCACACATGCTAACCAATAGTATGATACCTGAAGGTTAATTTGAGGTGGAAGTAACTCCTTATTTTTAGAAGATACAATTCATCTGGTAGACATTCACATTAATTTCTTTTTCCAGGAGAACATTTGAATATATAATATCTGCTTGGATTATTTTACTATATCTTCACATAATCACAGAAATAGATATATTTAGTGTTGAATGAATATTTTGCTTTTGTAAATAAACCAGTTTTTTTAGGTTTATCAACTATAAGTCCATTACACTTATATTTATTATTTTTTTAAGATTTATTTATTTGAGAGAGTGCACATGTGAGTGGGGGAGGGGCAGAGAGAGAGAGGGAGAGAGAAGCTTAGGCAGACTCCATGCTGAGCACGGATGTGGCTGCCATGGGGCTCGATCTCAGGACCCTAAGATCACAACCTGAGCCAAAACCAAGAGTCTGGTGCTTAACTAACTGTGCCCCCCAGGCACCCGCATTACACTTATATTTACAACTTGTAATATTTCTATTTATACCACATTCCATTCTGTTACCGTGGTAACTCTTATAGTAGCCCTTGTTAATATATATCATTTATCTTGGTAAAGAGCTGTTTATGTTTTTAAATATTTATAGTTTTTTACTTTAGGAGGAAACTCTAATAATAGACCTTTGTTTTCCAAGATTGGAAGAAGTACTAAGACTCTCAATACTTTATATGCAAGCAAATACTATCAGGCTGCCATCATTACAAGCCAAAATGTTATCCAAGATCTATCTTCTCAAAACTGTTCCTAATTCTATTTCTGTGTGAATGATTGATTCAAGAATAAAGCACTGCATAATCTTTAAGCAATAAGAAAGTCATATTTGTTTTGAAAACCATGAATGGAACAGCTGGGTTTTTTTTCTTATTAAATCTGAGAAACTGGTTTTATGTGGTTAACCTTAAGAATGATCATCTTCAGATACTGTGTGGCCACTTATTAAAATTTAATGTACTACTTATCATCAACAAACACTCAGGATAATTTCTTAAATTTGTATGACACAGAGCAAAAAACAAGGTCTTTTGAAGAAGTGAATTTTGGCATATCCCCAGCTATAAGGAACAAACCAAGGTTTTTAAGTGTGCCCTTTTTTTCTCACAAAGCTGATTCATAAGGAAAATTACCAAAAAAGTAATTTTAAGGTTTAAACAAAGTATTTATTCACCCATATTATTTTTAATTTTCACATTTTCCTCAGTTTACCTTGATGTTCTAATGTCATATTTTCACTTAATATTTTGTTAGTGATCATAATAATACAAATAGATTTTCTATTGAGGTAGGTATGCTCTTTCCTATTTAGATATCTATTGCATTAATTTCTCTCCAGCCCAGATTCATTTCACGATTTTAGAGAAAAATATTTAAGAATATTAGAAAGATTTCCATTCATCTAATTTGCAAATACCATGTGTTATGTGTCAATGACAATTTTTCTATTCTTATTCAAAATTGGCCAAAAAAAAAAAAATAGCTTTCAAAATCTTAATCAATTCAGTGTCAGTTTAGGCTATGTTTTTAAATTTTAAATTTGCTTTGCAAATTAACAAACAATCCAAATGACATACTATGAAAGTCAGCTTTAGAAACACAGTTCTAAGTGGAGCATTCATGGGAAATCTGCACTGCAGAACTAGTTAAAAGAAAATGTTAAGGGGTGCCTGGCTGGCTCAGTCCATAGAACATGCAACTCTTGATCCCGGGGTTGTGAGTTTGAGTCCCACCTTGGGCATATAGATTACTTTAAAAAAAGAAGAAGAAAAAAAAAAGAAAATGTTAAAATTATATAGTTAATGAATACTTCTGATGTATTTACTTTCCATATAGACCTGCTTTTTGAAATTAATAAAAAGGAATGTGACTCATCACCCTGCCCCCATAACACTACAACTACAGAGTTCATGGATAAATACAAATGCTTGTGTCGCCCTGGCTTTATTGGTAAGTAACATTTGACAAATGTGCCTTGCAAAAAAAAAAAAAACAAAACATTTAGCCCTGGGGGACATACATCAGGATGCTATTGATTCACTACTATTTCCTTTTTGTTCCTTTTATATTTTCTTAGATTAACATTTGATTTGTATCCCAGTAACTTGCAACATCTATTCTGTCTCTAGAATCCAAAGCAGAAAATAAATTATTTCACATCTAAGCAGACTTTGAATGCTTACCAATTCAGAGGAGATTAGTCTGCATTTAGTAATTCCAAGAGAAGTTGTTGCAGTTTGTAGTAAGGTGAAATGAAGAGATTCTGACACTAATATATGTGGCATTTTTATCTGAGGAGTTTAGTTTCAAATATCACCCCAAATGGATTAAAAGATTTGGGCAAATTTAAGAACTATAACCTGGCACTTGGTTACCTTATTAAAACATAAAATCTTTTTATTATTTTTTCAAAGTTTCAAGATATGAAATAAATACAGATTTGTGTGCTTCACATCCATGCAAGAATGGAGCTACCTGCATTGACCAACCTGGTAATTACTTCTACCATTGTGTGGCTCCATTTAAAGGTAATGAACACCAAGGGAAAAGGAAAAGCAAACATAATTAACTTTAAAAAGCATTTCTGTCTCTTATCTGAACTCATTTCAGTCTTCCAACAACATTATTAGTCCTTCATTTTCTTAAATTCAGCTTATAAGTGACCAACCAATTATCCCTTAGGCAGAAAGTAGAGTGAAGTGAACTTGATTTATACATCCACTAAAACAGATGAGTTTCTTATTTTTTCTATTGGAAAGGCCACAGATACAACCAAATGATAAAATGAAAAGGAAGAAATTTATTACCAGTCTATTGTGTTGTATTTTAAATATTTTTTCCTATTCTTTCAATTTCTCATGAAATTGTCAGATTTTCTTTCTTTCTTTCTTTCTTTCTTTCTTTCTTTCTTTCTTTCTCTTTCTTTCTTTCTTTCTTTCTTTCTTTCTTTCTTTCTACTAAGTAATTATTATTTGTAAATTATTGTGCACACTAGTACATAAGAAATAAATCATTGGATACTTCTTTGGACTTTATTATCTTTTTTTAAGCTATAGAATTTGAAAACAAAATTAACCAGGGTTCTCCAGAGAAACAGAACCAATGGGAGATATATCTATCTATGTATTATGGCAATTCATTATGAGGAATTGGCTCACACAATTACGGAGGCTGAGAAGTTTCATGATATGCTACCTGCAAGCCAGAGATCCAGGGAGCCAGTGGTGTAATTCTAGTCTAGAATCCAAAGGCATGAGAATGAGGGGAGTGGATGGTATAAATCCCAGTCCAAGAACAGGAGAAAACCAACATCCCAGCTCAGCAGGTAGGCAGAAAAGGAGCAAGTCCTCCATTTCTTTAGTTTTTGTGCTACTCAGGCCCTCAACAGATTGGCTGATGCCTGCCCAGTTTGGGAAAGGCAATCTACTTTATTGAGTCTACTGATCCAAATGCTAAGATCATCAGGAAACACCTTCACAGACACACCTGGAAGTAACATTTAATCTGGGCACCCTGTGGCCCAGTCAGGTTGACACATAAAATTGACCATCGCAATGTTCAACTATATGCAGTCAATTTAGATATTTTTTAAATGTTGTACCTAATTTCCTTAGATCTTCCTATAATTATTAATGAAAAAATGTGACTGTTGACAAATTTCAAATATTTTATATCTGTGTAAACTCACTAAGTTATAGTTCTCTTATCTGTTAAATGGAGATAAGAATATACTTACCTCATTGATTTGAATATAGATTTAATGAAATAAGTCATAGAAATACTACATTGCCTGCCAGATATTAATAATCATCAAGTGTTTAATTGTAATTTTAAATAATTTTCTAACAAATATATGTAAAAACCATGAAGTAGGCTATTTTCTAATGTTTCATATTTAGTACATATTTAACTATACAGTGGCAGTATCGTAGCCAATGAGGTTTATCCGAGGCGTGATTATTGCTAATTGAAAACTTTTCCTAATTATACATCTTTTAAAGATACATAGAGAATTATCTAAGCAATCCCAGTAATTTAAAAAAAAATAGATTTCATTTTAAAAATAATAAGTTTGACCAGTTTCTTAGTTTCTCATACCATTTTTCAATAAAAGGATCCAGATCTCTTTAGAGATCTAGCTGATTCTAGGACTAAAATGCAGAATATACAAATGAGTGTGGAGAGCTTGTAATGCCAGAAAGCAATGAGGTACTCAAAAAACAAAACCATGAGAGGATGTCAAAGAGACACATGAACCAACTGCCAAAGCTAAAATAATTTGAGCAAGAAAATAAATGAATAACGAATTATTACCCAAAATATAAAATAAATATTCATGAGTCCATACAGAGAAAAATAAATGATTAATAAATAAATGAGTGGGAATAATAGACACATCTTTTATACAGAATAATTCCAAATAATTTATGTAGATACTTTACACTCAAGGAGATAGAACATAATTTCTCACATCTTAACTTTGTACCTAGTGACTATCTTCCAAAGTGCACAGCATGGAAATGGGGGTTGGGGAAGAGTAACTTTACAGTGGAGAAATCTGACAAACACTACCTAAGTCAAATGATCAAAGTTAACATCAGTATTGCTAAATCATATTAATAGCATAGACATTTGGCATGAAGTAATGGGGATGACACATTATCTTAGTGATTTTTTTTCTTAAAAACACATTACCCCAGTCTAATCATGTTAAAATCATCATACAAATCCCAATTCTACAAAATACCTGACTAGTACTCCTTAAAACTATCAAGGTTATCAAAAACAAGGAAAGTGTGCAAAAAATTTTTAGTTTAATATAGTCACAATTGCTCACTTCACCACAGGAAGACTGGTACTCGGCATTCCAAAAGGCTCTGAAGACACTGCCCTTCTTAACTTCCTTAATCCTCTGGAAAGTCAAATCCAGCATGGGTCAGATCAGAAACAAATGATTTGAGGGGGAGGAGCAAGATGGCGGAGGAGTAAGAGACCTAAATTTTGTCTGGTCCCAGGAATTCAGCTAGATAGGTATCAAATGATTCTGAACACCTACAAACTCAACAGGAGATCAAAGAAAAGAATGGCAGCAACTCTCTGAACAGAAAAGCGACCACTTTCTGGAAAGTAGGACATGCAGAGAAGTGAATCCAAGGCGATATATGGGAAGATAGACAGCGGTGGGGAGGGGGCCTCCATCAGCCGCTACTTGCAAGTGATAGAGCAGCAGAGCACAATTTCAGAACTTTTAGAAGTCTGCTCCGCTGAGGGACATTGCTCTGGTGGCTAAGCGGGAAGTAGAACAGTCACTGGGACAGTGTGGTCTCAGGACCCTCTGGGTCACAGAAAGACCATGGGTGCCTGAGTGTGGCAAAGCTCCCAGGTATTGGAGTGGGGAAGCCAGCTGCAGAGACGGAGCAGAGGAGTGGGCTCTCAGCTCGGGGTTGCCATAAACCATGATCCACGGCACAGTCGGGCCACTGCTCTTCTAGCAGGGAACCAACAAGTGGCAGATCCGGGGAGACTCCCCTTCCTCCCTGGGGAGGAGCAGCACGGGAGTGCACCGCAGTGCTCTGCTGGGTTTGGACACTCCAAATGGGATGATGTGCCAGAGACAGAAATGCTCAGTCACAGGCCGGGTGAGCACGGAGTGCAGCCAGAGACTGGGGAGACGGGAGTGATTGACTCCTTTTCTCTGGGGACTCACTGAGGAGTGGGGCCCTGGGTTCTCGGTGCCTCCGGGGCAGAGATTGGGAGGCCACCATTTTCACTCTTGTCCTCCAAAGCTGTACAGAAAACTGCTATGGAGAGCAAACCCGAGCAGATTACTTAGCCCGACCCCTGGCAAGGGCGGGGCAATTCCACCTCCGGCAAAGATATTTGAGAACCACAGCAACAGTCCCCTCCCCCAGAAGATCAGCAAGAACATCCAGCCAACACCAAGTTTACCGATCAATGAGAATGGCAGAACACCAGCACTAAGGAATACTGCACATAGAATTCATGGCTTTTTTCCCCTCTGATTCTTTACTCTTGCAAAGTTAATTTTTTAAATTTTCTTTTTTTTTCTTTTTTGAATTGTTCTTTACAGTCATATTCCATTCCTTCATCATATCAACCCTTATTTTTATACATATATAAGTTTTTCTTTCTTTAAAATTTTGGGAGGCACTTCCTTCTAACAGACCAAAATACACCCAAAATCTAGTGTGTGACACTGATTCTATGCACCAGCCTGATCACATTTGACTATTTTTTTTATCTTTTTCTTTTTTTTTTTTCTTTTTTCTTCCTTTCCCTTTCTTTTCCCCCAGTTTCAGGTCTCATCTGATTTGTTTAGTGTATATTTTTCTGGGGTTGTTGTTACCCTGTCAGCATTTTGTTCTCTCATTCATCTCTTATCTCCTGGACAAAATGACAAGACAGAAGAAATCACCTCAAAAAAAAAGAACAAGAGGCAGTACCGACTGCCAGGGACCTAATCAATATGGACATTAGTAAGATGTCTGAACTAGAGTTCAGAATGACGATTTTAAAGATACTAGCTGGGCTTGAAAAAAGCATGAAATATATTAGAGAAACACTTTCTGGAGAAATAAAAGAACTAAAATCTAACCAAGTGCAAATCAAAAAAGCTATTAATGAGCTGTAATAAAAAATGGAGGCTCTAACTGCTAGGATAAATGGGGCAGAAGGGAGAATTAGTGATATAGAAGACCAAATGATGGAAAATAAAGAAACTGAGAAAAAGAGAGATAAACAACTACTGGATCACGAGGGCAGAATTCAAGAGATAAGTGATACCGTAAGATGAAACAATATTTGAATAATCGGGATCCCAGAAGAAGAAGAAAGAGAGAGAGGGGCAGAAGGTATAATGGAGCAAATTATAGCAGAGAAGTTCCCCAATTTGGGGAAGGAAACAGGCATCAAAATCCAGGAGGCACAGAGAACCCCCCTCAAAATCAACAAAAATAGGTCAACACCCTGACATGTAATAGTAAAACTTACGAGTTTCATAGACAAAGAGAAAATCCTGAAAGCAGCTCAGGAGAAGAGATATGTAACCTACAATGGTAGAAACATTAGATTGGAAACAGGCATATCCACAGAGACCTGGCAGGCCAGAAAGGACTGGCAGGATATATTCAGAGCACTAAATGAGAAAAATATACAGCCAAGAATACTATATTCAGCTAGGCTGTCATTGAAAATAGAAGGAGAGATAAAAAGCTTCCAGGACAAACAAAAACTAAAGGAATTTGCAAACACGAAACCAGCCCTACAAGAAATATTGAAAGGGGTCCTCTAAGCAAAGAGAGAGCCTAAAACTAACATAGACCAGAAAGGAACACAGACAATATACAGTAACAGTCAGCTTACAGGCAATACAATGGCACTAAATTCATATCTTTCAATAGTTACCCTAAATGTAAATGGGCTAAATGCCCCAATCAAAAGACACAGGGTATCAGATGGGATGAAAAAACAAGACCCATCAATATGCTGTCTGCAAGAGACTCAATTTAGACCCAAAGACACCCCCAGATTGAAAGCAAGGGGTGGAAAACAATTTACCATGCTAATGGACACCAAAAGAAAGCTGGGGTGGCAATCCTTATATCAGACAAATTAGATTTTAAACCACAGACTGTAATAAGAGATGAGGAAGGACACTATATCCTACTTAAAGGGTCTATCCAACAAGAAGATCTAACAATTGTAAATATCTATGCCCCTAACATGGGAGAAGCCAATTAATAACAAAAGCAAAGAAACACATCAACAACAATACAATAAAGTGGGGGACTTTAACACCCCCTCACTGAAATGGACAGATCAACTAAGCAAAAGATCAACATGGAAATAAAGACTTTAAATGACACACTGGACCAAAAGGACTTCTCAGACATATTCAGAAAATTCCATCCCAAAGCAACAGAATACACATTCTTCTCTAGTGCCCATGGAACATTCTCCAGAATAGATCACATCCTAGGTCACAAATCAGGTCTCAACCAGTACCAAAAGATTGGGATCATTTCCTGCCTATTTTCAGACCACAATGCTTTGAAACTAGAACTCAGTCACAAGAGTAAAGTCGGAAAGAACTCAAATACATGGAGGCTAAAGAGCATCCTACTAAAGAATGAATGGGTCAACCAGGAAATTAAAGAATTAAAAAAAATTCATGGAAACCAATGAAAATGAAAACACAACTGTTCAAAATTTTTGGGATACAGCAAAGGCGGTCCTAAGAGCAAAGTATATAGCAATACAAGCCTTTCTCAAGAAACCAGAAAGGTCTCAAATACACAACATAACCATATACCTAAAGAAGCTAGAGAAAAAACAGCAAATAAAGCCTAAACCCAGCAGGAGAAGAGAAATAATAAAGATCAGAGCAGAAATCAATGAAATAGAAACCAAAAGAACAGTAGAACAGATCAATGAAACTCGGAGCTGCTTCTTTGAAAGAATTAATAAGATTGATAAACCCCTGGCCAGACCATATCAAAAAGAAAAGAGAAAGGACCCAAATAAATAAAATCATGAATGAAAGAGGAGAGATCACAACCAACACCAAAGAAATACAAACAATTATAAGAACATATTATGAGCAACTCTATGCCAGCAAATTAGATAACCTGGAAGAAATGGATGCATTCCTAGAGATGTATCAACTACCAAAACTGAACCAGGAAGAAATAGAAAACCTGAACAGACCTATAACCACAAAGGAAATTGAAGCAGTCATCAAAAATCTCCCAAAAAACAAAAGCCCTGGGCCTGATGGCTTCCCAGGGGAATTCTACCAAACATTTCAAGAAGAATTAATACCTATTCTTCTGAAACTGTTCCAAAAAATAGAAATGGAAGGAAAACTTCCAAACTCATTTTATGAGGTCACCATTACCTTTATCCCAAAACCAGACAAAGACCCCACCAAAAAGGAGAATTAAAGACCAATATCCCTGATGAACATGGATGCAAAAATTCTCACCAAAATACTAGCCAATAGGATCCAACAGTACATTAAAATATTATTCACCACGACCAAGTGGGATTTATCCCTGGGCTGCAAGGTTGCTTCAACATCCACAAATCAATCAATGTGATATAATACATTAATAAAAGAAAGAACAAGAGTCATATGATCCTCTAAGTAGATACAGAAAAAGCATTTGACAAAGTACAGCATCCTTTCTTGATGAAAACTGTTCAGAGTATAGGGATAGAGGGTACATACCTCAATATCATAGAGCCATCTATCAAAAACCCACAGCGAATATCATTCTCAATGGGGAAAAACTGAGAGCTTTCCCCCTAAGGTCAGGAATGCGGCAGGGATGTCCACTATCACCACTGCTACTCAACATAGTGTTAGAAGTCCTAGCCACAGCGGCAGACAACCAAAAAGAAATAAAAGGCATCCAAATTGGCAAGAAGAAGTCAAACTCTCACTCTTTGCAGATGATATGATACTTTATGTGGAAAACCCAAAAGACTCCACCCCAAAACTGCTAGAACTCATATAGGAATTCAGTCAAGTGGCAGGATATAAAATCAGTGCACAGAAATCAGTGGCATTCCTATACACCAACAAGAAGACAGAAGAAAGAGAAATTAAGGAGTCGATCCCATTTACAATTGCACCCAAACCATAAGACACATAAAAATAGACTCCAAATGGATGAAAGACCTAAATGTGAGACAGGAGTCCATCAAAATCCTAAAGGAGAACACAGGCAGCAACCTCTTCGACCTTAGCTGCAGCAAATTCTTCCTAGATACATTGCCAAAGGCAAGGGAAGCAAGGGCAAAAATGAACTATTAGGACTTCATCAAGAAAAAAGCTTTTGCACAGCAAAAGAAACAGTCAACAAAACCAAAAGACAACTGACAGAATGGGAGAAGAGATTTGCAAATGACATATCAGATAAAGGGCTAGTATCCAAAATCTATAAAGAACTTATCAAACTCAACAACCAAAGAACAAATAATCCAATCAAGAAATGGGCAAAAGATATGAACAGACATTTTTCCAAAGAAGACTTCCAAATGGCCAACAGACACATGAAAAAGTATTCAACATTGCTCAGCATCAAGGAAATCCAAATTAAAATCTCAGTGAAAATTAACAAGTCAGGAAACTACAGATGTTGGCAGGGATGTGGAGAAAAGGGAACCCTGCTGTACTGTTGGTGGGAATGCAAGCTGGTGCAGCCACTCTGGAAAACTATATGGAGGTTCCTCAAAAAGTTGAAAATAGAGCTACCATACGATCCAGCAATTGCACTACTGGGTATTTACCCCAAAGATACAAATGTAGGGATCCGAAGGGGTACATGCACCCTGATGTTTATAGCAGCAGTGTCCACAATATCCAAAGTATGGAAAGAGCCAAGATGTCCATCGACAGATGAATGGATAAAGAAGATGTGGCATATATATACAATGGAATGTTATGCAGCCATCAAAAGGAATGAGATCTTGCCATTTGCAACGACATGGATGGAACTGGAGGGTAGTATGCTGAGCGAAATAAGTCAATCAGAGAAAGACATGTATCATATGATCTTACTGATATGAGGAATTCTTAATCTCAGGAAACAAACTGAGGGTTGCTCGAATGGTGGGGGGTTGGAGGGATGGGGTGGCTGGGTGATAGACATTGGGGAGGGGATGTGCTATGGTGAGCACTGTGAATTGTGTAAGACTGTTGAATCACAGACCTGTACCTCTGAAACAAATAATACTTTATATGTTAAAAAAAAAAGAAGATAGTAAGGGAAAAATGAAGGGGGGGAATCTGAGGGGGAGACGAACCCTGAGACACTATGGACTCTGAGAAACAAACTGAGGGTTCTAGAGGGGAGGGGGGTGGGAGGATGGGTTAGCCTGGTGATGGGTATTAAAGAGGGCACGTACTGAATGGAGCACTGGTATGCACAAACAATGAATCATGGAACACTACATCAAAAACTAATGATGTAATATATGTTTATTTAACATAACATAATAAAAAAATGTAAAATAAAATATAGTCACAATTATGTATTTTTGCTATTGTCATCCTTGCCAGAGGAGATAGATCCAAAAAAGTATTCCTAAGACTGATGTCTAAGGGTTTAAAATTTTTCTTTTAAGAATTTTATCATTTCAGGTCTTATTTTTAGGTCTTTACTTCATTTTGAGTTTACTTTTTTATATTGTGTAAGAAAGTGGTCCAGTTTAATTATTTTGCATGTAGCTGGTCAGTTTTTCTGAAGGAACTCATCAACAAAATGAAAAGGCAACCTGACCTACTGAATGGGAGTAGGTATTTGTAAATGATGTATCTGCTAAGGAGCTAATATCCAAAATATATAAAGTACGCATTGAGCTCAAAACCAGGAAAACAAAAAATGCTGTTAAAAAATGGGTAGAGGACCTGAACAGCCAGACACTTTTCCAAAGAAGACATATAGATGGCCAAAAGACCCATGGAAAGATGCTCAATATCACTAATCATCAGGGGAAAGCAAATCAAAGCCACATTTAGATATCACTCACACCTATCTGATTGGCTAATATCAAACAGATAAGAAAGAACAAGTGTTGGCAAGGATGAGGAGAAAAGTGAGCCTTCCTTCATTGTTGGTGGGAATATAAATTGGTACAGCCTCAATGGAAAACAGGATGAAATTTCCTCAAAAAGTTAAAAATAAAACTACCATATGATCCATCAATTCTGCTTTTGGGTATTTATCCATGAAAATGAAAACACTAATGCAAAGAGATATATACACCTCTATGTTCATTGAGGCACACTTAACTATAGCTAAGATATGGAAGCATCATAAGTATCCATCAATAAATGAATGGATAAATATGGTATATGGCCAAGGGCATGTAATGTTGTAGTAACTCTACTTATCAAGGTGAGCATTTCATAATGTACACAAATGTTGAATCACTATGTTGTATGCCTAAAACTAATATAATATTGTATGCCAACTATACTTCAACCAAAAAACAAAACACAAGGAAAGTCTGAGAAATTTTCAAAGCCAAAGAATACTAAAGAAACATGAATACTAACGGTTTGTGGTATCCTGGATTAGATCCTGGAAAAGAAAAAGACATTAGTTTAAGACTAAGGGAATCCTGGGGCACCTGGCTGATCATCAGTCAAGCATCCAACTCTTTATTTTGGCTCAGGTCATGATCACAGGGTCATGAGATCGAGCCCCATGTCAGGCTCCGTGCTCACTGGGAAGTCGGCTTGAGATTTTCTCCCTCTCCCTCTCCTTTTGCCCCTCCCCCTGCTCTCTCTCTCAAGATAAATAAATAAATCTTTATAAAAAAAGACTAAGGAAATCCAAATAAAATAAAATATGGACTTTGGTTAATAATAGTGTATCAATATTGGCTAATTTGCTGTGACAAATGTACTAATGTCAGATAGTAATAATAGTGGAAACTGGTTGCAGAGTATGCAACACCCTCTGAACTATCTTTGTAACTGTTCAGTAAATTTACAACTATTCTAAAATTTAAAAGTTTAATTCAGAAATAAATGATTGCAAATAAATAATTTCTGATTCAAAATAATTTATACTTAAAACATAAGTAGTCATTTTAGGTAATCATAAATGTTTTTACCTTTTCATATACTAAATATTGTAGTCCACTAATTATAATGAAGGAAAGAATTCTTCAGTTAATTGCAGTGCCTTAGGTTTGTAAATCAAATTAAAATGTTCAATGGATTTCATACAAAGACATAAATGAAACATAAAAGCAAAAACAAACTGTTATAAAATGAATGTTCCTAATAATGAATAATTATTTTTTCTGTTAATAATGACATGTAATGAAACTTACAGTACTAGGAATACACTATACTATCAAAAATATGTTTTTGACAATTTTAATTCACTTCATATTTTTATACATCTCTCTGCTAGAAAACTTGCCCTGTGTAACAGAACCTAGCTGCTTGTTCCTCTGTTTCCTTTGCTTCTGGCATAAGTTTAATTATCTTCCAAATATTTGGGACCATGTGAACGAGTTCTGACCAACAGAAAATCAGTGGTAGTTTTAATCTTATACTTTGGTCCATAAAAAATGTCCTATAAGTCTTTTTTTCCCTTTATTCTTTTCCATTTTTGTTGGAAGTGAGGTGTCTAAAAAACTAGAGGAAAGAAGAACCAGAAGATAGAAAAGCATAGGTCCCTAAATCTCATGTAGAAAAATGTCCATGGGTCAGAAGTATCCCCATTGTCCTGAGTGAGCAAAAAACAAAAGTTTTTATTGTGGTAAACCACTAAGATTAGAAGTGTTTGTTTTTTCTTTGCAGCAATTAACATTATTTATCCTAAAAGTTATCCCTTTAGTGCTCATACACACCTCCTTGAAAATTCCATTGGAATTGATTTTTTAAATACCATGAAAAGAAATATTTTTTGAAAAACATGTCTGTGTAATACAGTTATGAATCATTTATATAGGAAATGTACATATAATTTCTTCTTTTAAAATTGTAATTCTTGGGACACCTGGGTGGCTCAATCAGTTAAGCATCTGCCTTCAGCTCAAGTCCTGAGCTCAGGGTCCTGGTATCGAGCCCCACGTACTGCTTTCTGTTCAGTGGGGAGTCTGCTTCTCCCTCTCACACTCACTTTCTCTCTCTCTCTCAAATAAATAATTTTTAAAAAAATTAAAAAAATTGTAATTATTCTCTGATTAAATTTAAGATTGTTAGCAAATGTGCAATGTTTCAAAAAGAAATAAAAATGATATACAGAAAAAATGAAACGTCAGCAAAATACAATCATAAAATTAAGTTTAAAAAATATTTAGTTGATTCATTAATTCAGTGAGGTTAGTTATTTTATATTGAGTAGACAATTTAACAAACTATGCCCCAGGTGGGAAAATCCAGGCCCCTCCCTATTTTGTGTATCTCACCAACACCACCACACTCATTCAGTTGTGTACTGTTGATGGCTCTTCCAGGGGCAACTTCAAGAGTGTATGTGCTCTTTGCTTGCAAAACCTAAATTATTTATTGTCTGGCCCTATCAGAAAGCATTTGCTGACCCTTGGTGTAGAAAATGATCAAACAATAACCTATTTTATAAGCTACTTGTTGTGGCTTTCTTTTGATCTAGTCCAAGTTTTATTTATTGGTTCTTCATCTGCACTAATATATATTTTGTTAAAGTAATATACAAAAATCTTGCTTTTTATAGGAAATGTATAATCCTGTTCTACTGTATTAGATTAATATCATGATTTTTCATTTTCAGTAAAATTGTTGCCAGAAAAATAATGCATGTTTGGGAATTTATAAATTATAAGCCCCCCCTTTTTTTAAATTTAAAGAATATGTACAGTTACTATTTACCAAATATGTGGATTTGTAATATATAGTGCTTTGATCATTTAAGAATATACCCTAGTTCAAACATTTTGCCACTTGTAGAAGTTATATTTCATTGTTAGTTATAACTTACTAAAGCATACACCAGAGAAAGGAATTTATCCAAAAAGTAGATTGTGATTCTATAGTCTACTTATAGGAACAGTAGAAATAATTAGAAAAATCTTTGTATAATTACTTCTGGAGAGCTGAATAATGCAGTGTTTTTATGCATGTTAGTTTCTAGCATTATAATTACAGATGCTCCACAAATAGCATAGGTTTCACACATGTTATTAATGCTGTATATCTCTTTTGAAATCTGTAGAATCTTTTTCTTCTTCTTTTTTAAAAAGAACAAATTAATATGGATAATAAATTCCTTAATACAACAATTGTTCTTCCATGAGGTGTTCATCCACTGGCGTAAGCTAGTGGTTAGTTTTGATTTAATCTAGGCTCCCTTCCAACTTCTAGTCTTAGGAACTAAACTTAGCAAATAAATATCAAAAATGCATTTCCTTCAGATAGAAAGGGCATTATTATTTTGTTTTCTGTTTACTATGAACTGAATTTTTCTTCAGCAATGAACAGAATACTTTAGCAAATACAAATTGGTTTTCACCTTCCCTAATAGAGGTAATTATTATGATTTCTGTCAGGAAAACCTAGTGCTTTTCACGTAAGAAAGCAAGATATGGACTAAATTCATGTTCTACATGTTTGGATACCCATATTTTATATTTTAATTAAAACAAGATCATATAAATCAGTCATTCACAGTGAGCACTGTTGTCATAAACCAATCTGTTTTCACAGCCAATCATTGCTTACTGGAGCACCCTCTACTAAAGCCCTCTATGCGCAACACTTCCAAAAAGAATTCAGTAATAATTATTTATCTTGCTGTGCAAAATGTACTAAGTATTATTTTTTTTATGTTTCCATGTGTGGAATAAATGGAAATAAATAATGCCTCAAAGTGTAAATTTTCTTTCTATGTATGAAATAAAAAGAGAATTATTAATCATGCATATACAAACACACACAAATATCTGGGATTAAATATACCTACTCATCTTCCCTCCAGAATTACATACAATTGTGTATGAGTCCCTGGTTTATAAATTCTAGTCATTACTCTTTATTTAAAAATATAATCATATATGTTAACTAACTAGAGTATAAATAAAAACTTGAAATTAAAAAAAATCTTAAAAATAAAAATAAAAAAGTACAGGGAGAGGGAAAAAAAAAACATATAAAATCAATGCCAACTAATAATGTATCCATTACCCAATCAGCAACTTTAAATTCTAAAGGTTATATCCATGAAATATAACTGGAGTAAAGAAAAGATGATGATGACCACCTATAATGAAAATTGCTGCTGGCAGACTCAGCCAGAACTCTCTTTGCCAATAAAGCACTTAAAGAGGTAGTCCATCCAGAATTTGGAGTGTTTTCCTAGTAACTGAAGAAGACCACAACTCTCAAAGTGCCTATTACAAATTAGTGATACTCTGAGCTATATTAATGCAATTCTCTATAGAAAAGTATGATTGATAAATCCAAAATCTTAAGTGTATATTTACTAGTAAGTAACAAATCTGTTGATGATTGTATAATTCATAAAATGAACCATTTGCATATTGAATTTCATTAAATGAAGGAATCCTGGGAGAAAATAGTTTTGCATATATCATTGTTAAAGCAATAGTCTGTATTTTTATCATGTTTTGGTAGTGAAAATTAAGCTGTTACCCTTTTCTTCTAAAATATAATACATATCTATCTAATACAATATCTAATATCTAATATCCAATATCTAATACAAAGAAGACAGGGCTTTGATGTAAATTACTGTTTGTTTTTCAAGTGCTTAAACTAATAAGAATGTTATTTTAATAAGGCTACATATGTGCCTAGTAGAATAGAAATATTGTTTGAGCAAATGTCTTATCTGCTGAAGCTTTAATGACACATGTCCCTGAATGTGTAGCAATTAAGATAAAAGAACAGAAATGGTAATTAGCCATTAAACATGTTTGCAAAAGAAAGTAAACATAGAAGAAAGAAAACTCAACAAAATAAAAATGCTTAAGTGTGTTGAAAGCTAGAATAATAATGCTGCTTTCCAGATAGAACACTCTTGTTATGGGAACTTGTAATTAGAAAGCAGACTTAAGTACATTTTTTTAAGTGCTTGTGAAGTGAAAAAGACTAGAGTATAGATAATGGAGCAGTTAGTTTTTCAGCCTTCACAGGCCATATCTCAGTCATTCTTGGTTTGAGCTACAATGGGGAGCTGGAGATGCTATAATCAAATGCTCCAGTCTAGTCAATCTACAGCTATACTAAACATTCTTGGAGGACAAAATATTTTTGCTAGAAAACTTCTTCCACTCAACTACAGATCAGTTGAGTTTATTAACAAAAAGTCAATTTTATTTAACGCATTTAATGAAAGTAATATGAGTATTATTTTGGAGAGGTCAAATAAATTGGGCTAACTCTAAAGTACTGAGTTCATAACAACAATATAATAGAAAAAAAAGCAATATTCATTTAATAGTTGATGTTGATGATTCGGTCTCCTAGTTGTTCTCCATAGCAATTTAAACCAGAAACATGAAGTACATGTTGGTTTGAAAATGAATATTATGTTCAACTTCTTGGTGATTACATCATTATCTTTACTCTGATAGAAGTATTTAGATGCTGAGGCCATTTAGACAGCAAGAATAAAGAGAACCTGAGTAGTGGATAGGTATATTTCTTTGTACTATTTACAAAAGGAATTAATTCTGCATGCTTTTATTAATTTCTTTCTCTGTTTTTAGAATTCATTAGTATTTAATATCTTGGTCAAATATTTAATTGTGTGATTTCAGTTGTGTTTCTTATTAATTAATCAGAGCTGTTATTTATCAGTTTCATATTCCCTACCTTTTTTCTTTAGAACCTATAGACTACATTTGGATGGGTAATTAGATTTGATATTTTCTGTAAAAATAGCATATCGAATGAAAAAATACTGTCACAGACTAAGTATGAACATATTATATTGAAAATGCTATTGAGTTTAATCAACAAGATGTTATAGATACTTCCATCTAGGTAATCCAATATGGGCAATGATAGGATGACAGGTCTGGCAGATTCAGAGAAATGTTTAATGATAACCTATATTTTATACTAATCAGTTTTGATTTGCATTACCAACAGGAAATAATGTACCCTTGACACTCCAACAGCTAGGGAAAATTATAATTAAGTTGAAATTTACAGAGAAGGATTAATTTACAATGTATTCATAATAATTTGAACTCTGTAAAATTGGAAAATGATTACACTACTATGTTTTTTAATTCTTATCTTCACTGGTTTCTAGGATATTGCTCACCTTTAATTTCCGGTATTATTCAGCATCCTGTACTCAGCTCGTTTACCTTTTCACTATAAATGCTTTTTAGGTTGATCAAATCTATCCACGTGTTTCAATGACCTCTTTCCAGCATGTGGAGGAAAATGGACTTTTCCCTTCAAGTTGAAAGAGCTACGTGTTGATGATTTCTAAACTGCTATGCATATCTTAGTACAATGAAAGTTCCAGGAAGAAATTTAAAATAAAACAAAACAGAGTGAGCTCAAACAAAAGAAAGCATGGGAATGTGAAGGGCTCAAAGATATTCAGTGTAGCCAAAATTTATCCTGAGGGCAATGAGGTTGGAGTATTAAGCACAGTCCAAATCAGAAATGTCATTTAAGGAATAGTAGGGCCAATAAAAGTCATTAATCTGGGAAAAATATAAATGTATTTTGAGAGTTACTCTAAACTGTAAGGTAGAACTTCTTTTTCTCTTATAGAAGGGTTACATACTGAAAGAAGAGAAAAATTTAGGTGCTTGCAATAATCAAACTATTGTCTAAAGCATAGGTATGGAAACAAAGTTTGAGGTAACTGGACAATTTCAGAAGATATTTAGGTGACAAACCAAACAGGATAGGCTCTTATGATGTTCAGATGTATAAACTGAGGAAAAGAAGAGAATTACGCTCAGATTCCCAGGATAGATAAAATGAGTTATTGTTCTGGGACCACAGAGGTAGAAGAAGCATGTTTAATGAAGAGAGAAATCAGCAGAGCTTCAAACATACTGAGTTTGACAGACTATAAGTTATTAAGGTAGAAGTCTCCCTTAAATAATCCTAATATGCATGTCTAAAGCACAGGAGAGAGTGGAAAGACTATAGTTTACTAAAATATCAGTTAGAAAGAAATATATAGAATGACAAGGAAAGAATACTTGGGATAGACACTGAGGAAGCCTAAAATATAAAGAATGGATAGAGAAGAGAATACACAATGTGAGGTAATAGGAAAAGCAAGACAAGAAAGTTTCTATTAGGAAGAAATGGTAAGAAAGTGTCAAATATTGTTGGACAGTCCAGTACAATTTGCTATCAATATGGTCCAGAAAAATAATTATTAGAGAGGGCACTGGATGTAATGAGCATTGGGTGTTATATGCAACTGATGAATCACTAAACTCTACCTCTGAAACTAATAATATACTATACCTTAATTGATCTTAAATAAAATATAATAATAAAAAAAAGAAAAGGTTAGTTACTGATGTTGGTGGTGAATGAGGGGTGGGAGATAAATAGATGAAATGAGAATGTGGAGCTAGCAAGACTAGATTACTCTGTGAATATTTGACAGGTAAGGGGAAAGGAGATATAAGTTTAAAGGGGAGGAATGAGAGACAAATTTTTTTTTTTATTTCTGAAATTTTGAGTGGTTCATGAGGTACATGGATATCTTCCATTTGCCCTTCAAGATCTGCTCTATGTCTAGGAAGCTAAATCATACTACATATATATTTTCTGCCTTCTTTAGAGTTTCCCCAATGTGAAGTAAGAGGAAAGAAGGACACAAGATGATTATTCCCTCACTTCTCTTTTTGGATTACCTTTTAGTGATCATCACATCTTCTCTAAGGCAGTGGTCTCCACATAGCCTTTCTGTCTCAGCTTCCAGTACCAGCTCACTGAACCCCTTCACACTGAATGGCACAAAGACTGCACTCTGTCCCTTGTGACTTTAGTAGATCTGTCACACACTTGTGAATTATCTCATATTAAATCTCTTCTAATTTCTTTAGAGAGCGCCATCTCATTTCTTCCAGGATCCAATCACACATGTTAATTTTTGTATGCTTATGGGATGATGTTACCACAAGAGTAGAGACTAAACCTATAGGAAACAGAATAGTTGATAGAGGTCAGTGGAATGTGGTGAGACAAAGATCTAGAAATATGGTGACAACATTAGCTATAGACAGGAGGAGAGGCTGATCTGACATTATTTTAAAAGAAATTAACCAAATGGAAAAGATGGATGGTGATATTGATAACACTTTAGAGATTTTGGTAGGAATTTAAGAGAGTTATCATCTGATGACATCTGTTTTTGCTGGAACTCAAACCATGTGTCTATTTCCTATGAGTGATGGGAAGAGTAGCATGATTGGGAATTCAGGGAAAGTGTAAACTGTTTCACATTTAGTTGACTATCCATTTTCCTGCATGCTGATGATACACTGAACTTTGAAAATGATTCTTCTAGCCACATTGTTCTATAGGAGCTGCAACTTTGACTAGAGTTGGCCTCTACCCTAAACCAGAGTCAGAGACCATTCTAGGGATTTAGAATGCAAAATTTGAGAAAATGTTGCTCACACTGTTTGACATTCAAAATGTGGAATGTGGGTCCACAACTATTGGCAGAAAATTACTTAAGTTGGGGACAACAGTTTGAAGAAGCATAGAGAGAAGCAGAAAGATAATATGGAGAGCTACAAAAAAAAAAAACAGACAAACATGACAGAGTTCCAGCACCTAATGTACCTGGGCCAGTCACACATTTCCCATTCCTATGTTTTGCTGCTTGAACCAATAAATTTCTCACTGTACCAGTGCTCATCCTACTAAGGCTCTGTCTCTCTTCTCCAAAAAAGGTTTTAGTTGTAAAAACTTAGGCAGGGTTGAAGTTTGATCGAAGGTAGAAATGATAAATTTATGTTGGCATCAGTCTTCAAATCTGTATGATCTTTCTCTATTAGTGCTCAATAGCTAAAGAGGAGGCGCAGAGAAAAAAAGAGTTGGATTAACTGGGAATTGAGTAAAAACAGAAAAAATGGCACCCATGGAGAGGAATCCCAAGGTTCCCAGTGAAAGCAACCACTGAAACTGTGAAGAACTAGGCAGTTTCCCCTGCTTCCAAACCAGTAGGAGTTTTTAGTGCAGCTATATCAACGTCCTGCTATAATTAATAACATTATTTAAAGGAGGAAAACAGAATCCAAGGAGAAATACCAAAATAAGGACAAAATATCATCACAGTTCAAGAATAAAAGTAAATATTACTAGAGAGACTTCATGCTCAGAATACCTTCACTGTAAGATATCTTGAAGGAAGCACTTCAGCCTGAAGGAAATAACACCAAATGGAAAGTCAGATTTATAAGAAGACATGAAGGCCTTGAAAATGAGAAATAGGCAAATAAATGAAATATATAATTTTTCTTCTCTTAATTTCTTTAAAACATATACAAATGTTTAAAGCAAATTTTATAACACTGAATTAGTGGTTTATAGCATAAGTGAGTGACAGTGACAACAGTAGTATAGCAATGGGGGTAAATGGAACTAAATGGTGTAGTATATTTTATGTGAAATAGTACAAATAGCAATGGGGGTAAATGGAACTAAATTAGTGTAGTATATTTTATGTGAAATAGTACAAATTAATTGTAAGTAGACTATACTGATGGCAATCCAAAGAGTAAGAATTTAAACAATAATGTAAAGAGTCATTGCGATGGTTATAATCAATAGAATAATAAAAATATTTGACCAAAACGAGAACAGCAAAATATATAGACACAAAAACTAAACCAAAGCCAAAAACAAACAAACAAAAAGCAGACAGATTGAAAACAAAAGTCAAATGTGGACATAAATCCAACCAAAGCATAATTAAATTGAATGTCAATGAATTAAAAAAATTCAGCAGAGTTTCACATTGTCCAGCTGTATAGAAACCAAGACCCAACTTTATTTAGTCTCAAGAAATGCACATAAATATGAAGACATAGATAAGTTGAAAAATTATAAATGTATACTATTTTATAAAAGCATAAAAATGTGATGAAGCTATATCCATATCAGAAAAAAATATATTTCAGTCCATAAGTAGAAAGTGAAGATTATAGTAATAAAAGATCAATTCAGCAGTGACTTCAACTAACATGTAGGACAGCAGGGTCACCCCATCAAGCACAGATTCAAGAGAAATAATAATAGGTTGTTGCTGTAAGTCTCTATGTACATCAGTCGTTTGTTACATAAAGATAATTGAAACAGAAATTAGCATCTAGAAGTGAGGTGCTCTCATAACTGAAACCCAATATATGTGGCACTGGGATGATTTTGGGAAGAGGATGCAAGGACAGTGAGGCAATTTTAATGACGTCTAGAAGAACAGTGAGGAAACTGTTATTAGAGGCTGGAGAAATTAGAATCATGGTATATATTGACCAAATACTGGCAAGACTCTTGCCTGTGTTAATGTGGAAGATAGAAAATATACACAATTCCCTCATAGACTTGGCAAAGAAGATTCCAGGGTAAAATTTTGAAATTATCAAATAGCTTCATTTAGCGGTCTATGATAAAATAGGAGAGGAAGTAGATGAGCTAACGATGAAACTGTTTTCAACCAGATTTTAGAAAATGTATTTTTAACTCATGACTGCTGTGTTGGAAAATAAATATGATTGTTATTTCTAAACTCTCCAGCTGGCAACAGATTTTCAAAATGGACTCAGGGCAATGATCAAATCCAGGATATTACCAGTGAAATTGAGTTTCAGGGGTGAGATCAAAGGTGCATGGATTTAAAACCCTGTGTTAAGACAATAGAATAAGTTAAAGCAAAGGCACATAGACCCCCTCAGCTAGACGAAAACACTTCTAAAAACCTTAAGGACATAACCTAACTCTCACCCCAAGTTAGAGAGGAAATAGTTCAAAGAAATGTTTGGGTCTGGCAGGAAGCAAGCTGAGAAAGTTACTCAGCTGCAAACATGAGCCATTACTTAATGGCTAGCAGATCACAGAAGTACTATGGACCAGTCTTTACTTATGTTTCTTCCTCCCCCTTTTGAATGTGTGTCCATTGCAGTATTCTCGTCTCTGCCTCAGCTCTGTATATCGACAGTATGGGTGAGCAGAAAATTTGTCTTTTTAATTTTCAAGTCTCTGAATCAAGAAAAGCTATTCTCAAATGCTGAAATAAAGAAGCTATAATCAAGTAGCCTCTTCTACATCTGAACTTAATTTAAATAATGACAGCCTAGATTTTTAAGCCAATTCCAATGGGACAAGACATTTGTGCGTGACAATAATATATTCTTCACCTGGGTGATATAAGTTAGAGTGACCAGAGGTTGGACTACAGTACATAATATCTTAAAATGGCCATTGATTATCCCTTTTTGTCAAATGGACATGGCTGACCACTCTTGTCCATCTGTCTCTCCATATGCCTACCTTCGGCTTCCTCATGACGTGGCAGTACAAAAGTAATCAGGTTTTGTGGAAGTCAGATTTCTTAGAGCAGCAGTTCTCAAATGAAGGTGCTTTTGCCCCACTAGGGCACATTTGGCAAAGTTTAGAGCTATTTTGGAGGGGTAAGAGGGGCATCTAGTGGTTATGTTGAGTTGAACTGTGCCCTTCCAAAACTTCTATGTTAAAGTCCTAACCTCCAGTACTTTAGAATGTGACCTTATTTGGCAGTACTGGTCATTTCAGATTGTAAATAGTTAAGATGCAGTCATATTGGTATAAGATGAGCCCCTAACCCAATATGACTGGTGTCCTTATCAAAAGGGGTAATCTAGACACAGACACATACTGAAGAAGATCACCATGTGAAGATGAAGGCAGAGATTTGGTGACTTTTCTACAAACCATGGTATACCAATGATTGCCAGCTAACCACCAGAAGCTAGGAGAAAGACATGAAACAGATTCTCTTTCAAAATCCTTAGACGGAAGCAGCCCTGTCAACACTTTGATCTTGGACTGCTTGCCTCCAGAACTGTAATAGAATAAATCTCTGCTGTTTAAGCTATCCAGTTTGTAATGAATCTCTGGCAAACTAATACAGAGTCAAAGGATACTCTAAAAACATCTTAAAATGGAAAAGACAGCCCAACACAACAAAGTAGGTTTTGATGAAAATGTCATTACTGCTGATATTAGAAAACTTGCTCTTAGAGAGAGTATTTTGAGAGGAACTGGAAACTGCCAGTCTCTTAAGATCTATGCCAAAAAAAAATTGACAAAGTAACACTTCTGCAGGGTTTCATTAGGCAAACATTCACAGAGTTCATCCAGATTGAAGAAGAGGGGTCCTAGTTATTTTTCTCCGCTATAGTCTGCCATGTGATCACAGATTATTTACATTTCATCTACATGCAAAATACACACTCTCTTCTAAGAGAATACCCTAAGAGCATAAGCATCAGGCTTATGTTGAGATTAGAAAATAAAACTTTCTAAAAAGTCCTTTTACAAAAGTTGCAAAAGCATAAAAATCTTAGGGTATAAATTAAATTTTAAAAGTATCTATGCAGAAAACTATAAAACATTGCTGAGAGAAATTAAAGATTTATAAAGATGGAAAAAATGTAACCTGATCATACATTGGAAGAATGAATATGGTTAAAATGATCTATAAATTCAATGTAATGCCTGTTGTAATGCAAGAAGTGGTGTTTTTGTTTTTTGTGTTTTTTTGAAAAATTGACAACTTGATTTAAAATACGGGATTGTATGAACTTATAATAGCAAAAATAGTCTACTAGGTAAAAGAACAAGTCTGGAGAAGTTATACTATCAGACTTTATGACTTAATATCAAAAGAGTGTTTTATTAGAATGGAGGCAAGGAAGGAAGGAAACAAGGAAGGAAACAAGGGAGGAAGGAAAGAAGGGAGGGAGAGAAAAAGGGTGGAAGGAAGGAAGAAAAATTGATCAATGAAAGTGAAATGAGATTCCAGAAATAGAACCACATTTACACAATTTATTTTCAACAAAAGATCTGAAACGATTCAATAGGAAAATGAAAGTCTTTTCAACATGTGGTAATGGAATAAATAGATATTTATGTA
This sequence comes from Mirounga leonina, assembly GCF_011800145.1. Classification (NCBI taxonomy): domain Eukaryota; kingdom Metazoa; phylum Chordata; class Mammalia; order Carnivora; family Phocidae; genus Mirounga; species Mirounga leonina. The sequence continues at coordinate 26,687,329 of NW_023270807.1, read as the reverse complement.
GGAAAAAAGTGGCATTGACTTCTACCTCATACCATACACAAAACAATGATCATTAATCTTTATGTAAAAGCTAAAACCATAAAGCTTTGAGGAGAAAACATGGAAGAAGCTCTTTTTGACTTAGGAGGAAGATTTTTGTTTTTTAGAAAAGGCAAAGAGAACAATATCCATAAAGAAAACATAATTTAGTCTAATCAAATTTAGAATTTTTCCTCACCAAAAATAATGTTAGAAAATAACAAGATAAACATGGGATAAATATATGCAAATATCTATCTGGCAAAGGACTAACAGCAGAATATTCAACAATATAAATAAAACAAAACATTGAAAATAATTTGCAAATGACTGGAACCAACATTCATAAAGGAGGATAAGCAAATAAATTCGTATCATCATTAATCATCAAGGAACTGCAAAATAAAGCTAAAAGTGGATACTCCTCTAAAGTGTCTAAAATAAAAAAAAAATGTTTCTGAAAATGTGGAGTAAATAAACTCATACATTTATGATAGAGATTTAAAATTATTGATAGAAAATAGGGGCACCTGGGTGGCTCATTCAATCAAGCATCCGACTCTTGATTTCGGCTCAGGTCATGATCTCAGGGTCATGAGATTGAGCCCTGCATTGGGCTCCACACCCAGTGTGGAGCACACCCATGCTAAAGATTCTCTCTCTCTCTTCCCCTCCCTTTGCCCCTCCCCACTACATGCACACACACACACACTCTCCCTCAAGAAAAAATAAAATTATTGATAGAAAATAAAATGTAAAAAATTTGGGGAAACAGTTTGGAAGTTACTTTTAAAGTTAAACATATACTTAACATAGGAACAGCAACTGAATCCTAGGTATAGAAGCAAGTGAAATGAAAATATTTGTTTATAAAAAGCATTTACAGACATGTTTATAACAGTTTTATAGTAATTCAAACCTAGAAACATCCAAATGTCTGTCAACATAAAAAGATAATAAACCAACTAGTGATAGATACATACAATGGGTTATCATATAGCAATAGGAAATATCAAACTACTAATTCTAATACACAAGAACCTTTCAGACAGTATGCTGAACCTAAAGATGTGGACAAAAAGAATGTATTACAAGATTCCACTTACGTTATTTCTCAAATAGGAAAAAAAATCAGAAAAGTGGTTGTTTCCAGAGACAGAGCTGCTTGGCAAGGGGAAAACAGAACATTTTTCTGAGGTGATAGAAAAGTTCTAAATCTTGAAAAGGAGTATGTATGGATTAAAAGGTATGCATTTATAAAAACCCATCTACTGCACACTTACAATTTATTCTTAATGTAAATTTTAGCAAAAAATAAGACTAAGTTCATTTCTCATTAGTAGTTTTGCTTAGCAATTTTGGTTTGGGTTAGCAATTCTAAAACTTTTTTTTCTGTGTATTATAGTCTTGAGCAAATTAGTAAATATACTGACGATAATAGGAGTTAGATATCTCACAGGTAGTGAAGGAATTTATCATATGGAAAGACGGAGAACTAAATGACACTCCGTGGTATTAGCTAGCAATTGGAGGTGTGAATATGAATTCATGGTTCTTAATAAGTAGACATAGAAACATAAATGTAACTATTTATATACATGCATGCATCATTATATAATGCTGTCGTAGAATGTGCCCAGTGGTATTGGATGATTGAGTGAAACTGTATGTGTGTGTGTGTGTGTATCTGCATGTATATCTGTGTATATACAGATATAGAAAATATATATATGTATATGTATGTGTGTGTATATATAGACACACATATGCATTCACCCATAACTCTGAGCTTTGTCCATTGATACGCAGCACTCATATCACCCAGATTTTTATTTCTAAATATCATTCTCTACTTAAAGGGACCATAGCTTTTTAGAGAAAAGACAAATTCCAAGGGAAAAGATAAGATAAATCATAAATACCTTTTTTCACTAATAGTAAAGCAGAAATCAAAGAAAAATGAGAATTATCAAAAGGAACCAGCTTGAAAGGGCTTCCTTTGGCCAAATATGAGAAAATTTGAACATTAAACAATAAAGTTAATGGATTATAATTCATTTAATACTATAATAATTGATGCCTCAATTCCTACAGAAATACATAGTGAAAAATAGACAATCGCTTCTTGGCCTTTTGGCAGATCAAGTGAAAATTAGACAAAAACTTGGGGAGGTATAAAGGGAAATCTCTTCATTATAGCATAATATCAGCTAACAAATATGAAAGTAATGGTAGAGTTGAAAATCGTCAATGGTTATTAGAAATAATTGGTGAACCATTCACAAGAGACAGGATGTATACATAGTATTAAGGTAACTCTCCAAAAATTATTTGTTAAATCCAAAGGGACAAATTACAAGTTTTTATTGAAATAACATCACCAATATTGGAACAAAGGAACTTAATATGTCCCCTGGAATGATACACTGAGGACACCGTATCACTTCATTGTATTTCTTCCAAAGGTACATAAAACCTGAATTTGCATCATAAGATGACAACAAATAAGCCAAAATTGATGGTCCTTTTACAAAATTACTGGGATATAATATACAAAATGTCAAGGTCCAGAAAGACCAAAAAAAGATAAATAACTGTTCCAAACTAAAGATAATCACAACTAAATTCAGGATGTGAGCTTGGATTTGATGTGGACCGAAAAAAAAAGAAGCTATCTGTGAAGGATTTTATTGGGACTGTGGACAAAATTCGAATATGTGCTGTGAGTTAAATAATAATATTGATTTTAATAATTGTACTGTGACAGTGTAAGGAATAACATTGTTACTGGAAAATGCATGCTGCTATACTTAAGGGTAGATAGTCTATAATATTTCAAACTTTCTCTTAGATGGTTCACAAAAAAGAAAGACATATGGGGGCATCTGACTTCAGCTCAGGTGATGATCTCAGAGTCCTGGGATTGAGCCCCATATTGAGCTCCCCTCTAAGTAGGAGTCTCCTTGTTCCTCTCCCTCTACCCTTTCCCCCGCTTATGCTGTCTCTCTCTCAGAGGAATAAATAAAATCTTAAAAAAAAAGAGAAATGCATATGATATAGATAATATATAATATAAATACATGTAATACAGATAAACATAAAGAGGAAGATTAATGCAAATATAGCAAAATATAAACATTTCATTACTCCAATAAAGTACTAGAGTTTTTTGTATAATTTTTACATTTTTTGTGAAAGCTTTAAATAATATTAAAATAAAAAGTTAGAAAAATTCACCTTACTACTCCATGGTGACCACCATATACCTATTAGTATGGATAGAATGAAATAAACAAAAAGCAAATAAACAACCATGCTGAATATTTGTGAGGAGTCAGAGCAACCAAAAGTGTCATCATTGGGACTGATGGGAATTCAAAATGGTAAAGCCACTTTGGAAAATAATTTGGCAGTTTATTATAAATTAAACATACACTTATATGAACCAGCACTCAAGTATTTACTCAAGTGAATTGAATACTTAAATTCACACGAAAACTCATATGCAAATGTCTCTACTTCACATTTATACCTATTTTCATATTTACCAAAAAACTAGAAACAAACGACATGCTTTTCAACAGATGCCTGGATAAACAAATTCTAGTACCTCCATACAATGGTATAGTGCTCAGCAATAAAAAGGAACAAATTACTGAATAACACAACATTGATGAAACTTAAATATATTTTGTTATGTAAATAAAGCTGGACATAAAAGATACATACTGCATGATTCCATTTATATGACATCCAGGAAAAGGCAAAAATATAAGGAAAGCAGATCAGTGGTGGACAAGAAGCTTATGGATGGGTTATTTTTAATGGGGCATTCCAGAGAATCTTTAGGTTGATGTAATTGTTCTATGTGGTATTCAGATGGTAGATACATGAATCTATACATTTGTCAAATCGATAGAAACATACAGTACAGAGTAAACTTTTTTTTTAAAGATTTTACTTATTTATTTGACAGAGAGAGAGAACACAAGCAGGGGCAGCAGGAGAGGGAGAAGCAGGCTCCCCGCTGAGCAGGGAGCCAGAAGTGGGATCATGACCTGAGCCGAAGACAGATGCTTAACCAACTGAGCCACCCAGGCACCCGCAGAGTAAACTTTACTGTATTCAAATTAAAAACAAATCAACCAGGGTATTGGAGGGTCCAGTCACAGGATGCAAACTGTCACAAATAAATCCAATTTCATTACATATGTACAACATAACCTTACTTAAATGAAGAAGGGACAAATGGAGCTGACCTAAATAACTTTGAAAAACAGAGTTTTGACTGTGTACAGTAAGTTAAATGCCAAAAAATTCTGAACATAATTAGCGTATTTTGGGGTAAATTTGTTTCTCACAGAGGTAAATGTTAACAAGGCTGAAACTACTTGTATGCTAGGGTTGAACAAATAAGTAAATAAATTGTAGATAATGGGAACCAAGCTGCTCAATGTCAGAGAAAAACATTATAAATAAACAAGGGAGAAACACCAGAACAATACATGTAGTGTGATACATAGAGATATCTGAATGAGCACTTGCTTCCCGACAGTATTTGCCAAAGTGCTAGATAGACTTTTGGACTCTGCTCTGTCCTAATTAAACTTCAGATACAAGACTTTGTGAATGAAGTAAGTGACCAAAGAAGTCTTTTTCAATCTCTCCAAGGAAGGGTATTGAAGAATTACTGAGTGGCCATAGAAAGGCAATGACTGATGAAGAATTAGGAACAGTGATACAGGATTACCAATAAAAACACATATGGCAATTTAGCATACTTTGGGGATAATTCAACTATCAGGAATTTTGTATTTATGGACCAATTTTCAAAAGATATTTTGTATACAAATGACTTGTACTAATTTTGAGACACTTATGTTGAAGAGTCACTGCCCTGGGTAGTCTTTACTAATGACCCTTCCTTTTTGTCCCATTGTACCCTTTATTAAGTTTCATTAAAACAAGTATTATACTCATAGATACACATTGGCTCTGTTATTGAAAATTCAAAGTCATTGAGGCCTGGAATTTTTTTTTCTTTTTATCTGCTTGAATGCTTAACTCTTCCAGACTACCAGTCTTGCACCATGTACTCTCACTATATATTTGCTAGATGAAAGAATTCTTACTTTTTGTTTTTTAATAACTTATATTCTCTAAATGGTTGAATAGATGAGAAGATCAGAATCAAATATTGTGCATATCTCAATAGGGAAATTATCTGGATTTATACATCCATTAAAACCCATCTGTTTAAAATCAATTCATTTTCTTTGTTGCAGAGATTTTAGTAAAGATGACGTGTGCTTTTCACCCTTGTTGTTTTAAATAGATAGTATGCAATTGCTTCATCTTTGACATTTGATGGTTTATATGTTCAATGGATTTAAGGGAGCTCAGAACTCTTAAAATTTGCTATGGCTAAATATGTTTTATCAGGTGTATATTTTGTAAGTAATGCATATTGATTTTCAATTTTATGATGGCACAAATATACTCTCTAGAGTCTATTGAATAATTTAATCTCTAAGATATTTGGAAGAACATTTTTTCTTGGGAATTTAAATGTGACTTAATATTTCTTAGAATACAATAATGTTTTTCATATACAAGAAGAGTTTTATTATATAGGGATAACATAGAGGAATTTGTCTGCTTCTATTTGATTCAATTTTAGGCTCTAACCTAATTTTACTACATTTAATCACTCTGGTTGAGGATTTATGCCATGAAATTGTTGAAACCAATCACTGACTGATAATACTCAATGAATGGCTAGAGGTACAACTAACTTTTTTCAAGGTTATTTAAAAGGTCATTTTGGAGCACTTTCAAATAAGGCTGAATGTTAGTTCCTAGGACTTAATATTCAGGGCCTTTTTTAAAAGCTATGTATATTTGCTGCTTGCATAGAATCACTAGAGCTAAGATAATAATTTTCATCAAAACCTATGATTTTTAACTGGTAGGCAACTCAGATTAAATACAAAGCAAAATGGATTTTTAATTTAAGATTATTTACATGAAATTATTTGGCACTTCTTACATTAAAAAACAAACCAACCAACAAACATAGTTTTGAAAACCTGAAACTTCAGCATGAGAGTATCTAGTGTGTTTTAAGTTCTAAGTGATTGTTACTATTTTTTTAAAGATTTTATTTGGGGGGGGGAGAGAGAGAGAGAATGAGCAGGGGGAGCAGCAGAGACAGACTCCCCATTGAGCAGGGAGCCCAGTGTGGGGCTTGATCCCAGGACCCTGAGATCATGACCTGAACCGAAGGTGGACACTTAACGGACTCAGCCACCCAGGCGCCCCTAAGTGATTGTTATTATTATGAATATTACTTAAATCATGTCTCAGGTCCTACCTTACACTGACTCTATGTGCCTCATCAGTGAATCAAAACTCCCTCGACATACAAATACTAGAAATATTTTTATTATACTGTTATCCTTATCCTTTATTTACTCTGAGTCGAGGCTACAGATATACATTTATTACTATTTTCCAAAGTAAACTTAATTTTGTAAAATGTGATGACAAAATAAGACCACCTGGGGGACTAAAGTTGTCTATATTAAAGAAGAGGGCTGTAGTCATGTGATGCAGGAGCCTCTGAATCTTGAGTCTTGACTAGTGTTGTGCTTTCTTCAAACTTTTAACTTCATCAACCATTTTTTACTTGAGATTGTTTAATTCATTGGACCACTGTGTACCATATTTTAATCTGAAATTTGAATTAAATGTCTTGTCACAGGAGAAATATTCTTGAAAACTGTAATCCTGTCAGTGACATTAAGATATGGGATTGGGAAAATGACTAGACAAAGATCTAGACTTAACTTTATACTAGACTGAATGCATTCCCTGATAAATACTTGCTGTTCCATTTAAAAGCAAAATATTTATATTATTCTTGAGTGACCTCTCCAATATTGTGCAATGTATCACAGCAGTAGGAAGTAGGGGATTGTTGTGTCCCAAGCTTGCCTGCTCTTCGTTAAACTGAAAGTCAGCATCTTGAAGTTTGTGTACAGAATCAAAATATACTGTACTAAAAATGTAAATTTGCAGACAAGCAACTTCCTTTTATATTTGATCTCAACATACCATTGAAGGTACTATTGCTGCTGAGGACATAAAATAAGTTTGACTATTAAAAGCACTGTCATTGTTGATATAAGGTGGTTGGTTATTCCCAGATTAAATGCCAACTTCTTTTGTGTTAAATAATCTGTGTTTTGGGGGATTTCTTCTTTTGGGATTTTTTCCCCCTCACTTCAGTGTGGGCATCTGGGTTTAGAGGTGGTTTATGTAATATCATGGCTTGGAGAAAACTGTTTTATTTGTGTGTTGTACCTGAGTTTCTCTGGCTTCTATTGAAGTTTCTCATAGTGCTTGATCTGTTTGCCCTTTTCTGCCATGGTAGCACCCTCTGCTGAGAGACCAAGATTGATGTAAATTGTGGTCTATTCTCTTTCCTTGTTCACTGTAAGATCATTCTCTCATTCTCTCAAGCTCACCTCACCACCCTGCACTTCAGGGATTCCCTTTAGCTTTCACTGCTGCTAAATTTACCATGGCTATCAAGATCAAGGGTTCAGCCCTTCAGACCTTTGCTAAAAAAATCATTTCACCATGCCTGCAGAAAGCACATATAAGGGTCATAAGAGACTACTATGAACAATTACATGCCAACAGATGGGATAACTTAGAAGAAATGGATAAATTTCTAGAAACACATAACCTACCAAGACTGAATCATAAAGAAATAGAACATTTGAATAAACCAATAATGAGTAAAGAGAGTGAATCAATAATCAAAAACTTCCCACCAAAGAAAAGTCTAGGACTGGATGCTTTCATGTTGAATTCTACTGAACAGTTAAAGAAGAATCCTTCTCAAACACTTCCAGAAGAAAACAACAAAAAACAAAAAAAAAAACCAACGTATAGGAGGAAACACTCCCAAGCCCATTTTAAAAGGTGAGCATTACCCTGATACCAAAGTCAGATAAGGACATTATAAGAAAATAAAATTATAGGCCAATAACCCTGATCAATTGAATTCTTAATTGTATATGGTATCTATTCTTCCCTTAATCAAATAGTGGATTGACCTAATGGAGACTAACCAGGGTTTAACAGGAATATCAGTTAATATTATTAAAAAGATAATACTACTCTATTATATTTTAATAGTTTTATTGAGATATAATTCATATATCATAAAATTCAGGTGTTTATACAATTCAGCGGATTTTAGCATATTCACAGATTTGAGCAACCATCATTGCAACCTTATTTAAGAATATTCCATCACCCCTAAAAGAAACTCTGTACCCAGTAGCAGTCACTCTTCATCTCCCTCCCTCCTCCAACCCTAGGCAGCTACAGTCTACCTTCTTCCTCCATAGATTTGCCTATTCTGGACATTTAATATAAATATAATGTGATGTGAACTTCTATAACTGGCTTCTTTCTCTTAGCATAATTACTGATAATGTAGGATTTATGCCACTAGTTTTGCTGTTTTTTTTAATATGTCTTACATTTTTTTGTTCCACTCTACTCAATTACTCTCTTCTTTTTGTATAAAATTAAGTATTTTCTAGCATATGATTGTGATTCCTGTGTTCACAGTCTTTTTTTAATTTTTTTAAGATTTTATTTATTTATTTGACAGAGAGAGAGAGCACAAGGAGGGGGAGTGGCAGGCAGAGGGAGAGGAAGAAGCAGGCTCCCCACCAAGCAGGGAGCCCTACATGGGGCTCAATCCCAGAACCCTTGGATCATGACCTGAGCCGAAGGCAGGCACTTAACTGACTGAGCCACCCAGGTGTCCCTGTGTTCACAGTTTTAACCACACACTCTATTATGTGGATGACTGAATTTTTTTGTAAGAGGGATGGATCAAAAAATAACAGGACAAAGGTTCTGAAAGTGGCAATAAGACTGGCTTAAGACATGATGTTTGTTTATATTTCGTTAGAAACACAGGTGAGGAAGAAGGGAAGGGTGAGTTAAGAATAATTAGTTCATTAGTTTCTATGGGGGTATGTAGCTCCATAAAAATTTTATTATAAAGGATTAAAAATATTCCTATTAGACATAATTATCAATGGATTTATCTTAATCTAAAATTTACAATGTTTTAAAATAAATATTAATGCAGACATTATTGAATTAAAAGAACTATGTCACCCCTTTCTTGCTTTGGTCTCAATTATCTTTCATCTTTGACACTTTTTCAGTTTGAATGCATTGAGATAATCTAACAATTTCTTTTTTATTCCCAAAATTCAAAATGATATCATACAGAAAGGTAATTTTTCCTTTTTGTATCTATAATTTTTCAAAATAAAACTTAAGCTAAGATTGCAAAAAAGTACAAAAATTAGCATTACTGTATATATACAACGGTAGAAGTGGAAACAGAGATGGAAGTAGAGGAGAAAGAGAGCAATAATATCTCCCCATAAATATCATTACTCAGGCTTCATTAGTCCAAATAAAATTTATGATGGTAGATAATTATAGACCTCTCTGGTCATTTACAATGCACGAAAATATTTATTACCACCTTAATGTCCATTAAAGACACACAGTGTCATCTGGCTCTTCTGTTTAGTAAAAAGCATTGTCTCTCTTTTACAGTTTGGATAATAGATTCATAATGGGTATTAAGAGGATATAAAGAGTACATCTTTAATACTTTGACATATACTTCATAAAGAACTACTCTGTTTACCCAGCACATATCCCTCTAACTCTCTGCAGTGACAGAATTTACACTGTCTGGACTGATCCTTTCAAGTTTTTGTTGCAGACTGTGAAAGTTGGAGGACTTGATTTCCATTTCATGTATCTCTGTAGTGGATGTCATTGTGCCTTTATTACTGTCATTTACATCTCCTATATGATACCTCCTAACAGAAATGTAGCACCTAACCTATTATTTACTAATTTATAACCTTGCTGTGTTTTTTTTTATAACTCTCTGAATTTTGCTATCACTTCAGAATTTTTAAACAGCATTTTTTAAGTTTATCTAAATCATCATAAAGAAAAAAGTCAAACCACTAGACTAATATGGACTCATGTTTAGCATTTTCACATTTTCATAAACATCTATATCCACTTAAAGCTTTCAAAAACAGTATTTTTCTTTAAGAAGTTTAACAATATCATAAAGAACTTGATACTAAAAGTGATTCATACACTTGAAAGTAGCATGCTAACTTGATTGATGCAAATTTCAATTAGAGGAAAAATAGTTCAGTTAAATGCACATGTTCACTACCAGTACAGCTTTAGTTGGAACCTAAGCATCTGGGATTTTGCAAATTGATGACATAGTTGTAAAAGGAAACTAATGAAAGTAGGTTTTTAATTTTTCCTACGAACTATGTATGCAAATAAAATGTATATTATCATGGCCTCTCGATTTTAAATTGTGTCAAAAAGATATAGTTTTCAGCAAAATAAAACCTCAGGGAAAAAATAAACATTATATATATTTTTAAATACAACTTAGAAATGCAATGTAATTCTCAGTGTGAACAGGCATACTATACCTCATTACAACTTTTAAGGAAAGATTTTTAATGGTTCAATGCACACAGGACCAAGTCCTATGGAACACAAAGCATTTTATGATCTTGTCCGAATGTACAGAGATACTATTTCAAATTTTTGAATTTCATTTACCTCCTCCTTACTTTTATAACATATTAATATTAACATCTTTTTTTAAAAATTCCAGTATAGTTAACACACAGTGTTATATTAGTTTCAGTTGTACAATATAATGATTCAACAATTCTATCCATTACTCAGTGTTCATCATGATAAGTGTACTCTTAATTGGGCGCCTGGGTGGCTCAGTTGGTTAAGCGACTGCCTTCGGCTCAGGTCATGATCCTGGAGTCCCGGGATCGAGTCCCGCATCGGGCTCCCTGCTCGGCAGGGAGTCTGCTTCTCCCTCTCCCACTCCCCGTTTGTGTTCCCTCTCTTGCTGTATCTTTCTCTGTCAAATAAATAAATAAAATAAAATCTTTAAAAAAAAAAAGTGTACTCTTAATCCCCAACATCACCCCAATCCCCATCTTAATCCCCATTTCACCCATCCCTCCACCCACCTCCCCTGTGGTAACCATCAGTTTGTTCTCTATAGTTCAGAGTCTCTTTTTTTTAGTTTATCTCTTTTTGTCTTTGTTCATTTGTTTTGTTTCTTAAATTCCACACATAAGTAAAATCATATGGTATTGGTCTTCCTCTGACCTGTTTCACTTAGCATCATACTTTCTAGATCCATTCATGTTGTTGCTAATGGCAAGATTTCCTCTTTTTTATAGCTGAGTAATGTTCCATTATATATATATACACATATATATATATATATATCACATCTATATATATGGAGATATATATATATATATCACATCTTCTTTACCCATTTATCTGTTGATCGACACTTGGGCTCCTTCCATACTTTGGCTACTGTAAATAATGCTTCAATAAACATAAGGGTGCATACATCTTTTTGAATTAGTGTTTTTGTTTCTTGTATTCTTTGGGTAACTACCCAGTAGTGAAATTATTAGATCATATGGTAATTCTATTTTAAATTTTTTGAGGAACCTCCCTTCTGTTTTCCATAGTGGCTGCACCAGTTTTCATTCTCACTAGAAATGCATGAGGATTTCTTTTTCTCCACATCCTTGCCAACACTTGTTTCTTGTGTTTTTGATTTTAGCCATTCTGACAGGAGTGAGATGATATCTCATTGTGGTTTTAATTTGCATTTCCCTGATGATGAGTGATGTTGAGCATCTTTTCGTGTGTCTGTTGGCCATCTGTATGTCTTCTTTGGAGAAATGTCTGCTCATGTCTTCTGTTTGGGTTATTTTTGGATGTTGAGTTTGATTAGTTCTTTATATATTTTGGATACTAATCCTTTATCAGATATCATTTGCAAATATCTTCTCCCATTCTGTAGGTTTGCTTGTAGTTTTGTTGATTGCTTCCTTTACTGTGCAGAAGCCTTTTATTTTGATATAGCCTCAATATATTGTTTATTTTTGCTTTTGTTTCCCTTGCCTCAGGAGACATATTTAGGAAAATTTTGCTACAACTGATGTCAGAGAAATTACTGCCTGAGCTTTCTTCTAGGACTTTTATGGTTCCAGGTCTCACATTTAGGTCTTTAATCCATTTTGGGTTTATTTTTGTGTATGGTGTAAGAAGGTGGTCCAGTTTCATTTGTTTGCGTGTAGCTATCCAGTTTTCCCAGCACCATTTGTTGAAAAGACTCTTTTTCCCACTGGGTATTCTTACTCCTTTGTTGAAGATTAATTGACCATATAATTGTGGATTTATCTCTGAGTTTTCTATTCTCTTTCATAGATCAATATGTTTATTTTTTGTGCCAGGACCATACTCATTTGATTACTACAGCTTTGGAGTATATCTTGAAGTCTGGAATTGTGACGCCTCCAGTTTTGTTCTTATTCAAGACTGCTTTGGCTATTCAGGGTCTTTTGTGATTCCATACAAATTTGGGATTATTTTTTCTAGTCCTGTGAAAAATGCTATTGGTGTTTTGATAGGAATCACATTAAGTGTGTAGATTGCGGGCGCCTGGGTGGCTCAGTCGGTTAAGCGACTGCCTTCAGCTCAGGTCATGATCCCGGGGTCCTGGGATCGAGTCCCGCATCGGGCTCCCTGCTCAGCGGGGAGCCTGCTTCTCCCTCTCCCACTCCCCCTGCTTGTGTTCCCTCTCTCGCTGTGTCTCTCTCTGTCAAATAAATAAATAAAAAATCTTAAAAAAAATGTGTAGATTGCTTTGGGTATTATGGACATTTTAACAATATTTGTTCTCCTAATCCTTGAGCATATTATATCTTTCCATTTCTTTGTGTCATCTTCAACTTCTTTCATCAGCGTTTTATAGTTTTCAGAATATATGTCTTTCACTTCATTGGTTAAGTTTATTCTTATTTATTTTATTATTTTTGCTGCAATTGTAAAGAAGATTGTTTTCTTAATTTCTCTTCCTTCCAGGTGATCAGAATGCCTTTGGCTTCTTTAAAAGTCACACTTCATTAAGTCAGAACTTCCCAAGATAATCTCTCTTTCAATTTACTCAAAGTCATCTGATCAAGTGACTTTAATTATTTCTACATATCCTTTTTGCAATATAATATAACATAATCATCAGAGTGATATTTCATCACCTTCACAAATCTCACCCCTACTTAAAGGAAAGGATCCTACAGGCTATGTATGCGGGGGTGGGGACCATGGAGGCTATATTAGAATTCTTCCTGCTACAGTGATTCCTTAGCAAGAGAAATTGACCACATTTACCCCATATCACACTCTATTGATTTACTTGCTTATATGAACCCTCACTGTTTATAACTCCAGCTTCTACCTCATTGCTTGACACCTAGTAGGAGCTCATTAATATTTATATAGTGAATTAGTATATAAATCAACATGGTATTCAGGGTAGAGTAAACTCATGTATATCCTGTAAAAGAATATCATGAGTGTCTTCTCAAATATAAGTATGAATTATTGTTCAGCAATCTAATGGATTGTATGCATGCAACAATTTATGAGAGAAGCTAAATTAACTTCTCACGAGCAAAGCAAAATACCTATTCTTACAATTAAATATTTAGAAGTAGGTAATTAGAAAGAAGGGCATGCATGAGAACTTTTTTTAAGGATAATTCATTGTTTTATGTGTTTCTGGTGGATGTTGTTCAGTGCCATTTCTCTTATTTTGCAAAGAAAATACTTTCATCATGATAAAATAGTATCTAGGAACACACCATTTGCAATATACTTCAATCTCATAATGTTTTAAGGAGAAGGAAGAGGCCTTGATCCTATTTGAATTCTCCATACTATTTACCATAGCTCTTGAAAAGAAAAAGCCACTTAATAGGTTTTTTAATTGAAGGGAATAATTTGTTTCTATGCTCTTTGGAAGTAGTTTTAATTTTTACTTCTTTTACTGTACTTGGAAACCTGAAGTACTGGGTGTCTATTCAACTTGGTACAGCTTCTTTCTTTTTTTTTATTTTCAAAGATTTTATTTATTTATTTGAGATAGAGAAAGAGAGTGAGAGAGAGCACAAGCAGGGGGAGGGGCACAGGGAGAGGGAGAAGCAGACTCCCTGCGTAGCAGGGAGCCCAACGTTGGGCTCAATCCCAGAACCTAAAGATCATGACCTGAGCCCAAGGGAGACACTTAACCCACTGAAATACCCAGGTGTCCCTCAACTTGATACAGTTTCTATTGCTCTTATTTTATGACACTATATTATTTTGGGTCTTTCACTGTATATTTTGTTGATGTCTTCAGCAGTTTCTAGGATTGTCTTACCTTTTTTTTATCCTTGATAACAAGAAGGGGAGGACCATAGGGATCCAGAGGTTTTAGAATTTCTCCAACTACTACTATACTTCTAAACTTTAAAAACTTTATCTCTTATCCCAGTTCATTTATTATCACTTCATCTCTACAGTTGAGAAGTTACTAAGAAAAACTGACTAGTTAAAGGACTTAATGATTATTGGATATTTTCTTTTCTGAGATATTCAGCCAGGCACTTGTGGAAGCTATGTTTGTACGTATATGCTACATATTTAGGTGAATGACTGCTATTATTTTTTTTTAAAGATTTATTTATTTATTTGAGAGAGCGAGAATGAGAGAGAGTACATGAGAGGGGGGAGGGTCAGAGGGAGAAGCAGGCTCCTCGCTGAGCAGGGAGCCTGATGCGGGACTCGATCCCGGGACTCCAGGATCATGACCCGAGCTGAAGGCAGTCGCTTAACCAACTGAGCCACCCAGGCACCCTGACTGCTATTATTTAAATACTTTCCAAATATCTAATATACAAATATTTTTACTATGTCTGGAAAACTGACACCTAAGTAATGATTTTGCTTTGTTGAACAATTTAATTCTGTTTATGCCTCACTTTTTGTTTGATATGTATTCCCTTGGGTCAGCCATCTTATTTCTTATAGCTAAATACTTGTGTATATTTTACCCAGAGACAATCGCTTTATCTAGTTACATTCTCTGAGTAAAATTTAAAACTTAGTTTCAGGGCTGAAGTGTTACTCTTAAGATTAAAACCTTTTTTAAATGTTCTTTTTTCATTGTGCACTTGTTTTGAGAATAGCAACAAATCCATCAAGCAAAGCTTATAGTGATAGCCAACCTCCAGGATACCAGAAAAACAAAAACAAAAACAAAAAGCCCAGGGAGCATCAGTCATCAATAATGTACTTTTTTTAATTGCAGTGTCTTCAGAGAACATTGTTGAACAAGAGGTATAAAGTATGAAGAAACAAAATGGTATTTTTAAAGATACTGTCACTTAACATTGCTGCCTGCTGGTACTTTGTTAGATGAAGCATAGAAATCATAAATAATATTTCTTTCTTAAATTATAATGTAGAGAGAGAGAATCACAATGATAATATTGGAGAAAATTCTGAGTCATTGCCTAGAGACTAAGTTGAATGCATTTATGCAGACATATGCCAGTAAGTGACAGCAATTGTGGGGATTTGTTCATTAAGTAAGCATTGACACTCTGATTCTTCCCTTGCAGATTCTTACCATGATTTTGGGCCTTCTGAGGCTACTGATCCTTGTGAGAATGGCGCTGTGTTTGGAAAGAAAATGGATCCGGAAATATCTCCTCTTGGGTACCAGTGCCAATGTGGGAAAGGCTTTGCAGGTCCACACTGCGAGATCAATGTCAATGAGTGCAGTTCCAGCCCTTGCTTGCATGGATATTGCCATGACAGTGAGTTCACTCAGTCACAGCAATTCTTGTAGAGAAGTCTAACTTAGAATCTGACACAGTAATGGAATAACTCAGTATGCAACCCTGATTATTTACTGACTTTATCCTGCCATGAATATCAGAGCCAATCCCAGTTATTTTCACAAAACACCCCCACATCGGATGAATTCATTTATATTTTTGTGAGCATAATGGTAGCAAATGAGAAAATCTAATGAGATGTGACTTCTATGCTCTGATGTTAGAATTAGCCATTTTTTTCTTTATTTTTCATGGTAGATTTTTAAAGAGTCTTTATAGGTAGGAGAGGCACTGCTTATAGTGATTTAGAATAAATCATTATTTTATCAAATCTATTACACACACGCACACACACGCATGCATGCAGACACATTTCCTCCTCCCAAATATGTATTCCTGAAGAAATTTAAATTTATAGAGGAAAAAGAAGACAGAAGAAGAAAAGGAAAAATCAGAGGAAGGGAAGAAATATTGAATATTAGAATATGGTTTTTGAAATGGAAGAATATGTCTAAAATGGATAATTTTTGTTGAGACACAGGAGAAACAGGTCATGAAATAACCCTGTGGACTCGGTATGACTAAGGGGCAAGAAGAGGAAAAAAAGTGTGCGCTAGAAGGATGTTGACAAAAAAAACTGTCCGTCTTATTTTATTTTATCTCCTTTAAAATATATTTTTATGTGATCCTTCACTAAATGAATAAATGGTTAATATAATCTGTGAAAAAACACATTTTGAAGGAAAGTCATTTTATTTTGAAATGGTATAATTTAGGTGAAATTATGAATTATTTTCTTTAAACCAGTGCTATGTAAGTGCGTGTCATTCAAGAGCATAACTGATTTTTTTCCAAATAGAGTGAAGCAGCCCAAGTTTAAAACAACAGGTAGTAGTGGGGCCCTCGCAAACTGGAATATCTATGTAGATATTAATATAGAATTAACTTTTCTAACACTATGGCAGCTAGCAAAATATATTTTGGGGCTATGGGCTACCTGTTTGCTACTCCTGATTTGAACCGACATTACCATCATTTTTCTCTTTTCTTCTTTTTTTTTTCAGATTTTGTCACTTTAAAAATTGTGTTTTTAAATTTGTAAAATTCTCAAATTACCTTGAAATAAGTCACTTTTATCATATTTCTGATCTCAAGTCCATCGGTATTTGGGGATGCTGGGAATGACTCTTCAGTTTCTGATGTTCACTATAAAATAAGGAAGGGACCAAAAAGTATGCCTCAGAGAGTGGTTAACAACACTTATAGATCTAGGTAGCCCTAGAATAATGGTTATATGTGGTTATATATGGGGCAGATCTGATATATTCTGAGTGACATAAGTTGTGATGAGCACTGGGTGATGTATGGAAATGTTGAATTACTATATAGTGCACCTGAAACTAATATTGCACTATATGTTAACTAACTGGAATTTAAATAAAAACTTTTAAAAAAATAAAGAGTAGAGAAAAGAAAAAGGGTCTAAAATATTTTAAATCATAATTCCTTATACAGTAAGAAAGTATAATTTTCAAATATGCTACTTATAATGCAATGTTACCTATTAAAATTATGGAGGTCATACATAATATATTATGGAAAATGTAAACTTTGAGTACCTGATATATTAACCTATTTCATAATAGAATTAGCCATAATATATTTTGGACCCCATCCAAGAAATTTAACTACCAGAGAACCAAAACATTTATTAAAAATTAGATCAGACATGTAAACTGATATCAGCATAAATCTAAAATATTTTATTCTTAATACTTTCTCAAATATAAAATAGCTTTGGAAGCCAAACTTCCCAAATTCAAGTTAACAGTATTTATTAAATGACTATATATCTCTGAGAAACAATTATTAATATGTAAATGTGAAATTGTAAATCTCAAGCATGTGTTTATTCACCACATTGGCAATACATTATTAAAATACCTCTATATTTTCACCATGAAGTTTTATCACATCAGAAGCTTTGTTTTAGTACAATTAACATATGATGTTCAGTGCGTATTAAGTATAAAATTAATAGTACATCCAAATTCATGCAGGGCTTATCTGATGAAAATTTCAATTCACATCGGGAGTATGGAATATTTATAAACAAGAACTAATAAAAATAGTAACTGTATTTTCTGGTAAAAAAAAATAACAGCAAAACAAGGCAATATGCTTAAAAAGTATTTCCTGATAAAATGGTGATGTTTTAACATAGCCCATAGTTAACAAATTAGATGTGGGGAAAAAGAACCATTTTTTTTTTTTGTTTCTTTGTTTTAAATTTTAAACAGATTATGGTTGTTTATTTGTTTATTTATTTTACCTGTGGTATCCAATTTAATTCCCCAGGTTCTCATCTGGCTTCATTCTTAGCTTCTTAGCCCAGAATAGTCAACATTCAAAAAGCATATTTCTTGATAATAAATGGAAGCTTTATTTCCTAACACCAATGTCTGTCTTTCAGACCCTTTGCTAATTTAAAGTTATCTATTGTTGTTGTTTTTCTTTTCAAATAATTCATCAATCTGCAGAGAATATCTCTATCTACACAGAAAGTTAATTTTGACTGCAGTTTTTGTTACTTGCCAATTTGCATCAGTATCCAAACTTGAATTTATAAACATTTTTAAAAATATTATGATTGATTATACTCTACAATGTCTTAATGACATATTATATAACATTTGACTTTAATTTGTTAACATACATAATGTCATATATAACATATAAGGAAACACAACTGATCCCATAGTATCCCATAATGCCATGTATAACATATAAGGAAACACAACTGATCCCAAAGTTGTAAAATTTATTTACAACTATGCTTGTATATTTATTATTTTGATTCACTGCGAGGTTAAAAACTGGGATGTCACATGAAAAAATAAAACATAATCGTAGTAAAATCCTGCCTAAAGAGCTGCCATTCTTGTATCTCCCTTGTCTCTTCTTGACAGCTGTGAGCTGGTTTTCTTTAAAAGCCCAGGTACACGTGCTGTTCAGAAGCATGGCTACAAAAATCTAGAAGCCAGCTAAATACCGCACAGTGTACTGAAAATTCTCTTGCCACCCAGGACCTCAAAGTTTAATGAGAGCAATAGCAGGTACACGCACAGAGGCAGAGTGGAGTGTGGATTACATGGTAAATCTCAGGTATAATGAAGAACTCAGGGACTGACTAGAAGCAGCCATAATTAGAATTCATGCTGTCACCACTTCCTTGAGATGCTTCAGAAACTGTTCTTTTTCTATCATTAATGATAAAACAGTGGACAGATTCTGATTTTTACTTTTAAAAGTTGATGATAAAATGTGAAAGCTCTTTTTAACTAAGGCTTAAGTAGTTCAACATTAACTTTCAGATCACTACCCACTTTAATCTACCTTGTCACACAAAAAGGAGTTAACTTCTGGTTTATTAAACCTAAAACACTCAAGGAGAAGTTAATTGATGTAAAAGTAACCTATTTATCATAGGTATTGTTTACTGACAAATAGAGAAGAAAAAAATTGGATATTGTCATTGTTGCTTTGCAAACTGTTACCAAATGTTTATGTGATTGTTTTTATTTCAAAATTGAAGTTTTAAAGTTAAATAGAACTGAGCAAAATAGTTATTTAGAGAATACTGTAGAGAGCTGTGAATTCACATTTTCTTTGGTTAAAAGTGAAATGCATTTAGTTGAATGCAACATTCTTTAGAATAATTAGCATTACCCATACCGTTATTAAAGGGATACTATTTTCTCTTATCTCTTGTTCTCAGTGGTTAATGACTACTCCTGCTTACGCAATCCGGGTTTTGCTGGCTTAAGATGTGAACAAGACATTGATGATTGTATCCTGAATGCCTGTGAGCGCAATTCTACCTGCAAAGATCTTCATCTCATTAGTATCCATGAATATTATTAATTTATCTTAATCTGGGCTAGCATAAATTAACCCCTACAAATATAGTTAACATCTGTGTATATGTCAAGGTGATATATACATATATATATACTTATTAGGATTAGACAACAGAAACTCAAGCAATATTATTTTAACTTAATAATAATAAAAAAGTGTTCCATTCATAACTACATATAAGTTGATGTAAATATTATAGAATAGCAAAATCATTCTTTGGATTCACAATTCTTGGTAATATTGAATTTGTGTAAACTTTCAGAAATTATTCTAAAAATGACATTAGTCTTATATACTTGTATATAATTCAAGGTATTATATACACATGTAGTATATTTCATTGACATTTATAATCTCACATTTTATCTTGCTTTCTATCTGCGTGTTGTGTACTTCC
Organism: Mirounga leonina; assembly: GCF_011800145.1. NCBI lineage: Eukaryota > Metazoa > Chordata > Mammalia > Carnivora > Phocidae > Mirounga > Mirounga leonina. Next base: position 26,667,124 of record NW_023270807.1, on the reverse strand, counting down.
ATCATTTCCTTCATTCATCTGTGTTGGTGCTGTCCCTTCAGTACGTATCCATTTGTCATCACCTCTGTCACAAGCATGTGCCATTCTGCCTTAAACGGACTGTGACACAGTTGGCAAATCAATGGGATCCCTTCGGGCTTCTCATTTTTCAGAAAGCCTGACATAAAAAATACCTACTCAAGGTGGATTCACTGACTGACTTGAGAAAATAGATGACATACAACACAGGTTAATGCTGCACAACTAGTGTAAGCTTACAGTTTAGCCTTTTAGCAACAAAGCTGATTTTCACCAAAGGACTACACTAGTTGAAGTTAGAAGAAAATGTTTTGAAAAACAGACTCGTTTTCATTGACATATTTTGACTATCAGTGTACTGACATTGTTTGTTTTTACAATGAAAGGCTAATTTGTGGCAAATTGTTTCTTTCCCACAAGGAAGGCAGGCATCTAAATGGAGAATTACAATTAACATTTAGATGGGTAGGACCAGAAATGGAGTGTGTATCAGTTACCTAGCTACAATTTAGGTATACTTAATGGCCCTGTTGCTTTGTCTTTATTCATATCAGATGCTTTGTCTTAGTCAGTCATTCTAACTGCATTCCACTTTGGGGGACTCCTGAAGGAGTGGACATGTGACTTTATTCTGGTCTCTGAGATGAGTGATTTTTCTGGGGAAAGCCTTCCTCACTGGTGTATCCTCACTGGATGTAAGGAAAAGGTAGGTGTGACCTCTTCTAGACCTTCCAACAACTAGACTTTATACATGTAATTACTGTTGCCATTTTCAGAGCCCAAGGAAGGGAGTGGGGTGCTACCTAATGATAAGTAACCCTGAAGACAGCAGAGCTGAGAGACAGAAGAAACCTGGTCCTTGACCAATAGTAGAACTCCTGACTGAAACCCCCTGAGTCTAATTATGTAAGATCACTCATGGCTTATTTTTTAATATGGCTTGAGCCAGAGTTCCTTTTACCTGCAGGTAAATCATTTAGTTTTCATAATGCAGTTAAGCTTTATTTTAGCCTATGATTTCAGCGATAACTTCAGCAATAATAGGAGTTTATTGTAGTAGAAAGAGCTTCATACCCAAAACCATAAGATTCCACTTCTAGACCTGACCTTGCCACAGCTATCTGTGTGATACTAAGCCAGTTGTTTGACAAGGTGGGGACCGCAGCTTTAGAAAGTGTATCATATCAAATCATAGAACTTGCAAGGATAGTATTCTCTTACTTATTCATTTTATAAATTGCCAGTTAGAAGCTATTCAAACTAACTTTAGGCTAGTAATAGTTTAAAATCTTGACTCCTACTTCCAGAAACTATTATAATAAGAGTAAAGAAAAATAAGAATTTTAAAAAGTGGGACTTAAACGAACAGAGTAGAATAGTGGTTAACAGCAGCTTGAGGGTGGGGGAAATAAGTAGATGCTAGTCAAAGGGCACAAGCCTTCAGTTATAAGATGAATAAACTGCAGGGGTCTCATGTACTTCATGATAACTGTAGTTAATAATACTGTATCGTATAAATGATATCTGTTAAGAGAGTAGATCTACACACACACACATATGGTGACTTTGTGATGGGATGGATGTGTTTATTAACCTTATTGTAGTAAACGTTTCACAATGTATACATATATTATGTCATCAGGTATCAAGGACACTGTTTTTAGACAGGATAGTGCAATGCTCAGGAGTTATCTTCCAGGACCCAGTTAAAAGGTTTTTCTTTTGGAATGTGTAGGGTTTGAGCACACAAGCCTGCTAAGTTAACTATTACACCAATATTATATTAAATATTGCATTTTTGTGTAGGAATAAATAGTATGTAATTTAAAAAGTAATATATTACATAATAATAAATGGGGGGAAGCAGACAGAGCTAAAACTCATAACTGAAATAAAGCCTGGCTAAAATAAGCAACATGAATAATTGAAATAAAGCAAAGTCCAGTTTGAGTTTCATATTTGCTGTGTTTTACCAACATATTGGAAAAAGACAAACCATGAAATGTTAAAGGTGTTGAAGTGGAAAAGAAAAAGACATGGAAGGTGATGCCTCTGCAAAATATTTAATAATTGTGATAAACAGAAAGATGACTTTATTCAATCTATAAGGCACTCATATTTGGCTGTAAGAGTCATCAGCCTGCTTTTTTTTTTTTTTTTTTTCCTGAGCATAACTCTCCAAACCAACCCAGGCAATGCCACTTATATTAGGCTTGCATCTTCTTTGAACTTGGTAGGAGTGTAGCTTTAAATTAACATTTTTACATTTGCAGCATTTCCTTATGATTATATGAAGCATCATGAATGTGAGTTTAGATAAAAAGCAGAAAATCAGAAGACTCTGAAACCAGGATGAGAAGTATTTTGTAACAATGAGCCAGTTTCCTTCTTTCTCTTCTTTATGGTTCAGTAAACCTGAGAAAACAATGAGAGAGAAAAGAGAAATTTGAATGCTTAGCACATAACAAGACACAAATATTAAGAATGGGTAGAATAAGATTTATTCTCTCATGTAACTTTCTTAGGTATATTAGAGAATAAGTATTTTTCTGTGGTTATTTAAATATATATGATCAAATTATTCAAGTATTTTCTCCTCTCATTTTACTTTCATTTTCCTCTATATCTTACATGAATAATGAATGCTTAATTTTGATAACAGCAGAAGAAACAAAACTAGCGCAGAACTAACGCGTGGAAAAGCCAAAGTTTTTATTCATATACAACTATGTTAAAATGTATATGTATTATGTACACTAGTATACTACAGATAGAAATGTTCTGCCAAATACTCTGGTGCAAAAATCAAACTGAATTTGTGTGTTTTCTAGTAAAAATAAAACTTCCTTTACCTTCACCACCATATGGTTGAAAAATCCATGTTAGTCATTTGAGAGTTGCCCATTTCCTTCCTTTGGGATTGGAGAATAAACACTGGGGGGTGGCTCAAACCAGGATCATGAGGTAATATCCTCTGCTCGTTAGTTCATCTTGGCTGCTACTGAAATTCCATTTTGTCATCCCCATGCTACTTTCAAATATGGGCTAATCTGCCAAATGATTCCAATCCTTTCATACCAGATTTGGCTCCCAGAACCTTCTCTGCATCCCTCAAGTGCATGGTGTTTAGCTAATTAGTAGTGAGATCCCAGTTGTCCCTTCAGCATATCCAATTGGAACTATTAAAACCTCGGGTTCTGCTCTCTCTCTGGGATTACAAACCCTCCATCAGTGTGGAATTAGTCCAACTGTTCTCTGTCCAAATACAAAAACCTTCACTTCTTTCATGCCTCCTCTCTCCATAAAGATTTGCTTAATCTCACTTGATAGAAATTAACAGAGACTCTGATTTAGGGTCAGAGTTTGGGAGCTCTAGAATTCTTCAAATACACAGAACTGCTTAATACTCCTTGATGGAGAAAAGAAAAATATCATTTTTGTAGCAAAAAAAAAAAGATAGTAACAAATTTTATTCTCAATAATTTCTGTTATATGGGAATGTGACAAAATTTATCAAATCTCATATGTCTTAGCTCTTATATATAATCTCTACTATTCCTGTATCATGTAATGATATTGCTTTTAAGTCATGGGTCCTATAGAATATCATCTGAAATATTAAACCTCAAAAAAAGTTTTTCTTATTCATTTTTTTTAAACTTGATTAGGTTAAACATCTTGTAAGTTTTGAATAACTCACCAGGGTGCCTGGGTGGCTCATTTGGTTAGCATCTGACTTTGGCTGAGGTCATGATCCTAGGGTCCTGGGATCAAGCCCCATGTCAGGCTCTTTACTCAGGGAGGAGCCTGCTTCTCCCTCTCCCTCTGCCTGCCGCTCCTCCTGCTTGTGCTTGCTCTCTCTCTCTCTGTCAAATAAATAAATACAATTATTTTAAAAAAAAAAGGAGTAGCGAGAACATTGGGAGATTGTCTGACTTTGACATGGATTTGTTCAATGATTTATTGCAAGTTACAACTTAGTAGAACCATACAATGAAGAATTATTAGAATAGTCACTCATATCCACTCTATGTGGCACTATTTTATTAATTTAAGAAAAATATAGCTTTCCATTTTATTTAAATACCAGAATATGCATAAACAAGTACCTACTATTGTACTTTTTAGTTGAATTATCAGCTTCTGCTCTAGAATCAACGAGTTGTACACAATTGTTCTTTACCAGGGAGTTGCCTTTAAAAATACATATCCTTAAAATTCTGATTCAAGGGGCGCCTGGGTGGCTCAGTTGTTAAGCGTCTGCCTTCGGCTCAGGTCATGATCTCAGGGTCCTGGGCTAGAGCCCGGCATCGGGCTCCCTGCTCTGCGGGAAGCCTGCTTCTCCCTCTTCTACTCCCCCTGCTTGTGTTCCCTCTCTCGCTGTGTCTTTCTCTGTCAAATAAATAAATAAAATCTTTAAAAAAAAAAATTCTGATTCAGTAGCTGGATCCATCTGGCATCTAGATAACTTGTAATTCCTTGTGATTTTTTTTATGTGTATTTCTATTTGAAAATCACTGGACTGGCTGTCTAGATGGCACTTTCTAGCTGTAAACATCTGTGATACTGGAGGTGGAGCACAGAGGTTTTTATTTCCTGTGTCATGACAACTCACAATTTAGCACCTTAAAAGAGAAGTAAAGGGTGGTCTGAAAAATCGAGAGTTTTATCCTCCTGAGTTTTTAGGAGTGTATTTCATTGTATCTTCTCTATTGGATTCTTCCATCTGTTTTGGTGCTTTTGTTTTTAAGACAAAAGGAATAAATCTAAATTTTTCATTCCAATCCTTTTGTGAGGGAGATAATAATATATTGTTTTCTCCTCACTTGTAATAACTTAGTGAAGTGTTACTCTCTTTATACTGACATTTGCTGATTAGAAAATCTATGCATAAATTATAGCTTTTCATACAGGCTGGGTATAATGGATCAAATCATTTTTAGAGTATTATAAATAATCAATGATTGATTAATTATAATGATATCCCAGAGGTTCAGTTAAGTCTTTTGATTAACTTGATTAGTTTCAACATCTTCAGTACTGAATGTATAGCCAAAAGCTTAATCTACATCTTGGGGCATTAGCTAACAACCAAACACATTGTTAAAAAAGGCATTGCACTGATTAGGTAACACAAACTGAAGACCTTTGGTCATGTCTATTCTAAATAACCTACCTTTGTTTATATAAAATAAAATCTGCCTACTTTTTTTATTGCTCAGATCTCTACCTTTCATTATACAGATCCTTACTTTAAGAATTTATGGAGAATAATTTAACATTACATTTATGAAAGTAGTTCATTATGATGGGTGTCAGCTTTCTATTGTTCCTACAATAGAGTAGGTAATAGAATTGTTTCTCTTGTATAATCCAAGACTAATATAAAATTTTAGTTCATTCATTTGATGGCTCGTATAATTCTTTCAACATATTCCTCTCAATGGTAAATTGTGATCACAGTAAATGTCTATCTGAAATACATCATTTCTTCCCCTCCAATCTGTTGTTTTGAACCTGTCATGGCTTTGAAATAGATAATCAAATCTTTTAGAATTATATGCAAAATAAAAGTAAACAGAACCTAAGAAAATATTTGTTGATCCACCTGAGTAAAGACATACATGAGCTTTAATAACTTTAGACTTGTAAAGTCTATTTTGGAAGTTCAGACATATTTTCCCTTGTTTCTTATTCCAAGACTCATTACAGAGAAGTGAGATTTACAGATGGTTGAATTTTGAGGTTTAAGAAATCTATCAAGCAGAACTGAATTTCATAAATATTGTGTGAGAACATAATTGATCAGAGAGGAATTTTCCACTTTCAGACTCTCTAATAAAAATGGACAGTTTGCAGAAATAGTCCAACTTAAAAAAATGATTCAGAACTGATTGAATATCATTTGCATTGCCAATATTAGCCAAAATGCATCAATAAATGGGTTTATTTTCAAAGAATTATGAGACAGATTAAGTTTCAAATTATTTCAATAAAACATTGTATTGTACTTTTATATTATTATTTGCTACCTTTACATAACTATAATTAAGACTGCACTCTAGGCCTCACAATTTATATCTAAGAACTTAGTGGATAGTTACAGTCCAAAATAATTTCAGTTTTTTCCTAGAAACCATCCTTTCTGCCATTTGGATAGATGCCATTTTTAATTAGTTATGTCTATATAAGAATATTTTTAAAAGCTATTATGTTGCACACCTACACACACAAGAGAAGTTGACTTCAACAATTGATTATTAACTGACAAGAACAATGGTCAAAGACAGTAAATCTTTCATCTCCATCAGTAAAGAACTCCATTATGTTCTAACTATGTCATATAGAATTTATCAATAGTGGAAATTCCAAGAAACTTTGAATTAGGAAGTGGATATATATATGTGGAAGTCATCATATATGCAAATGTATATGCACACATGTGTGTGCATACACAGAAAAGAGAATATATCATTGTTCTTTACTCTTTTGCCAACCATCCTAGCTTAAACAGAAATCAAGAGCTTTCCAAAATCAAGCTGTGGAGCCCAGGTCAATTAATATTTGAACTTATTTTGGTTCTAATATGTGCATATTAATTAGAGCTCACAGATAAGTAGCCTCTGTATGTAGATTGATAAAAAAAAAAAAACTTTGGTTTGAAATAATAGAGTGTGGCCTATGTCATCATCTTGATTATAGTGGGGTTAAATTTTGCAGCCTACCCTTCCAAACCCAAAGGCTGCATGTACAAAAGAGGATGGGCTTTTGAGATTACTAGCTTTGCCTTCACTAGCTGTGTTACCACGAACAAATCACTTAAACTTTCTAAGCCTCAATCAGTTCATTTTAATAATGGACATATTAATAGCAACTTTGTTATGGACATATTAATAGCAGGATTATTATGAAGATTAGATGAGATGCTGCCTGTAAATTATTTAACATAGTTCCTGCCACATATCAAGCAATTAATAAATATATGCCATGTTCATGATGATGATGATGATAATGATGATTTAATTGTTGAGAGAGAGAGAGAGGTGGGGAGGAGAGGGAGGGAGGGAAAGAGGAAGAAAGAAAGAGAAGGAGAAAGAAAACAAACGATAAGGAATGAATGAATGCACTGCATGGTGAGGTCTTTATATCTCTTTAACTGTTTTTAGATTTTCTCATAGAGTTAGAAACCCATGGAGTTTGTACTCATGCCAAGGTCCCAGAGATTCGAGGGTGGCTGATAGCTTTTAGATTTACATGATCTCAGGCCGTGGGGACTCTTGAGCGCCCCCTTAAGGTTTGCTGTGAGATTGCTACATTTCTGGTGAAACGCTGCATCTGATAGACACAAAGCAAAACACCTTGGCCTGATCCTTCTCTCTTCAGGCCTTTAATCTAACTAACGTCACTTGAGTCTTATTAGCCCCACAGTCTTCCACATCAGTTCCTCTGATTTAAGTTACTGGCCTTTTCTGCTCCCCCAGAGTAAGAAAATCTCCCTTCATCAAACTGCTGTGCTTAAGAGAGGGAGACAAAACATTTATCCTCTGTACTTAAAAAAAAAATTGAAACAAAAACTCAAAAGAGACCAATGTGGTTGGCATGAATATAAATGTGAATGAGTATTTGAACATAGAGATACACATATAGGCCTAAAGTGTTATTACTGATCCCATGACTTTTTAAAATATACAGTCAAGGGGCGCCTGGGTGGCTCAGTTGGTTAAGCGACTGCCTTCGGCTCAGGTCACGATCCTGGAGTCGCGGGATCAAGTCCCTCATCGGGCTCCCTGCTCAGTGGAGAGCCTGCTTCTGCCTCTCTCTCTGCCTGCCTCTCTGCCTACTTGTGCTTTCTCTCTGTGTGTCAAATAAATAAATAAAATCTTTAAAAAATAAATAAATAAAATAAAATATACAGTCAAGGGCTAATTGCTTATCAGAAAATGTGGATAACACTTTTTTTTCTGTAGTTTGCCTTTCCAGGACTTTTTTTTTTTTTTAATAATTAAGTGGTATATCATAGAAGATGTATTTTACGAAGAAAAAACATGAGATTCGTCAAAATGAAGCCGTTTTCTCTTGGTCCCCCAGTATCATATAGCAGTTAGGGCACATCTGCAGGTCACATGCTTCTCTCAAGATTCTCTTTCTATCCTAGACCATGCTGCACCTCTCAAAGCAACAGGGCTTGAGTGCAGGTTGCCCACTGGACTCACAAAACTAGGGAGGATGAAAATCCCCAAAGCAAGTCAGTATTTCAGACACTCCACAATACATCACAATCACCTGTGCCGGTTCCTAAAACTACATGCTTATTTTGGACTCACGTCCTGAGGATTTTGATGTATTATATTAGAAGTGAGGTCTGAGCCTCTGCATTTTTAAAATACTGCACAGAAGATTCACATGTAGAGCTGTAGTGCATAAAAATTGGGCCATCCATGTTCATTGGACTGCATGGAGAAGGGTACAGCCATGGCGATAGTTTGTGTTTGTAAGCCTCTTTTCAGAGAACTGAGCACCCAGCCTATGCTAATCTGCACCTGAAGCTTGGACTGAGAGATGTCCTAAGAGGTGTTGGGAGGACAGGTTGATTCAGAGAATGGTCCTATCAGCAGATGATAGGGACTAAATCTTAAGTGTCAGTGTCTCATCAACAGAATACCTGGGTCCAAGGAGAATTTGCAGCTAGAATTCTAAAAAGTAAATTTAGGATTAAGATAGAGAGTTAGTATGCTAAACATTACTTTCTCTCTCAAATGGGAACTTTTTATGGAAAAAGTGCTATCCTTGGCTAGTTCTGATGAGCTATTTTAGAAGTCCTAGTCACCAAGGAAATGGCTATTAAAGGACATTGGTGTGGAAAGAGCAGGCAAACCCATTAAGGGACATTGTTGAGGACTTACTTGAAAGGCTATTGAACAGAATGAGAGGGATGTTTTCCAGAATATACAATTTTCACTATACATAATGCTTTTAGGATACTTGGAATTTCAAAGTGTGGTGCCTACATATTGCTACCCAGTGAGATTTTCCTCCCAAGATTTGGGGGGAGCTTCAGGTACAAATTATATACAAGATACACTGGACACTTAATGCTGTGAAGCAGCCTGGCATAGGCTGAGAACAGCTGTTCAATGGTTCTTGCTTAGGCCTGGCAAATAACCAGAGCTGTAGAGGGAATATTAGTTAAGAAAGGTGGAGTCATTTCATTAGTAGAAATTCAGTAAGAGAAATTTAACAGCATCTAGATACAATTGCACTGGACCTAAGAAAGGCAATGAAATACAGGAATGCCAGTCTCTAGGCTTATAAGCAGGTTACTAGAGCATAACTTACTTCTGAACTAAAAATATAGTACTGGAAAATAATTCACAGTCTTAAAAAGCTCAGCAGCTTTCCTCTTTGGTAGGATATTCAGCCTGGCAAACTCATTCAATGAGAAGCTAATGGTTACAGTAACCAAAACAAGCTATAGCTGAAGAGCTGGGGACTCAAACTACTTGAAAATTTGGATCAGTTTATCCAACTGCTTAATACTGATTGTGGGATAGGAAAAGGCTTTGATTGTTCCCTTTGTAATTGTGGTTCAGTGCATTTTAGAAGGTGGTGTGATATTTATATTTGGTCAGTGAGAGACTGGCAGAATCAGAAACAGGTTATGGAGCATAAAAAGCACTCCTGGAGTGGGATGGGAAATTAAGGAGACTCTAGCAATAGGCATTAAGAGAAAGCTGAGAGTTGGTGGAAGTGTCATGAGGTAATAGGAGTCTAAGAGGAAATACTCAGAAATACATTGCAGATTGATAATTGCTGCTCCACAATACTCAGAGCAGGTATTTACTGCCTTGCAACAGATTTTAGAAATCCAATTTCCATCCTTCAGATGGTTAGGAATATGTCAATTAAATGACCTCAATTCAGAAATTACCCAAGGTGACAGCATAAAATTTATTTATACAAATTAAAGCTTAAATACTGGCTTAAATACTGGAACTATTTAGTGAAGACAAGTATCTTCAGTAAATAATTTTTAATTTTAATTTTAAAGGATAACATTTCTCAGAATTTGGCATTTGAGATACTGTATTAAACATAAGAATGAATTACTTTGTATAATAGGAAAAAGGTCCTTAGGTATTGTGTTTTAATCCAGTTATATTTTAATAAGTAAAAATTTATCCAAAATCCATTTTAATTAAAGAAAAATTAAAAATTAAAAATTTTATTAAAATTAAAAATTAAAAATTAAAAAAACTCGGTTTAACAAGAAAAAAAAAATCATAAAAGTGTCCCCTGCCTTCTTTTGCATTATTAAGAACTGTTATACTGATAATCAAACATCAAAAAAATCCAAAGCTTTGAAACCTTTTTCTAAGAATGTGAACCACTGATCACTTTTCCCAAGTGGTACCAATTGCTGCATTTAAGACATCAGGGGGAAAAAAAGCCATTAGGGAGTTTGCTCTTGCTGTGTTCTAGTAGACAGAGGAAGCAGACCAATCTTTCCTTAAAATTTGCCAATACATTTAGCTTTATCAATGCATTTCTGTCATTTGTGCATCCAAGTTTTTCTTTGATCTTGTGTGATGAATTTGAATAAATATATCCACAATAGACTAAAACTTCACTCTGTGTTTGTAGTGTATTTTGGCATTCTGAGACAAACTAAACATACTTTTAAAATAAATGAATTTTAACTAAAACTAAAACAAAATTTAAAATTGATAACTGCATTTTTTTTTAAAGATTTTATTTATTTATTTATTTGAGAGAGAGAATGAGAGACAGAGGGCAGGAGAGGGAGGAGGGTCAGAGGGAGAAGCAGACTCCCTGCCGAGCAGGGAGCCCGATGCGGGACTCGATCCTGGGACTCCAGGATCATGACCTGAGCCGAAGGCAGTCGCTTAACCAACTGAGCCACCCAGGTGCCCTGCATTTTTTTTTTTAACATATAATGTATTATTTATTTCAGAGGTACAAATCTGTGATTCAACAGTCTTGCACAATTCACAGCACTCACCATAGCACATACCCTCCGCAATGTCTATCACCCACTGCATGGAGCACTGGGTGTTATATACAAACAATGAATCATGGAACACTACATCAAAAACTAATGATGTAATGTATGGTGATTAACATAATAATAAAAAATTTAAAAAATAAAAAATAAAAATAAAATTGAAACTACACAATTCCAAAGGAATATAATGTGCAAAACATTTTCAATTTATTACATATTGTCCAAGTGTAATTTAGTCCTTATTACTGTTTCTGTTTTTTTTATGTTAATCCCCATACATTACATCATTAGTTTTAGATGTAGTGTTCCATGATTCATTGTTTGTGCATAACACCCAGTGCTCCATGCAGAATGTGCCCTCCTCAATACCCATTACCAGGCTAACCCATCCTCCCACCCCCCTCCCCTCTAGAACCCTCAGTTTGTTTTTCAGAGTCCATCCTCTCACATGGTTCGTCTACCCCTCTGATTTCCCCTGCTTCATTCTTCCCCTCCTGCTACCTTCTTCTTCTTCTTCTTTTTTTCTTAACATATATTGCATTATTTGTTTCAGAGGTACAGATCTGAGATTCAACAGTCTTGCACAATTCACAGCGCTTACCAGAGCACATACCCTCCCCAGTGTCTATCACCCAGTCACCCCATCCCTCCCACCCCACCCCCCACTCCAACAACACTCAGTTTGTTTCCTGCATTTAAGAATTCCTCGTATCAGTGAGGTCATAGGATACATGTCTTTCTCTTTTTGACTTATTTCGCCCAACAAAATACCCTCCAGTTCCATCCACGTCGTTGCAAATGGCAAGATCTCATTCCTTTTGATGGCTGCAAAATATTCCATTGTGTATATATACCACATCTTCTTTTATCCATTCATCTGTCGATGGACATCTTGGCTCTTTCCACAGATTGGCTATTGTGGACATTGCTGCTATAAACATTGGGGTGCATGTACCCTTTCGGATCCCTACATTTGTATCTTTGGGGTAAATACCCAGTAGTGCAATTGCTGGATCGTATGGTAGCTCTATTTTCAACTTTTTGAGGAACCTCCATACTGTTTTCCAGAGTGGCTGCACCAGCTTGCATTCCCACCAACAGTGTAGGAGGGTTCCCCTTTCTCCGCACCCCTGCCAACATCTGTCGTTTCCTGACTTGTTAATTTTAGCCATTCTGACTGGTGTGAGGTGGTATCTCATTGAGGTTTTGATTTGGATTTCCCTGATTCCGAGCGATATTGAGCATTTTTTCATGTGTCTGTGGGCCATTTGGATGTCTTCTTTGGAAAAATGTCTGTTCATGTCTTCTGCCCATTTCTTGATTGGATTCTTTGTTCTTTGGGTGTTGAGTTTGATGACTTCTTTATAGATTTTGGATACTAGCCCTTTATCTGATATGTCATTTGCAAATATCTTCTCCCATTCTGTCGGTTGTCTTTTGGTTTTGTTGACTGTTTCCTTTGCTTTGCAAAAGCTTTTTATCTTGATGAAGTCCCAGTAGTTCATTTTTGCCCTTGCTTTCCTTGCCTTTGGCAATGTTTCTAGGAAGAAGTTGCTTCGGCTGAGGTCAAAGAGGTTGCTGCCTGTGTTCTCCTTTAGGATTTTGATGGACTCCTGTCTCACATTGAGGTCTTTCAACCATTTGGAGTCTATTTTTGTGTGTGGTGTAAGGAAATGGTCCAGTTTCATTCTTCTGCATGTGGCTATCCAATTTTCCCAACACCATTTGTTGAAGAGACTGTTTTTTTTTCCATTGGACATTCTTTCCTGCTTTGTCAAAGATGAGTTGACCATAGAGTTGAGGGTCCATTTCTGGGCTCTCTATTCTGTTCCATTGATCAATGTGTCTCTTTTTGTGCCAGTACCATACTGTCTTGATGATGACAGTTTTGTAATAGAGCTGGAAGTCCGGAATTGTGATGCCGCCAGCTTTGCTTTGCTTTTTCAACATTCCTCTGGCTATTCGCGGTCTTTTCTGGTTCCATACAAATTTTAGGATTATTTGTTCCATTTCTTTGAAAAAAGTGGATAGTATTTTGATGGGGATTGCATTGAATGTGTAGATTGCTCTAGGTAGCATTGCATTGACATCTTCACAATATTTGTTCTTCCAATCCATGAGCATGGAACGTTTTTCCATTTCTTTGTGTCTTCCTCAATTTCTTTCATGAGTATTTTATAGTTTTCTGAGTACAGATCCTTTGCCTCTTGGGTTAGATTTATTCCTAGGTATCTTATGGTTTTGGGTGCAATTGTAAATGGGATCGACTCCTTAATTTCTCTTTCTTCTGTCTTGTTGTTGGTGTATAGGAATGCCACTGATTTCTGTGCATTGATTTTATATCCTGCCACTTGACTGAATTCCTGTATGAGTTCTAGCAGTTTTGGGGTGGAGTCTTTTGGGTTTTCCACATAAAGTATCATATCATCTGCAAAGAGTGAGAGTTTGGGGCGCCTGGGTGGCTCAGTTGGTTAAGCGACTGCCTTCGGCTCAGGTCATGATCCTGGAGTCCCGGGATCGAGTCCCGCATCGGGCTCCCTGCTCGGCGGGGAGTCTGCTTCTCCCTCTGACCCTCCTCCCTCTCATGCTCTCTGTTTCTCATTCTCTCTCTCTCAAATAAATAAATAAAATCTTAAAAAAAAAAAAAAGAGTGAGAGTTTGACTTCTTCTTTACCAATTTGGATGCTTTTTATTTCTTTTTGTTGTCTGATTGCTGTGGCTAGGACTTCCAATACTATGTTGAATAGCAGTGGTGATAGTGGACATCCCTGCTGCATTCCTGACCTTAGGGGGAAAGCTCTCAGTTTTTCCCCATTGAGAATGATATTCACTGTAGGTTTTTCATAGATGGCTTTTATGATATTGAGGTATGTACCCTCTATCCCTATACTCTGAAGAGTTTTGATCAAGAAAGGATGCTGTACTTTGTCAAATGCTTTTTCTGCATCTATTGAGAGGATCATATGATTCTTGTTCTTTCTTGTGTTAATGTATTGTATCACATTGATTGATTTGCGGATGTTGAACCAACCTTGCAGCCCAGGGATAAATCCCACCCGGTCGTGGTGAATAATCCTTTTAATGTACTGTTGGATCCTATTGGCTAGTATTTTGGTGAGAATTTTTGCATCCATGTTCATCAGGGATATTGGTCTGTAATTCTCCTTTTTGATGGGGTCTTTGTCTGGTTTTGGGATCAAGGTAATGGTGGCCTCATAAAATGAGTTTGGAAGTTTTCCTTCCATTTCTATTTTTTGGAACAGTTTCAGAAGAATAGGTATTAATTCTTCTTGAAATGTTTGATAGAACTCCCCTGGGAAGCCATCTGGCCCTGGGCTTTTGTTTTTTGGGAGATTTTTGATGACTGCTTCAATTTCCTTAGTGGTTATAGGTCTGTTCAGGTTTCCTCTTTCATCCTGGTTCAGTTTTGGTAGTTGATACATCTCTAGGAATGCATGCATTTCTTCCAGGTTATCTAATTTGCTGGCATAGAGTTGCTCATAATATGTTCTTATAATTGTTTGTATTTCTTTGGTGTTGGTTGTGATCTCTCCTCTTTCATTCATGATTTTGTTGATTTGGGTCATTTCTCTTTTCTCTTTGATAAGTCTGGCCAGGGGTTTATCAATCTTGTTAATTCTTTCAAAGAACCAGCTCCTAGTTTCGTTGATCTGTTCTACTGCTCTTTTAGTTTCTATTTCATTGATTTCTGCTCTGATCTTTATTATTTCTCTTCTCCTGCTGGGTTTAGGCTTTATTTGCTGTTCTTTCTCCAGCTCCTTTAGGTGTAGGGTTAGGTTGTGTACTTGAGACCTTTCTTGTTTCTTGAGAAAGGCTTGTATTGCTATATACTTTCCTCTTAGGACTGCCTTTGCTACATCCCAAAGATTTTGAATAGTTGTGTTTTCATTTTCATTGGTTTCCATGATTTTTTTTAATTCTTCTTTAATTTCCTGGTTGACCCATTCATTCTTCAGTAGGATGCTCTTTAGCCTCCATGTATTTGAGTTCTTTCTGACTTTCCTCTTGTGATTAAGTTCTAGTTTCAAAGCATTGTGGTCTGAAAATAGGCAGGGAATGATCCCAATCTTTTGGTACCGGTTGAGACCTGATTTATGACCTAGGATGTGATCTATTCTGGAGAATGTTCCATGGGCACTAGAGAAGAATGTGTATTCCGTTGCTTTGGGATGGAATGTTCTGAATATGTCTGTGAAGTCCATTTGGTCCAGTGTGTCATTTAAAGTCTTTATTTCCTTGTTGATCTTTTGCTTAGACGATCTGTCCATTTCGGTGAGGGGGGGGTGTTAAAGTCCCCCACTATTATTGTATTGTTGTCAATGTGTTTCTTTGCTTTTGTTATTAATTGCCTTATATAATTGGCTGCTCCCATGTTAGGGGCATAGATATTTAGAATTGTTAGATCTTCTTGTTGGATAGACCCTTTAAGTAGGATATAGTGTCCTTCCTCATCTCTTATTACAGTCTGTGGTTTAAAATCTAATTTGTCTGATATAAGGATTGCCACCCCAGCTTTCTTTTGGTGTCCATTAGCATAGTAAATGGTTTTCCACCCCCTCACTTTCAATCTGGGGGTGTCTTTGGTTCTAAAATGAGTCTATTGCAGACAGCATATCAATGGGTCTTGTTTTTTAATCCAGTCTGATAGCCTGTGTCTTTTGATTGTTGCATTTAGCCCATTTACATTCAGGGTAACTATTGAAAGATAGGAATTTAGTGCCATTGTATTGCCTGTAAGGTGACTGTTACCGTATATTGTCTGTGTTCCTTTCTGGTCTATGTTGCTTTTAGGGTCTCTCTTTGCTTAAAGGACCCCTTTCAAGATTTCTTGTAGGGCTGGTTTTGTGTTTGCAAATTCCTTTAGTTTTTGTTTGTCCTGGAAGCTTTTTATCTCTCCTTCTATTTTCAATGACAGCCTAGCTGGATAGAGTAATCTTGGCTGCATATTTTTCTCATTTAGTGCTCTGAATATATCCTGCCAGTCCTTTCTGGCCTGCCAGGTCTCTGTGGATAGGTCTGTTGCCAATCTAATGTTTCTACCATTGTAGGTTACAGACCTCTTCTCCCAAGCTGCTTGCAGGATTTTCTCTTTGTCTATGAGACTCGTAAGTTTTACTATTAGATGTCGGGGTGTGGACCTATTTTTATTGATTTTGAAGGGGGTTCTCTGTGCTTCCTGGATTTTCATGCCTGTTTCCTTCCCCAAATTAGGGAAGTTCTCTGCTATAATTTGCTCCATTATACCTTCTGCCCCTCTCTCTCTTTCTTCTTCTTCTGGGATCCCAATTATTCTAATGTTGTTTCGTCTTATGGTATCGCTTATCTCTCGAATTCTGCCCTCGTGATCCAGTAGTTGTTTATCTCTCTTTTTCTCAGCTTCTTTATTTTCCATCATTTGATCTTCTATATTACTGATTCTCTCTTCTGCCTCATTCATCCTAGCAGTTAGTGCCCCCATTTTTGATTGCACCTCATTAATAGCCTTTTTGATTTCTACTTGGTTAGATTTTAGTTCTTTTATTTCTCCAGAAAGGGTTTCTCTAATAACTTCCATATTTTTTCAAGCCCAGCTAGTATCTTTAAAGTGATGATTCTGAACTCTAGATCTGACATCGTACTAATGTCCGTATTGAGTAGGTCCCTGGCAGTCGGTACTACCTCTTGTTCTTTTTGTTGAGGTGATTTTTTCTGTCTTGTCATTTTATGCAGAGGAGAATAGCTTAATAAGAGAACAAATTGCTAGCAGAGTAACCACGTCCCCAGACAATATACTCTAAAGAATTCAGAAAAGACCTGAAGCAGTGGAAAAAGAAACGGAAAGAGAGAAAAAGAAAAAGAAGAAAAAGAAAAAGGTAAAGATAAAAACAAACAAAAACAAACAAAACAAAACAACAACAATAAAAAAAAAACAGAATGTGATCAAATATGATCAGGCTGGTATATAGATCAGTGCCACACACTAGATTTGGGGTGTATTTTGGTCTTTTAGAAGAAAGTGCCTCCCAAAATTTTAAAGAAAGAAAAACTTATATATGTACAAAAATAAGGGTTGATATGATGAAGGGATGGAATATGACTGTAAAGATGGAAATTATAAAAAATTTTATAAAAGGAATTGATAAGAAGTTGTTTGAAAAAAGAAAGAAGAGGATTTAAAAAAAGAAAAAAGAAAAACAAAGGGAGAGAATGTAATCAGGCAGAGGAGTAGAAAAAACCATATACTAGAGATTTAGGGTATATTTTAATCTGTTAGAAGAAACTATCTCAAAATTTTGAAGAGAGAACAACTTATATATATATGCCAAAAATACGGGTAACTACTCTGAAGGGATAGAATATGACTCTAAAAATGAAAAATAAAAGTGTTTTTTTAAAAAAAGGGATTGATAAGATGTTGGTTGAAAAAGGGAAAAAGAAAAATTCAAAAAAAAAAAAAGAAAAAAAGACAGTTAAAAAAAATTGAAAGACTAAAGAATCATGGTAAAAAAGCCATGAATTCTATCTGCAGTATTCCCCTAGCGCTGGAGTTCGGCCGTTCTCATTGATCGGTAAACTTGGTCTTGGCCGGCTGTTCTCGCTGATCTTCTGGGGAGGGGCCTGTTGCTGTGGTTTCCAAATGTCTTTGCCGGAGGCCGAGTTGCCCCGCCCTTGCCCCCTCCCGGGTAATCTGCTCGGGTTTGCTCTCCGGGGCTTTTGTTCCCTGCGAGCTTTCCGTACAGCTTTGGAGGCGGAGAGTGAAAATGGCGGCCTCCCAATCTCCGCCCCGGAGGAGCCGAGAACTCGGGGCCCGCTCCTCAGTGAGCCCCCAGAGAAAAGCCGTCAGTCACTCCCGTCTCCCCGGTCTCCGGCCGCACTCTGTGCTCACCCGGCCTGTGACTGCGCATTTCTATCTCTGGCACCCGACCCCGCGTGGAGCCTCCAAACCCAGCAGATCCCTGCGGTGCCCTCCCAAGCGGCTCCTCCCGGGGGAGGAAGGTGAGTCTCCCCGGATCTGCCGCTTGTTGGGTCCCTGCTGGAGGAGCAGGGGCCCGACTGTGCCGCGGATCCCAGTTTATGGCAACCCCCGAGCTGAGGGCCCGCGCCTGGGCTCCGCCTCTGCAGCCGGCTTCCCCGCTCCGATCCCTGGGAGCTCTGCCACACTCAGGCACCCCCGGTCTTTCTGTGACCCCGAGGGTCCTGAGACCACACTGTCCCAGAGGGTTCCAACCCCCGCTTAGCCACCAGAGTGACGTCCCTCGGCGGAGCAGACTTTTAAAAGTTCTGATTTTGTGCTCCGTGGCTCTATCACTTGCCAGAAGCGGCCGACGGAGGCCCCTCCCCCGCCGTCTATCCTCCCGAATATCACCTCGGATTCACTTCTCCGCACATCCTACCTTCCAGAAAGTGGTCGCTTTTCTGTTCAGAGAGTTGTTGCTCTTCTTTTCTTCGGTCTCCTGTTGAGTTTGTAGGTGTTCAGAATGGTTTGATCCCTATCCAGCTGAATTCCTGAGAGGAGACGAAATCCAGGTCTCCTACCCCTCCACCATCTTGCTCCGCCCCCCCCCCTTATTACTGTTTTAAGAAGAGACCATTGGATGAGTAAATATCCTAACTCACACAAATTAAAATTCAAAACAAAACTATAGTTAATGTCATTATGATATATTTGTATATGTCTGTAAAACATTGCAGGAATCACCATGAAGTATTAGTAAATTAAAAAATATATGTATTTTGCCTTTACAACACATTTTCTAAAGGATCTTCCTATAGTTCAAGGCAGTCAGGTTAAGACTTTTGAATAAAGTGGATTTATTTTGTACTGCCTTTCCATTCTCCTTTCTGTGAGTGATGAATAAATGTATATAAAATAAATTGATGTGATATAGGAAATGTTATATATTATATACAAATGTGTACTTTTTTGTTACATAATATGGAGAGTTTTAGAAGAAAAGTAGATGAAAGGGAATGGAATGAGATGATCTTAAATAATGAGCCTAGAACCTACTTATAAAGTCTTTTTCTTGTTTCTTTCTATTTTGTTTTAATAAGTTATCAATAGAAATTCAAGTATACCTTAATTCCATTGTAGGTGAGAATCTAGACTGGCAAGACTCTTTACTTGCCTAAATATTAGGAAATATAATAGATTAGAAAAAGCTATCTGAAATAGAGTCTCTCATGAAATAATGACAAATCAAAACTTTGCCTTAGTAAAAATAGAGATGATATGAATGTGAAGAGCTGTGACATAAAACATGGCTAGGTTCTGGAAAATGTGATACACAGGAAAAACTGAAAACAGGCAGCTGGACAATTTGGGCAGGACAGGAATATGTACAGCAAGTTAGGACATACTTCCACAGTTAGTTTTTATCTAAATTCTCTCAACCTACTTTAAAAAATACTTGTTCTACACTTGACCTGGAATACAAATTCAGTCTAAGATTGCCAGATCCAGCAAATAAAAATACGTATGTCTGAATATCGCATGGTATATACTTACACAAAAAGAATTATGAATTTTACCTGAAATTCAAATTAATTGGGCATCCAATAGTTTATCCAACATGGCTAATACAATCGGATCTTATTTTGGAAAAATTTATTTATCAGTCATCACATATGCCCACTGTGATGTTCCTGTCTTTAAAAAAAAAGAGTTTATTTTTTCATACCTCACTTAGATAAGGAGCATGACTTAATTTAGGTAAAAGAAGATAAAATTCTTCTAGAACCACTTAGACTGTGGAGGGGAGTGGAGAATAATGAAGGACAAGAATGCAGAAAGGAAGACTTCTCTCCCATTCTGTATACTAGCAATTTAACCAAATGCAACCAGTCCCCGGGGGGCTTATTGATCAGCTTAATTAGTCAGATCCCAAAATAATCTGTTACTTCTTGTTCATGCAATTAACAGATAGATCAAAGAGGAGAAATCCTAACCCTAAGCAAAGTCATAAGATTCACCTAGGTTAAGACCTTTTCATAGGCTTTTTTACAAAGGTTGTATTTAATGGCCATCTACTTTTGTTCTCAGTGATGACCTGTGATTACATCAGTGCAATTGCCACCTATTGGACCAATTTATATAGGGCCTGTCCTACATCTGCTCATCCATTAAATGAGAGATCATTCTTGTCACATATATGTAAAAGACTATAGTAGGAAATTAATAAGTGCGATGCCAAGGGAGAACCCAATTTATTTTCATTCTCTGATCTTGAGCAAGAATTATAGATCCCACGAATTTTTAAAATAGTTTATTATTTCTTTGTTAAAGGCAAATATAATATATATATATATATATAACCTAAAATTTCCAGAAGCTAGGAAAGAAACTTTTATTTCTGCTAGCAGAAACTTCTTTTGCTATAATAGGAGTAGTGAGCAGTGGGGAGGATGGATGAGAATAAAACCTGGATTGCATCAGAAGTCCACCAGGAAAACAGATGTTGGGCTGCACTATAAGATACAGAGGTAGTTTGGATTTCCTTACTGTGCAGAACATCTTATAAATCAACTGTAAATAAGTTTATGAGTGCATATTTATTTCAAAAATAAAATCATGTCTCTTCTGACGTATAACTATCTAATTATTTTTTTTGTTCTCAAATAATTCCATTGTCTTGTTTTTCTTGTATACTAAGATTGATTACTACACAGAATGCTAAACTACTTTTTTTTTTAGTTCTGTGAAAACTCTTTAATAACATTTTAAAATCTGATTGCAAAATTATTGCATGTTCTTTTGTGGACAGTTTAGAAAGAGGGGAAAAGACAATTTTTTTTAAGTCATTTCAAATCTTACTATCAAAAGGATTATAACTAGCACATCCTATTTCAGGAAATTGTGGAAATTATTGTCACATACCTTTTAGTTTTCAGTTGTTCAGTAACCTATCTCCTCCTTTAGAAGATAAGTCATCCAGTGGTATAATCAGTTCAGAATGGTGTCATCTCTCCTTTTTTAAGATTGGAGGATTAAGAACAAGAGTGATTTATCTGGAGGCCCAGGGACTGAATCTGGCCTTGCAGATCTTTGGTTTGGTACCCATTAGTTGATCTGTAATGGTTTATGCTTGAATTATCTTCCAAAATTTAATTTCAGAAAAATTTCTTGGGTGGCTCAGTTGGTTAAGCATCTGCCTTCGGCTCAGGTCGTGATTCCAGGGTCCTGGGATGGAGCTCCACATCGGGCTTCCTGCTCAGCAGGAGCCTGCTTCTCCCTCTCCCCATTCCTGCCACTCCCTCTGTTTGTGCACGCATTCTCTCTCTCTCTCTGTCAAATAAATAAAATCTTTAAAAAAAAAATTTCTTATAAAAATCAGAACGTTCAGCTTCTTTTGAAGAATCAAGGTATTTGGTAAGTCCAGGCCAGACTGTAACATAGAAGGAATTCCTGGAGTTGGTAGCCTCTACATGTGCTTTTAGCCTTTGGACAGTGCTCTACTTTGCTGCTTGCTCAGTTTACTAATCACTGAGGCGAACTACCAGGTATCTAATATGCTAATATCTGAACCCTACAAAATAACAAAAGCTTGCCCCAAAGACTAGTCTTCCTCAGTTTCATGGTTTCACCAGCTCTCCATTTATTTATTTATTTATTTATTTATTTATTTATTTATTTATTTAAGATTTTATTTATTTATTTGAGAGAGAGGATGAGAGGAGAGAGAGAGCACATGAGAGGGGGGAGGGTCAGAGGGAGAAGCAGACTCCCTTCCAAGCAGGGAGCCCAATGCGGGACTCGATCCCGGGACTCCAGGATCATGACCTGAGCTGAAGGCAGTCGCTTAACCAACTGAGCCACCCAGGCGCCCCAGCTCTCCATTTAAAGACTGGATTGTAGACTATTCTGTACACTATAAGGCCCAAACAGTGAGAAATTATCCCCAAATTGGGTCAAAACTTAGAAAAAGACAATGAAGAAAGTGTCCTTTACCTTTCGGAAAGCCAGCATGTCCATTTCACAGTAACCTCATTAACGTGTACTAGTAAAAGGCAGGGGGCACGTGGGTGGCACAGTTGGTAAGGGTCCAACTCTTGGATTCGGCTGAGGCTGTGATCTCAGGGTCCTGAGATGCAGCCTCACATGGGGCTCCGTGGTTAGTGTAGAGCCTGCTTCATATTCTCCCTCTCTCTCTTCCCTCCCACTACTCATGGGCACGCTCTATCTCTCTCTCTCAAATAAATAAATAAATCTTAAAAAAAAAAAAAAAGAAAGAAAAATTGAAGAGATCCTTAAATGGGCTTCATAACAGCATCAGAATATCTTTTAAGTAATGATTTAAAACTTTGTGGACAGCATTTTTTTATCTTACCCATTTTACGTTGGGAGGATCATCTTTTGTGAGTAGAAACATCCAAGTACAATGTTGTTTTTTGTTTCTTGTGGGTTTTTTGGTGGCAATGTTGGTGTGGATTCAAATGAGTGAGTGTATGTATTTATTATCTGTCTGTCGACGCAAATAGCTCACACACTTCCTCATTTCTTATATTCACACTGAAATATGAGTAGATTAATTGACATAATGCAGTTATGAATCTTTTTTATGTCTTCACTAGAGAAAAAGTGCACTCTACTGAGACAGATCCAGTTAATTAAGTCACTCTTACTTCATATTGTACAATATTCTGTTTAGGCAGCATAACAATTTCGTTGACATTTTGCCGATGGGTGACCTCTTTCAAAACTAATTCCTACTCAGTTGTAGTCTGTAAGTGAATCAAAGGATAAAGTATAATATGAACAATTTATCTTTTTAAGGATCCAGAATATCAATGTGAAGGAAAAATAAACCTGACATGAAGTTCATACTGTTATAAAATAAGAACCATTTAATTCATGGTATCTATTTATTTAATAGATTTGTGCTTGACATCCATTTCTCTGGCACAGGCAAGCATCATAAGGATTTTTTTTAAGATTTCTCAAGTAAATTTAGATCTTGTCACTGAAAGAGCTGAAAAATAAAGATTCTGTGTAAATCACATACAAAAAGATTATTATTATTAATAATTACATTGGGGATTTACTGAAAAGTTGCTAATTTATTAAGTATAAATGCAACCCAATAAAATAATTGGATATTTTTGCATAAATTATAGAGTAGATCTTTAGTATTTTCTAAGACATCTGCCATCAACTCTAAATAATGAAATATCTATTTTAAATTATTATTAATATTTAATAAAATTAAGTGTTTTTAAACCTTTCAAAATCCTTTTTAAATGACATACATCCATAGGGGTTGAATCTGTCAGTTATTATATAAATATAATATACAAATCACCGTTAGAACTCAATAGCAATGGATATCCCTATCCCTTTTGAGCCAAACTTTTGCCAACAGTCTCCATACTTCTTTGATTTTGATCTCCTATCAGTAAAACATTTTTTCATATATTTCTAAATTGTGTTATTTATAAATTATGTATACTCCACTAGTAAAATTATTAAAATATACACACAAAATATAAATGTAATACAGTAAATGAACACAAATTTTTTAATGTGATTGGTAATCTAAAAATCGTGCTTATATAAAAAGTTATTATAATTGGTGAGTTCAGTGTAGTAAAATGTGCTATCTTCCCGTTTTTACTCTTTAATTTTACCATAGTAATTTGAAAGTCAGCTTCTATTCAATTTGTTAAAATACTTGATTTTAAGGACTGACCAAGATGAAAAAGGTACTATACAGTGATACATAGTTAAAAATGAACATAGGTTATGCTTACTAAATCATTACATTTATGTTCAAACACACCCACTGAGTATGTAAATCCTATGGAAAGAAAGAGAAGGTATGCTGCTGGTCTAGTCCTCTGTTCTGTTTCCCTTGTTTAACTGCAGATATTACTGTGGCCCAATGTTACTAAAATCTATGGTTGCTTGGTTAAAAGGTTACTCTGCTACAGTGAGGTGCTTAATTTATATATTTTTTAACCCTTTGGAGACACTGCCACTGGTAACATCTGAATATAGCTCTGGCAAGGCCAAACTCTCTTCTCCATCTGTCATCTACAATTCCCTCCTTGCTGCATCATGCATCCTATCATTCTTTTCTAGCCCAGATCCAAAGAGGAAGCCCTCTTGAGAGAATCTCTTTAAAAATGGTCTACTATTGAGGCAGTGTATAACAAAGTGGTTAAGATACTGGTATGAAGCTCGACTACTGTATTCAAACTGTGGTTCAAACCCCTGTAGGACGTTTGGGCTAATTGTGTCATTTTTCTGTGCTTTAGCTTCCTGAGCAGTATGAGGAATGTGTGGACATAGCTATGGAAAGAATTGTTATTTTGTAGGGTGATCAGGAAAAGTTAGAAGGTGATATTTAAGGAAAAATCTGAAAAAAAGTGAGGGAGTATGGCATAATGATATTTTGGGGAGACTGGTCAAGGTGAAGGGAACAGCATGTGGCAAATTCTTGAAGGAAGAGTATTTCGGTTCTGGCAAGAAACAGAAATGCAGAAGAGTATGGCTAGATGGGAAAAGCTGCTCAAGAATGGATGAGTTCAGAGAGAAAGAAAGTATGGAGGCAGATGATGACAGACCAAGTATGTACACTCTTATAAAGACTCTGTTTTTAACTCTGAAAGAGGAGGGGGACAATTAAGGATTTTGAGTAGAAGTGTGACAAAATCTGACTAGTTTTATCTTTTTCTGGGGTTTAGTTCTTCCTTTGCTCTTCAATACTATATTCTAATTCAGTGAGTTTATCTGTCCTTTTTCCCCATGTAAGCTTCTGGGGGAGGGGCAGATTCATTAATTATTTATCTTTGAATCTATAGAGCTTAGTACTACAGATTAAAATAGATGTTCAATAATTATTTGCTGAAGGAGCATGTTAGAAAAAAGAAAGCAATTCAGTCTTGAAGAGTCAGCTGAGAGCAGTGGAAAGAGCTGTGTTACGAAATTCAGTAGATTCGATATTTTTGTTCAGAAATACTGGCTTTGTGACCTTAGGGCAATTTTCTAATTATCAATTCATTCATCAAACCTTTTTTATTTAGTTCTATGAACAAAAGTATGGATCTCTTAAATTATCTGGGCCTCGGTGTTCTTGTTTTTACAATGAGACCTATACATACCTGTAGAGTCCTATTCTCTCAAGATATCCAGTTCTAAATTAAGGGTATTGTGAGCCTCAAGGAATGTTTGTCTTAACTCACTCAAATGGACCATTTCCCAGGTATGTTTTAATGAAATTGAAGACTAGAAACTGTCTCCCAACTATTAAAGCCTTAGGCCTATTGAGAAATCATTAGTTTTATAAAACTTTAAAATGCTTTCTCCCATTCAGTTTGACATTGCTAATGATCTTGAATCTGCTCTTTCCCTTGATATTCTTATATTATCTAATTCATAAAACTTAACAAAGCATATACTACACATAAACCTACATTACTCTTCAATATAAAGACAATAGGGACACATTAAAATATACACATTAATACAGCTGCATAAAAGCAACTATATTAGTTACCATTAGACATGATGTAATATGAATTCAGCCACTAATTATTGAGATATGCATTTAATAATTCATGTTTCATTAATAATGTAACATAAAAATACAGCATATAAAGGAATATATAATGTATTTAGTGTGGCATTCTGGAAAATTATCTTGAGGCTACAGTCTAATTTAAAATATGATTGTTCTTATCACGCATTCTGGGCTATTTCATGAAAACAGCCATACATTCTCTTCATGACCTAGCTTTAGCTTGGCTCCTCTGAAATTTTC
Organism: Mirounga leonina; assembly: GCF_011800145.1. Classification (NCBI taxonomy): domain Eukaryota; kingdom Metazoa; phylum Chordata; class Mammalia; order Carnivora; family Phocidae; genus Mirounga; species Mirounga leonina. The sequence goes on along the minus strand of NW_023270807.1, from coordinate 26,641,324 downwards.
CTGCACTATTTTTAATGCCTTGAGGGAGTGGGGTGGGATTTAAACTAAGATCACTTCTCTATGATCATTACACATTATTGTAGCATGTTGAAATAATAATAAAATTTAGCATTGACATATTTTATGTGGAAGGAAAGAATAAGCTTGCAGCTTATTTTCTGTTATTGTCCATTCCAAGGTGGAAAGCCTTTCTGTATTTTTTTTTTTTAATTTTAGCAATGCAAGACTAAACAAAGTGTCATTTATTTTACTTGAGTGATTTTCTACTATATGCAGTCACTTGGAATGACAGGGTTTGGTGGTATGGCTCTTAGGACTGTATGGCTCTTATTATGGTGACATCTCAAAGTAATGCCCACAATGTTGTCGATTTCATATACTAAAAAAAAATTTTCTGTGGCCCAAGACATGACAGCTTTACAGAATTTTCAAAATTGTAATCCACGTTTATTAATTAATCTATGTAATAGTATACCTTTGAAAATATTATTTATTCAGGTGACTGTATTGCTTAAATGTATTTGTATTTCATAACAGAAGGAGTCCTTTATTTTGATTATATATATTAACAGTAACTAGTTTGTGTGACTTTTTGACCTTGGTCCTCCCATGGGTTGTTTATTTTTCCTCATCCCTCTTAACAAATCCCATTCCATTATGGGTGTAATGGAGTCCCAAGGACTTACCTGTCCACAACTGATCTTTGCTTTTTCTCCTCACTCTTAACTGTAGTCAGATGCTTCCAAGGTACATACTCTGATCTGGGTGCTCATAGAAACCTTGAAAAACTGTCAGATGAAGCCAATGTCGATCTTTAAGCTCCTTCCCAAATAATTATCTTCCTTTGCCTCACCCTCTGACACTTGATGATTTTTGTTGTGTTTTGTTTTGTTGTGTTTTATTTGTTTGTTTGTTTTTTGGTAGGATGTAAGATATATTGCTTATCCTTTTATTTTTAGTCTTTTTTTTAATGATAAGATTTCATAAGGCAAAATGTGGCTCCTGAACCAGCTGCATAAGCATCACTTGGGAACTTTTTAGAAATGCACATTTTCAGGTCCTATCTCAGACCTATTGAATCAGAAACTCTGGAGTGGGACCCAAAATCTTTAACAAGTCTTCCACATAATGCTCATCACACTAAATTTTGAGAATCACAGTCAAAAGGCTTTTGTGTCATCTAGGAATTTGAATTTCTTCTTCCATCTACCATGGGTTTGGCCTATATTTCTCCCTTTGCATATGCCCTGATTTGAATTTGCTTTTCTGCTTCTGAGTTACGTTCTCACTCAGCATACCACGGTGGATGGCAAGCCTGGATTATTTGATACATACCAAATACTGACAATAGTGAAGTCTCTTCACTATTCTGTACTGCCAGTCAAGGTGCCCTTTAAAGTAGATGCTCTCCTAGGATCTTAGATTAACTCTAACAGGATACCTTCATCTCAGTCTTTCCCAGGCAAGGCCCAGAGAGGCATCTCTTTCTTATGAACTCTTCTTCTAAAGTCTTAGCCCCCAAAAATCCCAAAGAACAACAGTACAAAGTGTAATATATCTCCCAATCAGATTTACTGTATCCAGTGCCATTAAGAAAGTCATTGTGATTCTTCTTTTTAAAAGGAAGGAGTCACTTAGCCAAATTCAGTCAGTTCCGCCAAGTTTTCCATAATTTGGTGATATATGCTCTTAATTAATACACTAATATAGTTTTATATATATATATCAGGGGAAATTTATTTACATCTTGTTTTAATTTCACATTGGCTATTTCAGTATAATCACTGAAACAGATTAGTGACAGAATAGTAGCTCTCTTTTGTCTTCACATGAGTGGAAATGGATTTCATAATATGTAATAAATACTGGTTGATAAGATGATTATGCTAAAATTAGGGCTTTGCATTATAAAATAGGCTAATACTATAAAATCATAAGCAATGCCATTTTGAGCATACCTCGTTTATATTCATCACATACTGATTTTTAAGCCCCTGCCAAGAAACATCCCCCCAAAAGCAGCCGTTCAATAGAACTGAATATGTCCAACTTGATGACAACTTCTTTCACTGTCACCTGCTTTTCAGTAATAATTATTTGTAGTCTTAGTTTTTTTTTCTTTACCCTTAAATATCCGTGTGTATCACTCTAATGAATTCATTTAATAAATGTAATGACAGCCAACTATTATTTTCACTTTAAGTAGTTTGTTTTAAAATGTCACCTGAACTTAATGCAGTTATTTTATCTAGAGGTTACTTAAAATATAATTTTAAATGTTTTATCAAATCTGTTTTTAAAAAAGGTCCCGATAGCATATATCCCCCAAATCTTAATACTGTATTTAGTACCAATAAAGTAGGCATTTGTTTGACATAAAATCTGTTTTCAAGATAAGTATTACCAAATGATTATTCTTTGCTTAGCAAATTGAAATAAAATTTATGAATTAGGAAAATTAAAAGGAGGGGTTTTTTAGGAGCTTATCCAGCAAAATATACTTACGAAAATTTACTACAAGTCCTCTGTAATTCCATTAGCCCTTCATTTATATGCAACATGGAAACATATAGCCAAACCATGTTTGCAGTAAATGACCATTTGTTAATGATCGGTTTTTCAGGGTTTTTTTTTTTTAAGGACAACTTATTCATATTAATATGATATATGTGGAAATCTGAATTGTAATAGGGAAAGAAAACATATTTAAAAATGAAAAAGAGTATCCCAATGGATATCTCCATTTCACATGTTATAGACACATGTAGTTTCCAAATAACCAGGGGTCTTTCCTCTTGGGAAATGTTTCTTAAATTATGTCACAGAGAGGAGAAATTGTTGCTTTGAATTCTGAATTATAATTATTTATAGCCATGTACTCTAAGGAACTGATTTATAAGGGAATCTGGAAAATAAGGAAAACTGATATTTGCACATAAACTAATACTGATGGGTGTTGTCAGAAACAAAATTATCATTGTTATGTCTTATTCAATAAGTGATACATTCTCAGATAGGTATCAGGCTGAAGAGCTAAATGGTAATAAAATATGTGCAGCTACTGACCTAATCAATTTCAAATGTCATTTTCAGAGAAATAAAAAAGATTTTGAAACTTGGCGTATTTTACTAAAATATATGAGAGACAAAATTATTGCTTCTGCCTTTTATTATTGGGAAACTGTACTTTCCAGTAAGTTTAAGTCTTAGCCTGCTATATATTTTTTCTCTTACATGAAATAGACTAATAACTTTTAGAATTAATTTTAGCAATTTTAAAGCCACATACACACCAAAATGTCCACTCAACATAGTATTCATACCCAAAAAACTATCACCCTCATATGTGAAATCAATTTCATTCAATTCAATTCATATTTTTAAAGGACTTATACATTAGGGGTGCCTGGGTAGCACAGTCGGTTGGGCTTCTGACTCGGTTTTGGTTCAGGTCATGATCTCAGGGTCCTGAGGTCAAGCCCCATGTTGGACTCCATACTCAGCACAGAGTATGCTTAGGTTTCTCTCTACATCTCCCTCCGCCCCTCCCATCCTGTGCCTCCTCTCTCACTCTCTCTCAAATAAATAAATAAATAAAAGGACTTCTACATTAAAAGTCCTTGTTCTTTGTGCTATGGGTTATACACAGACTAAAAAGATAATATTGCTAGCTTCAATAAGCTTGCAAATTATGAGAAGAGTAAGAGAGAGTGATGTTCACACAAATAATAGCAATTTAAAGTAGAATGTAATATCTATCATATAAGAAAAAAGAGTTCAGAGATTGTTCTCCCAGTTGGGAGAAGAAAGTACAGTTTTCTTTTCCAGAAGTTTTTGACTTTAATAGAAAAAAAGAACATTTGGAATATTGGGGCAGAGTCACTCCAAGGCAAATATTAGAGGTCATGAGTCTCCTTCATGATGGTGTTCAAGAGCAAATATGTGGAGGTCTTCTCTAGGTATTCTGATTCAGTAATTCTGGGCTGGGCCCAGGAATTATCATTTTTAGCAAGTACCTCAGGTGATTCAGATCAAGCAGTTAAAGATAACATTTTGAGATCATAGGCGTTGCCTTGGTTTTTACATTATGAGGCATTTATCCTCCCTTACTTTATGTAAGTTAACCAATAATCTTCAAATAAATCCTAACACTTGTCACATTTTTCTTTCTCTTTTTTTTTTTTTTTTTTTGGTTAACTTAGCCAGAATCTGCTTCTGTTGCTTGTGTTTTAAGCTCTGTATATAATTTCTGAATCAATGTCTCTGGTTGCTCCTTAAGGGTATTTTTTAAATCTAAATAAAGTTTTTTGGAACTTAAATATTTTGTTAATGTGCTTATGAATTTTTATGAATTCTTAAAAAGCTCATATTTGTAATCTGATGATGAAATTAAATGCTAAATTCTTTTTCATGCTACTGTTACTACACTTTCCTCAATATATGTTTGTTCTCTACATTTTATTTTTTTTAAAGATTTTATTTACTTATTTCAGAGAGAGAGAGAGAGAGAGAGCACGAGCGGGAAGAAACAGGCCAAGGGAGAGGGAGAAGCAGGCCTCCCACTGAGCAGGGAGCCAGATGTGGGGCTCAATCCTAGGACCCTGGGATCATGACCTGAGCCGAAGGCAGACGCTTAACCCAGGTGCCCCAGTTCTCCACATTTTAGTTTATGAAACTTGATTTGGTTTTGAGAAGAGAAATTATTTTTCTGTATATTTTATTCTGTCTCATATTTTGATTTAACATATCCATGTTTAGATTTAAAAAAGGGCATTTCACAATTTTTACTTGTAAAATGATAATAAAGCTCATTTAAAAAAAAATGGGAAATAGGGACACCTGGATGGCTGTCAGTTAAGCGTCTGCTTTCGGTTCAGGTCATGATCCTGGGGTTCTGGGATTGAGTGCCACATCGGGCTCCCTGCCCAGAGGGGAGCCTGCTTCTCCCTCTGCCTGCCACTCCCCCTGCTTGTGCACTCTCTCTCTCTGACAAATAAATAAATAAAATCTTTAAAAAATGGGAAACAATGCATGTATTTATGAAAATAATCAGGTAATACTGCAAAATAATAATTTTTCATCATTTAGTTTCTGCAGTATACAGTTTATATCTTGAAGACCTAGGACAGATTTTAGCAATTTTTTTTTTTTTAAGATTTTATTTATTTCTCTGACAGAGAGAGAATGAGAGAGCACAAGCAGGGGGAGCGGCAGGCAGAGGGAGAGGGAGAAGCAGGCTCCCAGCTGAGCAGGGAGCCCGATGCAGGGCTCGATCCCAGGATCCTGGGATCATGACCCAAGCCGAAGGCAGAAGATTAACTGACTGAACTACCCAGGTGTCCCTTTAGCAATGTTTTTAGTCAACAAATGTTTCATGAATCACTGATATTATGTGTTCTCAGTTTGGTTTGCAAAATTAGTTTGTACATTCATTCAAATATAATCAAGGCTCAAAATGTATTACTCTTAATTAAAGACAAAATGGTAAACTCTACACAATCCTTTCCCTCAGAACTCTTAAGACAGAAAGAAATAAACATTTTTACCATAAAGTGTGATAAAAAATATCACATGATCCACCAAGCTAAATTATTTCTTTTTGTTAAATATGTGTTGTGACACTCTCAGTGCCAAGTGTTACTTTTCTTCATAGCATAGGCTCTGGTTATTTTATAAACACACGTGTGTGTGTGTGTGTGTTTGTCTGTGTTTTCTCCCTTCTCTGTCTTCCTAATAGACTGTGAGCCTCAGGGTACTGTGATCTCAGAATAGTGATCTTATGTCACTTATTGATCATTGTATGCCTAGTGCCTAAAATATAAAAGGGAGTCAGTACATATCTGTTAAGTAAATGAACAAGATGCCTTCTCTACAGATTTGTTTTATGAAAGGCTGAGCTTCCTATAGGTGTATTTTGTCAAAGAAAATTAATCACTCATGCCTCCTATGAAAATGACACTATATGTATATATGTGTGTGTATATATGGCAGTATATATATTATATATACTACTAAATGTATGTATTATATATCTATATACATATATTTGTATTATATGTATATATCTATGTGTATATATGTATTTATATATAAAAGTAGTATAAAAATTAGTAAAGTCTGATACATATTTATATATAGTATCATTTTTTAAATATCAAGTATCAAATATTTGATATATGGAAGATGTTTAATAATTTAAATGCCTACAGATTTTTTAACCAGCAATCTTTCTCAATAACTCAATAACTCATTTCATTTGATTTTGATGCATGTAAGTTAGAGGTGAATTGGGAAAGTGGGCTTTTGACTATAAAAGCATGACATAGAAATAAGATCTGTAATGCCTAATGTTAATAATTTGTAGCTAACAGGTATTGTGTTTTTACTATACAAGGAGCTACCTTAAAGAAGTCATAGATACGTTACATAATCACTGCAACATTCTATAGTAATTTTACATACTAGTAGGCTTGGAGTCTTTAGGTAACATGGAGGGTCACATACTGTGGGTACCAAGATGAGTTTGGTGCCAAGGTGAGATTCTACAAGTCCTTTAAGACTCCACTGTTGGTACAATTTTCTGTACATTTTACTGCCTCTATAAGTATGGAGATAGTCCTGTGACCTCTGTGTGAAGGAAGATATGGTCTGAATGTCTTGTCATATAATCTTCACACCTATATCTAAGTGGGCCTGAATCCTAGTGGAGGGCAGTTGCATGTTATTTTGCAAGACAGTGATCTCTGTGTCATCTTCAAACGAAGAGAGAGGGTGACTTCTTCAGTCCTAATAAGCTCCAGGGAGATTCAGGCACTCCTGCTCTTGTGATTAAGTCCTGGTCCCTCTCCTCAGTTTTTACAGCCCTCCAGCTGCAGGAGATGAGAGCCTCTTTGTAAGATTCCAAAGAGGTCTCCCCACTCTTACTTTAAAAAAAAAAAGTATTGTTATTCACCCTAATCTGTCTTTGTCTTTTTCACTGTATCAATGACACTTAGCAAGAACCATTTGATTCCATTATTCTGATGATTTCTACTTCTACTAAACCTCCAAAGGACCTGTAATACTGCATTTACCAGCGCATTCCCTTCTGCCAGTATCCCCACACTGTTCCCAGCTGGTAAATTGCTTTAATACTTGCATTATTATACCATGCTGTGGGCCATTCACACTACAGCTACAACCACTGGCAGAGTTCTCTTTGCCAGCTAACCCGCAGTCCACTCAGCTCCAAAAGGCCATTTTATAGTTCAGGTGCTAAACTACTCCTGACTCCAGCTCTTTTAGGTGGGATTCCCCAGAAAACATTTTTAGAGATGAGATTTTTTTTTTTTTTTTTTTTTTTTTTTTTAGAGAGAGTTTGTTGTAAAATACTTAGGGAACAATATCTGTGAGGGAATGAAGGAAAGAAAAATGGGCAGAGTCCATTTTAGCTATGATGTGGTTATAACAGAGATTGTAGACAGTCCCATAGGAAGTGCTTAAGCTGAGGTACGCCTTCAGAGATGTCTCTGATTGAAGCCAAGGGGCTTGGTCTTTGTACCTTTGTATAAACCAGTAATTGGTTGTGGACTATCCTGGGACTTGGAGGGAGTGGCATAAAATTGGGCACATCTTCTCCCTTAAGGCAAGGACCAATCTTAGGAAGGACTCAGCTGTGGATTGTCAACTGCCAGTACTCCAGGCAGCAGGGCTTAAGAGAGCTTTAGATATGAAAAGGAGTCTGAGTGGTTCACCACAGTACCCACAACAGCCCCTGGTGCTGACTAGTAAGGAAAGCAAACGTTAAGTAAGCAGCCCTGACTTCGGCAAATAGAATTTGAGATGCTAAATTGGGTAGCTATATGATGTGCTTATTTTATTTTCTAGGAAAAAACAACAACAAAAAACAAAAAAACCACTGGGCTTCAAGCCTCTGCAAAGCACGCAGCCCCTCAGGCATTTTGATAGGAAGTACAATATAATGACAACAATTCTATACATTGAGCTCAATCAATTGTACTCTTAAAACTAAATAACTAAACTAAAACAACACTTTATGTTAATTATATTTCAATAAAAAAAGAGATTGAGAAGGACATATTTAAATACATATATAGAAGTTTTAAACTCAGAGAAACCTGTAAACATACTCTTTTATTTAATAGGTGAACGAAGGAACTCACATAAATATATTTTGAATAATGTTTTAACAACATAATTATTCATATAAGAAGAACAGTTTTTGAAAATATAAAATCACCATAATTTGCAAGCAGTGGACAATTTATATAACAACTATATTACTGGGTAGTTTTAAAATTCCAGTGGAAAAAGAAAAAACTTCCAGTCAGGCAAAACTTGACCTAAAACTTTGCTGAAACATATATATTATACATCATTATTTAATATTTGTATATACATAGTATGTTTTTATTTTACTCTACCTGAATAAGGAGTAAGAACAGAAACAGTAGTTTATTCCATGTTCAAGCAATGATTATTTCTGAGGAAAGAGATTTAGTTTAATATGTAGTAATATATTGAGGAGAGGAGAAGTGTTCATCAGTTACGTTGTTGTTACAGGCACTCGTTTTCTCACTTGCCTCTGAAGACCTCATTCATTGAACTAATTACATTTGTATGTCTTCTTCTTGCCAAGCTCTAGTTTCTGGGGATTCCAAGGTGATCTGGGCACAGTATTTCCCACATGCTCAAATTCACATCGAGGAGATAGAGTGATAATTTAAAAAAAAATAATACCACACAAATGGCATAAAAGAAATATGAATGAATGTGGAGACCCAAAGATGAAGTAGCCATTATTTCTACATTACAGAAGGAAAAAAATCTTAATGATGTTTAGTCTGTCTTCTTGAAGGATAAATAGGAGTTTGCCAAGCAAAGTATTGAAGTTAATTCTATAGTACATGTTTATAAAATGTTGGCAATTTTTTGTACTTAGAGTGCTTGGTATACTTGTGGAAAGATGTGAAGTGATTAAAAAAGAGACTGGAGTTTTGGTCTCAGAATAGGGAGGAGTTTCAAAATCAAAATCATTGAGTTTAGATTTTGTTCCATGAACAGTTGTAATAAACAGGGTTTGTTTTGTTTTGTTTTGTTTTGTTTTGTTTCAGGAGCTGAGTAACATGGTTGGGTTTAGTTTTTAGAAAGGTTAATTCTGGCTATTATGAAGTAGGGATTAATATGGCCAGAGACATGTGGATTATTTAGAAAATAGATGCCATAAAATAGCCCAGTAATAAGGTAGTGGTAGGCTACTAGAAAGAACTATCAAACTTCTATTTTATTTTTTTTAAAGATTTATTTATTTGAGAGAGTGAGCGAGCAGTGGGAGGGGCAGAGGGAGAGGGAGGGAGAAAGAGAATCTCCAGCAGACCCCCTGCTGAGCTCAGAGCCCAACCATATGAGATCATGACCCTGAGATCATGACCTGAGTGGAAATCAGAAGTCAGAAGCCTAACTGACTGAGCCACCCAGGCACCCCTAGAAAGAACTATCTAAAAAAAATTAGTAGACTTAATAGAAAGAAATTTAAGAATGTAATAGAATTTAATTTGAGAACTGTGTTTTCTGTGGTGTTTTTTGTTTTGTTTTGGTTTGGTTTTTTTTATGTGCTAACTAGAGTGTTACCTTCTTGAGTAGAGTGTCAGAGGGTAGACAGATGGACAATGAGTAGACTGAATAATGGCCACTTAAGATATCTAGGACCTAATCCCCGGAACTGTGAACGTTACTTTATACGGTAACAGGGACTTTGCATATATGATTAAATTAAATATCTTGAGATGAGATAGTTGTCCTGGATTATCTGGGTAGGACCTACATGTATCACAAGTATCCTTTAAGGAGACAGAAAGAGAGATTTGAAGACAAACGAAGGCAGTGTAAGGATTAAAGGGGGACCTAAGTCCAGGAATATGAGGAAGCAGTCTATAAGTGGAAAAGGCAAGAAAATAGATTCTCCCCTAGAGTCTCCCAAGGGAGCCTGTATTACATGATCTATAGCGTACATTACATCTTATACAAAAAGGCCTACAGACAATAGGTATTTTTATATTCTTTTGTGGTCAATACTATATGCATATGTCCCTATATGAACATCATAGTAATTTTCAGACAAATATTCCAGCAGGAATATTTTGTCTGTTCTGTTTACTGAAGTATCACAAACACCTAGCATGCCATTAATATCATAGACTTTCAGTAAATATTTGTGAAATTAAAAAAACATTGTATGAATTTTCTTTTACTTCTCGTATTTTTCTATATCAATATTATGATGGTATGATTTAACAGAGTTTATTTGTTACTCTAGCATAAGGATAAATACTTTTATGTAGAGTTCATTTCTGTTATTAGTGTTATTATTATTATTATAAATTTTTCATGCTCTTGCTTCTTAGAGGAAACGTCTAATTTTATATTTCTTTGCATCTGCTCAAGAGCAAAGGATAAAGCTCATGTTTTGGTGAATGGTTTGCTACTGCTTATCACTATGATAAGAAATTTCCCAAACATTCTCCTTGCAAATATAAAATGTTTAATCAACAAATGTTGAATAAAAATTACCACATTTGAATAATCTCAGTGAAGGGAAATAAGTCAATATATTTATTGTGATTTAACATAAGATATGATATTAATACATTGTTTTAATAACAACACAAAGCTATAAAATATCTAACAGTTCAATGAAATCAATTGAAAAAGTTGAAAGATTTTTTTCTTTAATGAATAAATAACACTGCATAGACATTTAATTATAAACAAACAATTTCTTTAAAGGAAAAGAAGTTAGAGGGATGTTAGAGATAATAATTATTTCCAAATTAAATGGTAGAACTAAAACTTTATAATATTTATGAATACATATTATTTTGAGAACCTTATTTAAAAACTCACTAAAGAAAATTTTTTTTCATTGTAAACTCCAGATGAGATCGGGCATATTCAGGGTGATATGCTTGTAGACACCGAATGATACACATCTAATTTACAAATTTTTGGAAGCCTCTATATTAAGAGTCTGTATTAATAATAATTATAAAAGATATGATTTATTGAGAAGTTGCTAGGTGTCAGATTTGTGAAATTCATTTAATAACCATACTTCTTAAGCTTATTAGAAGGTAATAACCTCTTTTGCTTAAAAATGCATTCATGCATGTTTTAACTAACATAAAAGGAGTAGAATTAATAAAATAAATGATATAACAGCATATAATATATTACAATTTAAAGTTAGTAGTTTGTTTTCTAAAGGAATATTTTGTTGTTAACCACTGGTGTTTTGTGTGTTTGTTATAATCAATTATTTAATGAATTTGTGGTATAAAAGAGAGAAATCCTATTGCAATCATCTGACAATTGTGACTAGTAATAGTACTTTAAAGATTTGAGAAGTGAACACAAAATCTGTTTTTCTTCTTGATTATGATACCAATTATGATTTTCTTCTTGATAGATCCCCACAGCTACAAATAGTTAGAAATAGATGCGAGTTACCTCCTCCACTTCTTCACTACTGGGTTATAATAAAATCAAGCCAAGCTGAATTATGTTATTATTCTGGCATTTCTTACATTAATGGTGTCCCCATTCTCTGTCTTTTGCTGGGCTCAGAAATTACTTGCATTAGATCTTTCCTTAGGCAATTGTGACAGTACTTCCAGCCATTGGACTCATTTGCACTATCTTTCGGAGTCATGTGAATGGAAAACCTCTAAACAAGAAAAGGAGCACAGGATAATTTATTTAACCAGGATTATCATTTCTGTGGCTGCAGGCTACAGGGCTGCTTACATTTGGTCATGAAGGAACATGAAATGTCTTTAAAATATTTTAGGGATGTCTTTAAAATATTTAATCAGTCCATGTATCTTGAATAATAATTTCACTAATGGATTCCTATTTTAAACTTACAATAACTTAAAAAGCATCTGGTGTTGATCAGAGATAAAGTTAACTGAAGTACTTGTAGAACCATCTTTGGAATCTAGGCTTTCTAATCAGAATATTAGCTAACCGAACCTAGAGAATTTTTGCTAGAGGAAAAACATTGTAGAGTGGCACTCAGAATTACACACACACACACACACACATCACATCACATCACATCACAGAAAAGTTATTCAAACAGAACTGAATACAGTAATAGAGTACCAAGGAGACATGCATAATAGGAAGGCCAAGTGGACATAATTTTCAGCTTCAGTCAGCTAATTAAAATTAGAGAAATTTGTTGTTTTGCCACAAATTTTTTTTTTTTTTAAAGATTTTATTTGACAGAGAGAGACACAGCGAGAGAGGGAACACAAGCAGGGGGAGTGGGAGAGGGAGAAGCAGGTTTCCCGCCGAACAGGGAGCCCGATGCGGGGCTCAATCCCAGGACCCTGGGATCATGACCCGAGCCGAAGGCAGACGCTTAACGACTGAGCCACCCAGGCGCCCCGTTTTGCCACAAATTTATATACCACTTATATCAACTCAGTTGTTTCCTTAAAATAAATTTGCTCTCAAGGAATGTATTCAGAGCTTGATGCACTTTTCTATTCTAATACAATTTGGAGTAATGATAAAGAAATAAATATTACAATAAAATAAACTTGTAATTCTTATATACCAAATGGTATAAGTATCCCATTTGGGGAAATGCTGTATGATAATCTTTAAGCTGGGAAATGAAGAAAGAGAACTAATGATTTGGTCAAATATACTTGGAGAACAGGGGTATTAAATGAGTAGCATTGATAAAAGTAGAATAGCAAGTAGAATAGAAATGAAGGGTTAGAAGAGATGAGAGCATAAGAGATGGGGCAAAGGTTGGAATATCATAATTTGAGGTATTGGAGTTGAAAATGCCTGGGTGGAAATGAGAACTAAGTTGTGGTTCTGATTTTGGTTTGTGATTATGCTTCAGTGGAGGTGAAGATCAAGAACTCTGGGTTCATGGTTTCACAGGGCTCAGTGATTGATGGAACAATAAAATAATTTTAAATGATAGCTAAATTATAATGAATTTTTAATATATGAGTACACAGAAAAGTCCTTCAAAAAATATATCTCCCAAAAAATCCTATTCTAAGCCCAGTTTTGTAAATAAGAAAATAGGTTAAGTAAATTGTGCAATGGCATATGGACAGAAAACAGAAGTTGGCTTGCAACTCAAGCCCAGTGAGCACTGAAAAGTGGTGGTGTTAGATTGAGAATGGGGAGAGGCTAAATAATATAATAAAATGAGTAGAATATGTGAAAATGTCTTATAAATTCCTTTTGGACTTCTACTACTCTAATAAAGACACAAGAATCTTTTTAGTATCATTGTTAGCTTATAGATGCCTCAGGGGTGACCAGTGTAGCTCCCATGGACCTGTTGCGTATTTTAAACAGGAATTTTTAGGGGCTCCTGGGTGGCTTAGATGGTTAAGCATCTGACTTCGGCTTAGGTCATGATCTCCAAGTCCTGAGGGTCCTGATATTGAGTCCTGTGTCGGAATGCCTGCCTAGCGGGGAGTCTGCTTGACTCTTTCCCTCTGTCCCTGTGGCTCCTTGTGCTCTCTTTCTCTCTCTCAAATAAATAAATGAAATAAAAAAAATAAAAAAAAAAAGAACAGGAGTTTTGTTTTTGTTTTTTTTTTAAGATTTTATTTATTTATTTGTCAGAGAGATAGCACAAGCAGGAGGAGTGGCAGGGAGAGGGAGAAGCAGGCTCCCCACGGAGCAGGGAGCCTGATGTGGGACTCGATCCCAGGACCCTGGGATCATGACCTGAGCCGAAGGCAGTCGCTTAACTGACTGAGCCACCCAGGCACCCAGAACAGGAGTTTTTATATGTATGTATTTATATCTTTTATAAATATGAATTAGCGCTATGAGAGAGGGTAATTGATCCTCATGTACTATTCTTGTTCACTCAAGTCAGATGATCACAATAAGACTTCTCTCATTTATGCCAAAATATCTTTGAATAATTAATAATATACAACAACAAATACATACAACACCATTGACCAAGAGCAAAATATTTCTTTGGGAAAGTTGGCTTTAAAGGGCTACATCCTAAATCAATAGTTGAAAAATGCCAAATATGAGAGGGCATGGATATATTTTGTGATATCAAAGTTTCTGGGGACAGATTTAGATTTGTAGATATATATTCAGTCATAGGTAGCAGGAAAAAAAAGCAACCATTTAAATATGTGGAAGATACATTGGAAAAGAGAAAGGACCTGGGATCTACATCAGTGAAGAAATCATCAATAGTAATTTAAGAAGGTACCATGAAAAATTCTTCCAAAATTATTTTTTTCTTAAAATTTTGAGACAAATGTTTAAAATTTTACATTGTTTTTCATACATTATATAATACATGATTATAAACTAGTGATTCTATATACCTCATACTCCCAAATTACTTTGATTATTCATATTTAGAAATTTCCTTTTATTAAAAATATAGTAACAGGATAAAAGAAAATGTCTGGAAAATGATTTGTCAACTTCAAACCACAAATCAAAATTTAGCCATAGGGACTGCTTCATTTTTGTTTATGACAATGGCTATTGGTTTTGTTCAATTAAAACACATTGAGACTAATTTCTCTTATGTCCTTAGTGAATAAATATTAATTATTGTGACATAAAAAGACATTTTTCTCTATGTGTTTTTAAAACATATTTGCCTCATGAGCTTGTATACGGAATTGGAAACAAAGACAAACTTTAGCCGTGTTTCTTCTAAGAAAAACTAAGTTATAAACCACTTACTGTGTCTCCAGCTGTCATTCCAGAACATAATTTTGTTAAGCAGGAATTAACAAATCACTTAGGAGTGTTTCAGACAGCTGGTGGGAATGCATGGCACAATAGAGAGACCGTTCTTGTTAATACCTGGCTCTTCTAGGCAATATAAATAAAGCAATAAAAATATGATCACTTTAAGATTGAAAAAGTTAGTAGAAATCACCTAGTCTAATTTTATTAATTTAAAAATTAAGACCCTTTATGACCAAGTTAGATGAGTGGTTCAATAGCCTACATGTAGCAGCATTCTAGACCAGAATCAAATACCCCCTCCTCCTCCTGGGTATTTTACTCATTCGTGTTAAGTTAATAACATAAGTGGTTTAATATATATAGAAAGTATTTACCTGTGGATAGAATGAAAACATAAGCCTTCATTTCCTGACTCCAGAGGAAGGAAGAAGGAAGGAAGGAAGGGAGGAAGAAAGGAAGGAAGGGAGGGAGGGAGGAAGGAAAGAGGAGGGAGGGAGGGAGGGAGGAGGGAGAAGGAAGGAAGAAAGGAATCCTTTGATTATCCTGAGGAGAGGGAGGAGTAGTGATCAAATCAATAACATTAAATTCTAAAATGCCAAACACATCTTGGAGGGCTTGTTTTCATAATTTATTAAATTTAAGAATAACGCATTTGCTTTTTGGAGTTATTAGTGGATTGGAGGGATATTTGAAATTGTGGTTCACTCTTTTCTAAGCATTGTTACAGGGTCCTAGCCCTTCCTGCCTTCTGCTTCCTCTGTTACGCACCTGTGGCTGAGTTCTCCTTTCACCTTTCTTACTCCTGATTCCTCCTGCAAACATAGCTTTTCAGCCTGTGATAAAACCGTGATAGTTAACTGTGACCTATAGATATACAAAGTGTTCAAATTGTTAAGGTTATGAGAAACAAAGCCAGTTTATATTATTACTTTCTAATCAGTGCTCTTCTAGCTGTGATGGGCTAGAATTCCTCTTGGCAATTGCTAGGAAATAATTATGTCTTAAAAAGGGGAAAAATACAGAAATGTTACAATATGTGGTATATGCTGAAAGTTGTTCCTGTAACTCTGAGAATAAGCTTTAGGTTCAGATGGCATGAAATTCAATTATATGCATATAATGTAGAATTTATGATATATATATATGCATCTATTATATGTTAGATATGTCTATAATTTATGCAATATATTGTGTTATACATAAACATAATATAGTGTTGCACATAAATGCTTTCTGTTTAAACCTAAAGAAAACCTCTATCTAATCTTACAGAACTTAAAATAAAAATCCTGATAAATTAAAAATATTAACAAGATCCAAAGTTTTACGAAACATAAAACAAATCAACAAGTTGAAGAACATGTTCAAAATATCTTTATATTATCTCATGTTCATCATTTTATTTCACTTCATCAAGTGATAACATGATGTATTGTAAGGGGGTGTTGAAAATTAGTAAAACAACATGCATATATTGCATTATTTGTCTGGTACTTGCTTCTAAAGCTGCTGTGAAAAAGCCTAGCTTACTTTTCTAATTTTTCAGATTGTTCATTTTCCTTGGGGTCACTGTGCTGGAACTGAGTTCCATACTTGTGGTTTGAAAACTTTCAGACACACTGATTCACATATATCCTGAGACTGCAAATATCCCATCCCAAGACTGCATCCTTCAATCGAAGCAGTGATTTTTTACTTGCTCTGCTCTCTATCACTATCAAGTTCAGTGAAGATGAGCATTGCTATGTCTAACCTGAAAATAACCCATAGAATCAGGGTGGTTCTCTTTAGTCTATATTTGTACAGTTCAAGCTGCATGTTTACAACATCAGTTATAAACCAGTTAATATCAGTTATAATGTTAATATCATGACTTTCTCCTTTGCCATCTCTATTATGAGAGTAAGGATAATGATTATTGGTCACTGCTATTTGCCTGGCATCATGTTGGTATCAACCAGACCATCTGGCAACTTTCTGATACACAGAGAAAAAAAGAATATGGAAATTCTCAGATTGTCTTCAAGGTACATCTCAAAAAATACATTTCTGAATTTGCTAATTTACCAGATGTTTTGAATTGATTTTTTAAGGCTACATTTGGGAATACCATGGGGAATCAAGAGACATGAGTTCTAATTCCAGTTTGCCATCAGCTAGTTATAGTAGCTTGAACAAATTAATTTAACCTCCATGAGTTCAGTTTCCTCATTATAAAATGAAATAGGTTGGTTGGATCAGTGTTCTTCAGTTTGTGTTTGGAGACTCATTGGGGCTTAATAATGTCTTCATGGACAGGTGGGGAAGGGAGAGAGTGGCTAGGACAGCTCAATGGGTAGGGCTCTGTACTTCCTTTCCTTGTTTCGCTCAGAGAAGATCTGCTTTATGCTGCTTTATTTCCTTTCACTCCCTAGGGAATTATGTTTGTATGAGGGCTTCTACAAAAATTAACAAAAATTTTTAAAACCACTGGACCAAATAATCTATTGTTTAAGACAGCTTTGAGTAATAAAAGATGTGAAATTCTGTGGGCTTTCTAATGTGCCAGAAAACAGTATGAGGGAAGGAACTATATATTATCTTTCTGTGAAATATTTTTATTTATTTATTTATTTATTTATTTATTTATTTATTTATTTATTTATTTA